>NC_025999.2:28120751-28194500 GCF_000442705.2 Elaeis guineensis | reverse complement strand
GCTGTGAAATATGCTCGATCTGATCGTCAGCCAGTCTGAACTCTGAATGAGGTGCTCTGCTCTCTGGCTGATACACTGGTGTGGGCATCCTAGTAAACTCTGAAGGGCCAGCCTCAGTATCAGGAATGAACTGGATATGTGATGCTGCCCTGAAGTCATGGACAGGAGATGATGGATCTTCTTCTTCTACTCTGCCTTCAGTTCTGACTTCAGCTCTTCAGTTCTTCTCAGTTCTTCCTCAGCTCTCTCCTCAGATCCCTTGATCCAACCACCATCAGTCTTTGCAAATCCCATTCGGTGCAGGTGTGTTGGTTGAAAGTGTCCACATGAGAGAGCTTAGTAGCAGCCTCCCCCTCACACTAACTCCAAACCTCCTAAATACTCTAGTAAGGGCCATACCATAAGGCAAGTGTGCCTTGGATCTATTCAAAGTTTCTCTCATGGCCTCTATCATAAGTGCAGGGAGGTTCAGGGGGGTCTGAGTGATGACATGAAACATGACACATACATCTCTGCTGGAAAGTAAGTCATGTCTACCACTCCTAGGAAAGAAGAGCTTTGTTACATCTGATGCAGGACCCTCATCTCAATGGAAAAATCTTTGCTTCCAATTTGTTTAAATTTCCTGAATAAGTTTCTCCTAAAATAATTCTGATCCCCTCTTCTTTAATTGGGAGTTCCATATATGATATCCTTCACTAGGCAACTGAAGTATTTCTCCCAATATCCTAGAATCCAGCAGATATCAATTCCCTTTACAGTTGAAGTCACTGACCCACTTCCATAAAGTAGGTTTGGTAGAATTCTCTAACAAGGTCAACATAGGTGACTTCCTTAAGAGAGCAATAGAGTTCCCATCCTTGGTTTTTAATTTTGGTAGCAAAAGTAAATCCTCTTCTCAAAGAACCGAAAATCTATATTTTCCCGGTTTCTACTTTTCTATCAGAAAGAGGATTACACTGGGGCTTAGGAGGATTGAGAGGGACCTTGAGTAGGTACTGAAATTGGAGTGGGAGCAGTTGAAGATTGAGCATGCCTTTTCTTTCGGACAATTTCTTCAGGCTCACGGATTGATTTTCTTCTTTGGAGAAGTTTCATCTTTGGAGCCATATTCAATATAGTAGCAGGCAATGAGACTTGGAGGAACACGTGAATGAGTGGAGGAGGGATACAAGAGTAAAGAAGGATTTTGGTGGAGAAAGAAGCGGATTTTGGAAGATCGGTGAAGTCCTAGGGCAAGTTCCAACCGCGCTAAGCAATGAGAGAAAGCACGAAAAATTCCTTTTCAAGGAGGCAATTTTGGTGGAGAGGAGGAGGGAGAATTGCTTCGAATTGGATCCTTGGATTGGAGCAAAAAAAATTGGAGAAGACAGCTTTTGGAAGGAGGACGATGAGAAGATGAGTCATCTCACGAACAGGGTTTCCTGTTTAAAACAATAAACCCGATGGAAGTTGGTGGGATTTTACAAGTTTGCCATTGAGTCGACTCATGGGGGTCGACTCATGAAGTTCAGAAAATCAGAAAAATGTGAATAAATTCCAGAAAAATTTGAAATTTTGAGTGAAGGAATTTTGCTCAATGATAAGTTTTTAGAATGATAAATTTAAGCTTTTGGGACCAAGATAGATGTTGAAACTTGAGCTCTAATCAATTCTTTGGAAATTGAGAAATTTTAGGCAAATGGATCTAGAATTTCTAGATTTCTCCTAATTTCATAGAATCTATCCTCACTAAGGGTCTTTGTAAAGATATCAGCTAATTGATTTCAGTGCAAACATATTCAAGAATTACATTTTTGTTTTGAACATGTTCTCTTATAAAATGATGTCTTATTTCAATATGTTTAGATCTTGAGTGTTGAATTGGATTTTTAGATAGATTTATGGCACTTGTGTTGTCACATCTTATTGGTGTTTCATTAAGTTTGATTCCAAAGTCTTCGAGTTGTTGCTTAATCCACAAGATTGAGCACAACAACTTCCGGCTGCAATGTATTCGGCCTCAGTCGTAGACAGTGCCATCGAATTTTATTTTTTGCTAAACCATGAGATTAGGTTAACTCCAAGAAATTGGCAAGTTCCACTTGTGCTTTTTCTATCTAATTTGCATCCAGCAAAATCAGCATATGAATATCCTAATAAATTAATTTGTGAGTCCTTAGAGTATCATAACCTATAGTTTGTGTACCATTTAAGTATCTAAGGATTCTTTTAACAGCATTCAAATGAGATTCTTTAGGATTAGATTGATATCTAGCACATAAGCAAACACTAAACATGATATCAGGCCTACTTGCAGTTAATATAATAATGAGCCAATCATACCTCTATAGTATTTTAAGTCTACGCTTTTACCTTCATCATCCTTGTCAAGCTTGCATGAGGGACTCATTGGTGTGCCAATTGGTTTGCAGTTCTCCATTCCAAATCTTTTGAGTAGTTCCTTGGTGTACTTGCTTTGGGTGATGGAGATTCCTCTTTTGATTGTTTGATTTGGAGTCCGAGGAAGAAGGTGAGTTCTCCATCATGCTCATCTCGAACTCCCCTGCATAAGCTTAGCAAAGTCTTGACAAAGGGATTCATTAGTAGACCCAAAATTATGTCAGCAACATAAATTTGTATAACTAGCATATCATTTTGATTTCTTTTAATAAAGAGGGTTGTATCTACATTACCTCTTGAAAAATCATTATTTAGTAAAAATTTACTTAGCCTATCATACCATGCTCTAGGTGCTTGTTTTAATCCATATAGAGCTTTATTTAATCTAAAGACATGATTAGGAAAAGCATGATTTTCAAATCCAGGTGGTTGTTCTACATATACTTCTTCAGAGATATATCCATTTAAAATGCACTTTTAACATCCATTTGAAATAATTTGAATTTCATAAAGCAAGCATATGCAAGTAGAAGTCTAATAGCTTCTAATCTAGCAACAGGTGCAAAGGTTTCATCAAAATCAATTCCTTCTTCTTGATTATATCCCTTAGCAACCAGTCTTGCTTTATTTCTAATTACATTTTCATGCTCATCTAATTTGTTTCTAAAGATCCATTTTGTGCCAATTATTGAATAATCTTTAGGTCTTGATACTATGGTCCAAACATTATTTCTTTCAAATTGATTAAGTTCCTCTTGCATAGCATTAATCCAATTATGATCATTTTCAGCTTCTTCAAAAGTTTTAGGTTCAAGATGAGATACAAAGCACAATGATTAACTGCATCTCTTAGTGAAGAACGGGTTTTTACCCCATGCATAGGGTCACCAATAATTAACTCCTTAGGGTGGTTGTGAACATACCTCCATTCCTTGGGTAGGTCATTTGTACCTTGAGGTTGTTCTTGAGTTTCTTCACCTTTCTCATTTGTTTGTCTTCTTGATCCTTGTCTTCTGGAGTTGCTGAATCTTTCAGAGTGATCTCCTTCATATCTTCTATTAGTGGATCTGCATCATCAACACCCTCATTCTTCCTTGAAGGAAGATCGTTAGATTCATCAAAAACAACATGTATGGACTCCTCAACTACTAAAGTTCTTTTGTTGAAAACTCTAAATGCTTTACTAGTGGAGGAGTAACCCAGAAAGATTGCTTCATCTGATTTTGCATAAATTTACCAAGTTTTTCTTTGCCATTATTTAATACAAAACATCGGCAACCAAAACATGAAAATATGCAATATTTGGTTTTCTTCCTTTCCAAAGTTCATAGGGGGTTTTCTTTAAAAATTATCTAATTAAAGCATGATTTAAAATGTAACATGCTGTGTTAATTGCTTCCGCCAAAAATATTTTGGAAGGTTGCTTTCACAAAGCATGGTACGGGCCATTTCTTCTAAGGTTCTGTTTTTCCTTTCAACTACCCCATTCTGTTGGGGTGTCCTAGGAGCAGAGAAGTTATGGCTAATTTCATTTTCATCACAAAAATTTTCAAAATCTTGATTTTTAAATTCAGTTCCATGATCACTTCTAATATTTTGAATTGAAAAATCTTTTTCATTAGAGACTTTTCGATGAAATTTAGTGAAAATATGAAAAGTTTCATTTTTGTGAGCCAAAAGAAAACCCAAGTAAAACGAGAGTAATCATCTATAATTACAAAGCCATATCATTTTCCTCCTAGACTAGTGGTTCTTGTTGGTCCAAATAAGTCCATATGTAAGAGCTCTAATGGTCTAGAAGTTGAAACAGTGTTTTTGGATTTAAATGATACTCTAGTTTGTTTACCTAATTGGCATGCATCACAAATTCTATCCTTTTCAAAATTCAGTTTTGGCAAACCGAGAACTAAATCCTTTTTAATTAATTTTGAAAGAGAATGCATGCTAATATGTGCAAGTCTACGATGCCACAGCCAACTAGTCTCATTGATTTTAGCATTCAAGGATACTAGGCATTGCATGTCTAATTTGGCTAAGTCATTCAATCTATCATATAAACATTGCATGCCTATGTCCTATAAATTTAATGCCATCGTTAATAGGACTAGTCACAATGCAAACAGATGATTCAAAAACTACTTTATACCCTTTATCACAGAATTGACTAATGCTAAGTAAGTTATGCTTTAAACCTTTAACTAGTAAAACATTCTCAATGTATTTGGAGGGAGTGATACCAATGTTACCTATCCGATGATCTTTCCTTTGCCATTATCTCCAAAGGTGACCATCCCTCCATCCTTAGCATCAAGCGTGATGAATTGTGATTCATCACCAGTCATGTGTCTCAAGCATCCACTGTCAAGATTCCATTTCCTGTTTCCTTCTTGGGATGCTAGACACACCTACAAGCAAAGGTCAAGTTTCTGTCTTAGGTACCCAAGTTTCTTGGGTCCTTTCAGGTTAGTCAAGATGGTTCCTTTTGGAACCCATATTTTCTTTGTGTTTGCATATTTGTTGATAAGACATGTGTATGATTTATGTCCTATTCTTCCACATTTAAAACAAGTAATATTTGTAGACTTGTTACTTGAATAATTTGCATAAATATCCTTCAGAAATTTTTGTTTCTTCAGGGGTTTATAGCCAAGTCCAGCCTTATCATATATAGCTTTCTGATTATCAAGGATCATATTTAGTTTGTTTGAACTTAAGGTGAACTTATCTACTATAGATTTCAGCTTGTTAATTTCATCCTTAAAGTTTTGATTTTCTTGAATCAATGTGAATTTTTCAATTGAAAGGTTTTCAGCTTGTTTTACTAAGGACTGATTTTCCAATTTCAGTTCTTTGTTTTTCTCCCTAGTTTCTTTAATTCATCAATTGAATCATAGAATGCTTCATGCAATTCTTCAAATGTAAATTCACTAGTGGATTCAGAAGTTACCTCATTTTCGTGTGCCATCAGGCACAGGTTGGCTTGTTCTGTTGAGGTTTCCTCGTCGGAGCTTGAATCATCACTTGCATCCAAGTCGCCATCATTGCCTTCTTTTTGAACTTTTTGTTGCCTTTCTTCAGTTGTGGACATTCGATCTGAAATGTCCGGCTTCTTGCACTTGTAGCATATAAGGGGTTGATCTTTCTCCTTTTCTTTGCTTTGATCCCTTTTGTGAATTTCTTTCTCATCCCCTGTTTCCTTTTTCTTAGAAACTTCTTAAATTTTCGGGTGATGAGTGCCATCTCTTCATCTGTTCTTCATCTTCAGAGTCATCCATTTCATAATCAGGCGAAGTTGTGGATTTGAGGGCAATGGTTCTTTTCTTTTTGACTTCATCCTCTTGATGTTGCTTCATGCTAAGTTCATGAGTCATCAAGGATCCAAGAAGCTCTTCTAGAGGTAGAGTGTTCAAGTCCTTTGCTTCTTGGATGGCAGTCACCTTGGCTTCCCAAGTTCTTGGCAGTGACCTGAGAATCTTCCTTAAAGTTCACTGTTAGTATAAGATTTGCCAAGACTCTTTAAACCATTGATTATATCAGTAAAAGAGTAAACATAGCAGTTATGGACTCATCATGCTCTATTTTGAACAATTCATATTTATGTACAAGCATGTTTATTTTAGACTCTTTTACTTGATTTGTTCCTCATGGGTTACTTCTAACCTATCCCATATTTCTTTAGCAGATGCACAAGTAGAAATGCGATTAAATTCACTTGCATCTAGTGCACAATAAAGAACATTCATGGCTTTGGCATTTAATTGTGCCAATTTCTTGTCAACCTCATCCCATTCTTTCTCGGGTTTGGTTGACTCCTCACCATCTATAATCTTGGTGGGTGTGTGAGGACCGTTCACTATGATACTCACATATCATAGTCGAGTGCTTGTATGAAAATCTTCATCCGAGCTTTCCAATAGGTGTAATTAGACCCATTGAAAAGTGGAGGTCGGTTTGTTGATTGCCCCTCGGCTAGAGAAGTACCAACATGGGTTGCATAGATCTTTGGCTCTTTGATTGTTAGATCAAAGAAGGGCTAGAGCACCGGGCTCTGATACCACTTGTTGCCCAGCTATGCAACCCAAGAGGGGGGGTGAATTGGGTTTCTAAAAATTTTAGAATTGATTAATTACTTATGATGAACAAGACAAAGATTTTAATTCAATATTAAATACTAAAACAGGAATGCAAGGATATAATAAAGAAATAAAGTGAAGCGATAAAGCACACCACAAACACAAGGATTTATAGTGGTTCGGTGCCAACCCTGCACCTACATCCACTCCCCAAGCTCCTACTTGGGAATTTCAACCCACTATACTTGTATTCAACCTGAATACAAAACGTCGGAAACTCCGACACTAGCTATCCCAAGCTAGATCACTTATTTTCGGGTACAAGTAAACCCAAAACACTCCGATTTCAGGTTCGGATCAACCTTTCCTTTTTTGGAAATCCTCCAAAAATAAGAACAAAAACTCACAAAGAGTTAGAAAATTTTGAGCACAGATTAATACAATAACAGCTCCTTAAATGAGCAAATATAACAATAAAAACTTTACTCAAATGAAGAACCCCTTTTTGGATTTTCTCAAAGTGGATGAACGCTTGAACGAATGCTTGAGAAGAGGTTGATTGTTGATTGAAGATCTCTTGAAAGCTTTGGAAGATCTCTAGATCAAGGTTGAAACAATAGGCTCGAAAGATCCTCTCTTTGAAAGCTCTTGAATCTCTTTCACAATCTCTCGTGTGGATTTTGGATCCTCTTTTCTTTTTCTCTCAAATTATCTCGTGGATCCTCTCAATGAATTTTATCTCTCTTTTGATCTGCCGATTGATCTTCTATTTTCTCTCCAATTTGATCTGCTATTTAATCTGCAATTTCTTTCACCATTTCAAGCATTTTATAGCATTAAAAGCAAGAGAAAATAATTTAGGCAGATAAAGAGCCGTTAGAGCAATTTTAGGAAGCATAAAAGGTAATTAAAATGGGCAAAAAAATAGCCATTGCTGATATTTTCCGTCGCAGGGGTCGACTCATGAGTCGACTCATGCTACAGGAGTCGACTCATGAGTCGACTTCTGTTGCAACAGCCAGAAAATGAGTTTCTGCAACTTTTGGCCTAAAACTGCAGGGGTCGACTCATGGGGGTCGACTCATGCCTGGGGGTCGACTCATGAGGGTCGACTCACAGGGTGTGCCAATCAGCTCATTGTGCCATGAGTTGACTCACGGGTTGACTCATGATTTTCAAACATGCATAACTTTCAAAATACAAGTCCAAAATCAATAAAATTTTCACCATTGGATCACAAATCTTTTGTTCTACCAAGTGATACTATCAAATCAAGATTTTAGTAAAATTATAATTTTGCCCTTGAAGAGCATAAGGACTTTTTCATTTTAAAATTATTTGTATCCCTTCAATCTGCTTTGTAATCATCAAAATCAATCTAGGAGCAACAATCTCCCCTTTTTGATGATGACAAAATATTTGAACAAAAGCATTTATGTGAATGCATTAATTTCAAAAGAATACATTATAGGTGTATATGCTTGAAAAGAGTATGATTCTTTTGGCATGTAATATAAATAGTCATATGCAAAAATAATTTGTCCATTTGCTTAAGAATTTGAAGATATGCTCATTTGATTATGTGATTTTGGTGTTAGAGCGGAAAACTTGTTTTTGTTATCAGATTGAGCTCTATTTTGAAAATTCCATTCTCATTTGATTTTAGTTTTAGCATCAGAGCAAAAAAAATACTTATGTGCTTAAAAAATTATGTGTGCCAAAGTATGTTTAAAAGTTGATTTTGAGCTTAAGTGTATTAACTCATTTTGAGCTTAAGATATATCAGAGCAAGAGAAAAGAAATAAATTTTGCAATGTATCGGAGCAAGAACAATAATTTTTACAATGTTATCCGAAAAGATTTTACAATGTATCAGAGTAAATGTTATAATATATCAGAGAAAATTTCACACTGTATCAGAGCAAATATCAGAGAAACTTTCACACTGTATCAGATTAAATTTTATCATGTATCAGAGCAAGTTAAAAGAAATTTTAGGGTGTATCAGAGTAAATCAAATTTCTTAAGATGTATCAAGGTAAATTTCAAAAGATATATCAGAGCAAGTTTGAATTTTGAAATATATCAGAGCATATAAAAAATTACTTATTTGCATTGTACTTATGATTTTGCTTTTGATGGATGGCTTTTTGTTTAATTTCTGTCTGATATCAAATTTCTCAAATTTTTGCTTAATTTCTCAAAATACCATTTTTGTTTAATTTCTCAAATTTTGTTTAATTTCTCAAATTTTTGTTTAATTTCTCAAATATTTAATTTCTCAATTTTTGTTTAATTCTCCAATTTTTGTTTAATATCTCCAATTTTTGTTTAATATCTCCAATTTTGTTTTGTTTAATTTCTCAAATTTTTGTTTAATTTCTCCAATTTTGTTTTGTTTAATTTCTCCCCCTTTTTGACATCATCAAATATGGTTAACTCTTCTTTTTTTTTTTTTTTTAAATATTTTTTAATTTCTCCCCTTTAGAGTTTATCATAGAAGTTTGCTCCCCCTTAATATAGCAATTATCAACAGCAAACAAAGAGAATTGTCAAAAGAGAAGACAATTTTTCCACAAGAAGAATATATATAACCAAAATATGATCAATATCATTACAAAAGGTAGAAATATAAGTGAAAAATGATTCCATTAAAAACATAATTGTTTCAATACATAGTTTAAAAATAAAATTCAACCAGCTAATTGTCAATACATGGCCCCAAGGTATAGATCCTAGAACAAGACACTAACACCTAGGATCTAGTAAAGATCAAGATAAGTCAATGATCGGAGTCATCAGATATAGGGTGAGGAGATGATGGATCAGAAGTGCGTCCTCTACCCCGTCTGCCTCTGCCACGAGCAGGAGAGCGAGATGAACTGGGTGGCTGAGAACGCTGAGATGCTAAGGACTGAACAGAAAGGGTGAGTCTGATAGAATCAAGTACGTTCAGTGCTCTTGAAACAGATTGAAGTAGAGCAGTGAACTGAGTGGTAGCATGCTCACTCGATCCTCGGATTTCTTTCCTCAGCAATTCATATCCACCTTCTAGTGCTCCTCTGAGCCTACCAGCCTCTGCAGTGAGGTCTGTGACCTCAATGATTGACTCCTGTGGTTTGGGATGGGCCAAAGCAAGGACTTGCCCCTGCAAGTCTAGAACTCTGCCAGTCAGTCTCCAGACTGTGTCCTCAAGCTGCTGTATCCTGATGGACTGATCTGAAATCATCTGAAATACATGGAGATGTGGGGAGTAATGGTCTGATCAGAAGAGGTAGCTCCAGGTGCAAAAGAAGTACTACTCCACTGGCTATACAGTAAAGAAGCCACACGCTGTGAAATATGCTCGATCTGATCGTCAGCCAGTCTGAACTCTGAATGAGGTGCTCTACTCTCTGGCTGATACACTGGTGTGGGCATCCTAGTAAACTCTGAAGGGCCAGCCTCAGTATCAGGAATGAACTGGATATGTGGTGATGCTGCCCTGAGGTCATGGACAGGAGATGATGGATCTTCTTCTTCTAATCTGCCTTCAGTTCTGACTTCAGTTCTCTCTTCAGTTCTTTCCTCAGTTCTCTCCTCAGCTCTCTCCTCAGATCCCTTGATCCAACCACCATCAGTCTTTGCAAATCCCATTCGGTGCAGGGTGTGTTGGTTGAAAGTGTCCACATGAGAGAGCTTAGTAGCAGCTTCCCCCTCACAACTAACTCCAAACCTCCTAAATACTCTAGTAAGGGCCATACCATAAGGCAAGTGTGCCTTGGATCTATTCAAAGTTTCTCTCATGGCCTCTATCATAAGTGCAGGGAGGTTCAGGGGGGTCTGAGTGATGACATGAAACATGACACATACATCTCTGCTGGAAAGTAAGTCATGTCTACCACTCCTAGGAAAGAAGAGCTTTGTTACAATCTGATGCAGGACCCTCATCTCAATGGACAAAATCTTTGCTTCCAATTTGTTTAAATTTCCTGAATAAGTTTCTCCTAAAATAATTCTGATCCCCTCTTCTTTAATTGGGAGTTCCATATATGAATATCCTTCACTAGGCAACTGAAGTATTTCTCCCAATATCCTAGAATCCAGGCAGATATCAATTCCCTTTACAGTTGAAGTCACTGACCCACTTCCATAAAGTAGGTTTTGGTAGAATTCTCTAACAAGGTCAACATAGGTGACTTCCTTAAGAGAGCAATAGAGTTCCCATCCTTGGTTTTTAATTTTGGTAGCAAAAGTAAATCCCTCATCTTCAAAGAACCGAAAATTTATATTTTTCCCGGTTTCTACTTTTCTATCAGAAAGAGGATTCACACTGGGCTTAGGAGGGATTGAGAGGGACCTTGAGTAGGTACTGAAACTGGAGTGGGAGCAGTTGAAGATTGAGCATGCCTTTTCTTTCGGACAATTTCTTCAGGCTCACGGATTGATTTTCTTCTTTGGGAAAGTTTCATCTTTGGAGCCATATTCAATATAGTAGCAGGCAATGAGACTTGGAGGAACACGTGAATGAGTGGAGGAGGGATCACAAGAGTAAAGAAGGATTTTGGTGGAGAAAAGAAGCGGATTTTGGAAGATCGGTGAAGTCCTAGGGCAAGTTCCAACCGTGCTAAGCAATGCGAGAAAGCACGAAAAATTCCTTTTCAAGGAGGCATTTTTGGTGGAGAGGAGGAGGGAGAATTGCTTCGAATTGGATCCTTGGATTTGGAGCAAAAAAAATTTGGAGAAGACGGCTTTTGGAAGGAGGACGATGAGAAGATGAGTCGTCTCACGAACAGGGTTTCCGTTTAAAAACAATAAACCCGATGGAAGTTGGTGGGATTTACAAGTTTGCCATTGAGTCGACTCATGGGGGTCGACTCATGAAGTTCAGAAAATCAGAAAAATGTGAATAAATTCCAGAAAAATTTGAAATTTTGAGTGAAGGAATTTTGCTCAATGATAAGTTTTTAGAATGATAAATTTGAGCTTTTGGGACAAGATAGATGTTGAAACTTGAGCTCTAATCAATTCTTTGGAAATTGAGAAATTTTAGGCAAATGGATCTAGAATTCCTAGATTTCTCCTAATTTCACAGAATCTATCCTCACTAAGGGCCTTTGTAAAGATATCAGCTAATTGATTTTTAGTGCAAACATATTCAAGAATTATATTTTTGTTTTGAACATGTTCTCTTATAAAATGATGTCTTATTTCAATATGTTTAGATCTTGAGTGTTGAATTGGATTTTTAGATAGATTTATGGCACTTGTGTTGTCACATCTTATTGGTGTTTCATTAAGTTTGATTCCAAAGTCTTCGAGTTGTTGCTTAATCCACAAGATTTGAGCACAACAACTTCCGGCTGCAATGTATTCGGCCTCAGTCGTAGACAGTGCCATCGAATTTTGTTTCTTGCTAAACCATGAGATTAGGTTAACTCCAAGAAATTGGCAAGTTCCACTTGTGCTTTTTCTATCTAATTTGCATCCAGCAAAATCAGCATCTGAATATCCTAATAAATTAATTTGTGAGTCCTTAGAGTATCATAACCCTATAGTTTGTGTACCATTTAAGTATCTAAGGATTCTTTTAACAGCATTCAAATGAGATTCTTTAGGATTAGATTGATATCTAGCACATAAGCAAACACTAAACATGATATCAGGCCTACTTGCAGTTAAATATAATAATGAGCCAATCATACCTCTATAGTATTTTAAGTCTACGCTTTTACCTTCATCATCCTTGTCAAGCTTGCATGAGGGACTCATTGGTGTGCCAATTGGTTTGCAGTTCTCCATTCCAAATCTTTTGAGTAGTTCCTTGGTGTACTTGCTTTGGGTGATGGAGATTCCCTCTTTTGATTGTTTGATTTGGAGTCCGAGGAAGAAGGTGAGTTCTCCCATCATGCTCATCTCGAACTCCCCCTGCATAAGCTTAGCAAAGTCTTGACAAAGGGATTCATTAGTAGACCCAAAAATTATGTCAGCAACATAAATTTGTATAACTAGCATATCATTTTGATTTCTTTTAATAAAGAGGGTTGTATCTACATTACCTCTTGAAAAACCATTATTTAGTAAAAATTTACTTAGCCTATCATACCATGCTCTAGGTGCTTGTTTTAATCCATATAGAGCTTTATTTAATCTAAAGACATGATTAGGAAAAGCATGATTTTCAAATCCAGGTGGTTGTTCTACATATACTTCTTCAGAGATATATCCATTTAAAAATACACTTTTAACATCCATTTGAAATAATTTGAATTTCATAAAGCAAGCATATGCAAGTAGAAGTCTAATAGCTTCTAATCTAGCAACAGGTGCAAAGGTTTCATCAAAATCAATTCCTTCTTCTTGATTATATCCCTTAGCAACCAGTCTTGCTTTATTTCTAATTACATTTCATGCTCATCTAATTTGTTTCTAAAGACCCATTTTGTGCCAATTATTGAATAATCTTTAGGTCTTGATACTAAGGTCCAAACATTATTTCTTTCAAATTGATTAAGTTCCTCTTGCATAGCATTAATCCAATTATGATCATTTTCAGCTTCTTCAAAAGTTTTAGGTTCAAGATGAGATACAAAAGCACAATGATTAACTGCATCTCTTAGTGAAGAACGGGTTTTTACCCCATGCATAGGGTCACCAATAATTAACTCCTTAGGGTGGTTGTGAACATACCTCCATTCCTTGGGTAGGTCATTTGTACCTTGAGGTTGTTCTTGAGTTTCTTCACCTTTCTCATTTTGTTTGTCTTCTTGATCCTTGTCTTCTGGAGTTGCTGAATCTTTCAGAGTGATCTCCTTCATACCTTCTATTAGTGGATCTGCATCATCAACACCCTCATTCTTCCTTGAAGGAAGATCGTTAGATTCATCAAAAACAACATGTATGGACTCCTCAACTACTAAAGTTCTTTTGTTGAAAACTCTAAATGCTTTACTAGTGGAGGAGTAACCCAGAAAGATTGCTTCATCTGATTTTGCATCAAATTTACCAAGTTTTTCTTTGCCATTATTTAATACAAAACATCGGCAACCAAAAATATGAAAATATGCAATATTTGGTTTTCTTCCTTTCCAAAGTTCATAGGGGGTTTTCTTTAAAAATTGTCTAATTAAAGCATGATTTAAAATGTAACATGCTGTGTTAATTGCTTCCGCCAAAAATATTTTGGAAGGTTGCTTTCACAAAGCATGGTACGGGCCATTTCTTCTAAGGTTCTGTTTTTCCTTTCAACTACCCCATTCTGTTGGGGTGTCCTAGGAGCAGAGAAGTTATGGCCAATTCCATTTTCATCACAAAAATTTTCAAAATCTTGATTTTTAAATTCAGTTCCATGATCACTTCTAATATTTTGAATTGAAAAATCTTTTTCATTAGAGACTTTTCGATGAAATTTAGTGAAAATATGAAAAGTTTCATTTTTGTGAGCCAAAAAGAAAACCCAAGTAAAATGAGAGTAATCATCTATAATTACAAAGCCATATCATTTTCTCCTAGACTAGTGGTTCTTGTTGGTCCAAATAAGTCCATATGTAAGAGCTCTAATGGTCTAGAAGTTGAAACAGTGTTTTTGGATTTAAATGATACTCTAGTTTGTTTACCTAATTGGCATGCATCACAAATTCTATCCTTTTCAAAATTCAGTTTTGGCAAACCGAGAACTAAATCCTTTTTAATTAATTTTGAAAGAGAATGCATGCTAATATGTGCAAGTCTACGATGCCACAGCCAACTAGTCTCATTGATTTTAGCATTCAAGGATACTAGGCATTGCATGTCTAATTTGGCTAAGTCATTCAAATCTATCATATAAACATTGCCATGCCTATGTCCTATAAATTTAATGCCATCGTTAATAGGACTAGTCACAATGCAAACAGATGATTCAAAAACTACTTTATACCCTTTATCACAGAATTGACTAATGCTAAGTAAGTTATGCTTTAAACCTTTAACTAGTAAAACATTCTCAATGTATTTGGAGGGAGTGATACCAATGTTACCTATCCCGATGATCTTTCCTTTGCCATTATCTCCAAAGGTGACCATCCCTCCATCCTTAGCATCAAGCGTGATGAATTGTGATTCATCACCAGTCATGTGTCTCAGCATCCACTGTCAAGATCCATTTCCTGTTTCCTTCTTGGGATGCTAGACACACCTACAAGCAAAGGTCAAGTTTCTGTCTTAGGTACCCAAGCTTTCTTGGGTCCTTTCAGGTTAGTCAAGATGGTTCCTTTTGGAACCCATATTTTCTTTGTGTTTGCATATTTGTTGATAAGACATGTGTATGATTTATGTCCTATTCTTCCACATTTAAAACAAGTAATATTTGTAGACTTGTTACTTGAATAATTTGCATAAATATCCTTCAGAAATTTTTGTTTCTTCAGGGGTTTATAGCCAAGTCCAGCCTTATCATATATAGCTTTCTGATTATCAAGGATCATATTTAGTTTGTTTGAACTTAAGGTGAACTTATCTACTATAGATTTCAGCTTGTTAATTTCATCCTTAAAGTTTTGATTTTCTTGAATCAATGTGAATTTTTCAATTGAAAGGTTTTCAGCTTGTTTTACTAAGGACTGATTTTCCAATTTCAGTTCTTTTTTTTCTTCCCTAGTTTCTTTAATTCATCAATTGAATCATAGAATGCTTCATGCAATTCTTCAAATGTAAATTCACTAGTGGATTCAGAAGTTACCTCATTTTCGTGTGCCATCAGGCACAGGTTGGCTTGTTCTGTTGAGGTTTCCTCGTCGGAGCTTGAATCATCACTTGCACTCCAAGTCGCCATCATTGCCTTCTTTTTGAACTTTTTGTTGCCTTTCTTCAGTTGTGGACATTCGGATCTGAAATGTCCCGGCTTCTTGCACTTGTAGCATATAAGGGGTTGATCTTTCTCCTTTTCTTTGCTTTGATCCCCTTTTGTGAATTTCTTTCTCATCCCCTGTTTCCTTTTTCTTAGAAACTTCTTAAATTTTCGGGTGATGAGTGCCATCTCTTCATCCTGTTCTTCATCTTCAGAGTCATCCATTTCATAATCAGGCGAAGTTGTGGATTTGAGGGCAATGGTTCTTTTCTTTTTGACTTCATCCTCTTGATGTTGCTTCATGCTAAGTTCATGAGTCATCAAGGATCCAAGAAGCTCTTCTAGAGGTAGAGTGTTCAAGTCCTTTGCTTCTTGGATGGCAGTCACCTTGGCTTCCCAAGTTCTTGGCAGTGACCTGAGAATCTTCCTTACAAGTTCACTGTTAGTATAAGATTTGCCAAGACTCTTTAAACCATTGATTATATCAGTAAAATGAGTAAACATAGCAGTTATGGACTCATCATGCTCTATTTTGAACAATTCATATTTATGTACAAGCATGTTTATTTTAGACTCTTTTACTTGATTTGTTCCTCATGGGTTACTTCTAACCTATCCCATATTTCTTTAGCAGATGCACAAGTAGAAATGCGATTAAATTCACTTGCATCTAGTGCACAATAAAGAACATTCATGGCTTTGGCATTTAATTGTGCCAATTTCTTGTCAACCTCATCCCATTCTTTCTCGGGTTTGGTTGACTCCTCACCATCTATAATCTTGGTGGGTGTGTGAGGACCGTTCACTATGATACTCACATATCATAGTCGAGTGCTTGTATGAAAATCTTCATCCGAGCTTTCCAATAGGTGTAATTAGACCCATTGAAAAGTGGAGGTCGGTTTGTTGATTGCCCCTCGGCTAGAGAAGTACCAACATGGGTTGCCATAGATCTTTGGCTCTTTGATTGTTAGATCAAAGAAGGGCTAGAGCACCGGGCTCTGATACCACTTGTTGCCCAGCTATGCAACCCAAGAGGGGGGGTGAATTGGGTTTCTAAAAATTTTAGAATTGATTAATTACTTATGATGAACAAGACAAAGATTTTAATTCAATATTAAATATCTAAAACAGGAATGCAAGGATATAATAAAGAAATAAAGTGAAGCGATAAAGCACACCACAAACACAAGGATTTATAGTGGTTCGGTGCCAACCCTGCACCTACATCCACTCCCCAAGCTCCTACTTGGGAATTTCAATCCACTATACTTGTATTCAACCTGAATACAAAACATCGGAAACTCCGACACTAGCTATCCAAGCTAGATCACTTATTTCTCGGGTACAAGTAAACCCAAAACACTCCGATTTCAGGTTCGGATCAACCTTTCCTTATTTTGGAAATCCTCCAAAAATAAGAACAAAAACTCACAAAGAGTTAGAAAATTTTGAGCACAGATTAATACAATAACAGCTCCTTAAATGAGCAAATATAACAATAAAAACTTTACTCAAATGAAGAACCCCTTTTTGGATTTTCTCAAAGTGGATGAACGCTTGAACGAATGCTTGAGAAGAGGTTGATTGTTGATTGAAGATCTCTTGAAAGCTTTGGAAGATCTCTAGATCAAGGTTGAAACAATAGGCTCGAAAGATCCTCTCTTTGAAAGCTCTTGAATCTCTTTCACAATCTCTCGTGTGGATTTTGGATCCTCTTTTCTTTTTCTCTCAATTATCTCGTGGATCCTCTCAATGAATTTTATCTCTCTTTTGATCTGCCGATTGATCTTCTATTTTCTCTCCAATTTGATCTGCTATTTAATCTGCAATTTCTTTCACCATTTCAAGCATTTTATAGCATTAAAAGCAAGAGAAAATAATTTAGGCAGATAAAGAGCCGTTAGAGCAATTTTAGGAAGCATAAAAGGTAATTAAAATGGGCAAAAAAATAGCCATTGCTGATATTTTCCGTCGCAGGGGTCGACTCATGAGTCGACTCATGCTACAGGAGTCGACTTCTGTTGCAACAGCCAGAAAATGAGTTTCTGCAACTTTTGGCCTAAAACTGCAGGGGTCGACTCATGGGGGTCGACTCATGCCTGGGGGTCGACTCATGAGGGTCGACTCACAGGGTGTGCCAATCAGCTCATTGTGCCATGAGTTGACTCACGGGTTGACTCATGATTTTCAAACATGCATAACTTTCAAAATACAAGTCCAAAATCAATAAAATTTTACCATTGGATCACAAATCTTTTGTTCTACCAAGTGATACTATCAAATCAAGATTTTAGTGAAATTACAATTTTGCCCTTGAAGAGCATAAGGACTTTTTCATTTTAAAATTATTTGTATCCCTTCAATCTGCTTTGTAATCATCAAAATCAATCTAGGAGCAACAATCTCCCCCTTTTTGATGATGACAAAATATTTGAACAAAAGCATTTATGTGAATGCATTAATTTCAAAAGAATACATTATAGGTGTATATGCTTGAAAAGAGTATGATTCTTTTGGCATGTAATATAAATAGTCATATGCAAAAATAATTTGTCCATTTGCTTAAGAATTTGAAGATATGCTCATTTGATTATGTGATTTTGGTGTTAGAGCGGAAAACTTTTTTTGTTATCAGATTGAGCTCTATTTGAAAATTCCATTCTCATTTGATTTTAGTTTTAGCATCAGAGCAAAAAAAATACTTATGTGCTTAAAAAATTATGTGTGCCAAAGTATGTTTAAAAGTTGATTTTGAGCTTAAGTGTATTAACTCATTTTGAGCTTAAGATATATCAGAGCAAGAGAAAGAAATAAATTTTACAATGTATCGGAGCAAGAACAATAATTTTTACAATGTTATCCGAAAAGATTTTACAATGTATCAGAGTAAATGTTATAATATATCAGAGAAAATTTCACACTGTATCAGAGCAAATATCAGAGAAACTTTCACACTGTATCAGATTAAATTTTATCATGTATCAGAGCAAGTTAAAAAAATTTTAGGGTGTATCAGAGTAAATCAAATTTCTTAAGATGTATCAAGGTAAATTTCAAAAGATATATCAGAGCAAGTTTGAATTTTGAAATATATCAGAACATATAAAAAATTACTTATTTGCATTGTACTTATGATTTTGCTTTTGATGGATGGCTTTTTGTTTAATTTCTGTCTGATATCAAATTTTTCAAATTTTTGCTTAATTTCTCAAAATCCATTTTTGTTTAATTTCTCAAATTTTGTTTAATTTCTCAAATTTTTGTTTAATTTCTCTAAATATTTAATTTCTCAAATTTTTGTTTAATTTCTCCAATTTTTGTTTAATATCTCCAATTTTGTTTAATATCTCCAATTTTTGTTTAATATCTCCAATTTTGTTTTGTTTATTTCTCAAATTTTTTTTAATTTCTCCAATTTTGTTTTGTTTAATTTCTCCCCCTTTTTGAGATCATCAAATATGGTTAACTCTTCTTTTTTTTTTTTTTTAAAAATATTTTTTAATTTCTCCCCATTTAGAGTTTATCATAGAAGTTTGCTCCCCCTTAATATAGCAATTATCAACAGCAAACAAAGAGAATTGTCAAAAGAGAAGATAATTTTTCCACAAGAAGAATATATATAACCAAAATATGATCAATATCATTACAAAAGGTAGAAATATAAGTGAAAAATGATTCTATTAAAAACATAATTATTTCAATACATAGTTTAAAAATAAAATTCAACCAGCTAATTGTCAATACATGGCCCCAAGGTATAGATCCTAGAACAAGACACTAACACCTAGGATCTAGTAAAGATCAAGATAAGTCAATGATCGGAGTCATCAGATATAGGGTGAGGAGATGATGGATCAGAAGTGCATCCTCTACCCCGTCTGCCTCTGCCACGAGCAGGAGAGCGAGATGAACTGGGTGGCTGAGAACGCTGAGATGCTAAGGACTGAACAGAAAGGGTGAGTCTGATAGAATCAAGTACGTTCAGTGCTCTTGAAACAGATTGAAGTAGAGCAGTGAACTGAGTGGTAGCATGCTCACTCGATCCTCGGATTTCTTTCCTCAGCAATTCATATCCACCTTCTAGTGCTCCTCTGAGCCTACCAGCCTCTGCAGTGAGGTCTGTGACCTCAATGATTGACTCCTGTGGTTTGGGATGGGCCAAAGCAAGGACTTGCCCCTGCAAGTCTAGAACTCTGCCAGTCAGTCTCCAGACTGTGTCCTCAAGCTGCTGTATCCTGATGGACTGATCTGAAATCATCTGAAATAAATGGAGATGTGGGGAGTAATGGTCTGATCAGAAGAGGTAGCTCCAGGTGCAAAAAAGTACTACTCCACTGGCTATACAGTAAAGAAGCCACACGCTGTGAAATATGCTCGATCTGATCGTCAGCCAGTCTGAACTCTGAATGAGGTGCTCTACTCTCTGGCTGATACACTGGTGTGGGCATCCTAGTAAACTCTGAAGGGCCAGCCTCAGTATCAGGAATGAACTGGATATGTGGTGATGCTGCCCTGAGGTCATGGACAGGAGATGATGGATCTTCTTCTTCTAATCTGCCTTCAGTTCTGACTTCAGTTCTCTCTTCAGTTCTTTCCTCAGTTCTCTCCTCAGCTCTCTCCTCAGATCCCTTGATCCAACCACCATCAGTCTTTGCAAATCCCATTCGGTGCAGGGTGTGTTGGTTGAAAGTGTCCACATGAGAGAGCTTAGTAGCAGCTTCCCCCTCACAACTAACTCCAAACCTCCTAAATACTCTAGTAAGGGCCATACCATAAGGCAAGTGTGCCTTGGATCTATTCAAAGTTTCTCTCATGGCCTCTATCATAAGTGCAGGGAGGTTCAGGGGGGTCTGAGTGATGACATGAAACATGACACATACATCTCTGCTGGAAAGTAAGTCATGTCTACCACTCCTAGGAAAGAAGAGCTTTGTTACAATCTGATGCAGGACCCTCATCTCAATGGACAAAATCTTTGCTTCCAATTTGTTTAAATTTCCTGAATAAGTTTCTCCTAAAATAATTCTGATCCCCTCTTCTTTAATTGGGAGTTCCATATATGAATATCCTTCACTAGGCAACTGAAGTATTTCTCCCAATATCCTAGAATCCAGGCAGATATCAATTCCCTTTACAGTTGAAGTCACTGACCCACTTCCATAAAGTAGGTTTTGGTAGAATTCTCTAACAAGGTCAACATAGGTGACTTCCTTAAGAGAGCAATAGAGTTCCCATCCTTGGTTTTTAATTTTGGTAGCAAAAGTAAATCCCTCATCTTCAAAGAACCGAAAATTTATATTTTTCCCGGTTTCTACTTTTCTATCAGAAAGAGGATTCACACTGAGGCTTAGGAGGGATTGAGAGGGACCTTGAGTAGGTACTGAAACTGGAGTGGGAGCAGTTGAAGATTGAGCATGCCTTTTCTTTCGGACAATTTCTTCAGGCTCACGGATTGATTTTCTTCTTTGGGAAAGTTTCATCTTTGGAGCCATATTCAATATAGTAGCAGGCAATGAGACTTGGAGGAACACGTGAATGAGTGGAGGAGGGATCACAAGAGTAAAGAAGGATTTTGGTGGAGAAAAGAAGCGGATTTTGGAAGATCGGTGAAGTCCTAGGGCAAGTTCCAACCGTGCTAAGCAATGCGAGAAAGCACGAAAAATTCCTTTTCAAGGAGGCGATTTTTGGTGGAGAGGAGGAGGGAGAATTGCTTCGAATTGGATCCTTGGATTTGGAGCAAAAAAAAATTTGGAGAAGACGGCTTTTGGAAGGAGGACGATGAGAAGATGAGTCGTCTCATGAACAGGGTTTCCTGTTTAAAAACAATAAACCCGATGGAAGTTGGTGGGATTTACAAGTTTGCCATTGAGTCGACTCATGGGGGTCGACTCATGAAGTTCAAAAAATCAGGAAAAATGTGAATAAATTCCAGAAAAATTTGAAATTTTGAGTGAAAGTATTTTGCTCAATGATAAGTTTTTAGAATGATAAAATTGAGCTTTTGGGATCAAGATAGATGTTGAAACTTGAGCTCTAATCAATTCTTTGGAAATTGAGAAATTTTAGGCAAATGGATCTAGAATTCCTAGATTTCTTCTAATTTCACAGAATCTATCCTCACTAAGGGCCTTTGTAAAGATATCAGCTAATTGATTTTTAGTGCAAACATATTCAAGAATTATATTTTTTTTTGAACATGTTCTCTTATAAAATGATGTCTTATTTCAATATGTTTAGATCTTGAGTGTTGAATTGGATTTTTAGATAGATTTATGGCACTTGTGTTGTCACATCTTATTGGTGTTTCATTAAGTTTGATTCCAAAGTCTTCGAGTTGTTGCTTAATCCATAAGATTTGAGCACAACAACTTCCGCTGCAATGTATTCGGCCTCAGTCGTAGACAGTGCCATCGAATTTTTTTCTTGCTAAACCATGAGATTAGGTTAACTCCAAGAAATTGGCAAGTTCCACTTGTGCTTTTTCTATCTAATTTGCATCCAGCAAAATCAGCATCTGAATATCCTAATAAATTAATTTGTGAGTCCTTAGAGTATCATAACCCTATAGTTTGTGTACCATTTAAGTATCTAAGGATTCTTTTAACAGCATTCAAATGAGATTCTTTAGGATTAGATTGATATCTAGCACATAAGCAAACACTAAACATGATATCAGGCCTACTTGCAGTTAAATATAATAATGAGCCAATCATACCTCTATAGTATTTTAAGTCTACGCTTTTACCTTCATCATCCTTGTCAAGCTTGCATGAGGGACTCATTGGTGTGCCAATTGGTTTGCAGTTCTCCATTCCAAATCTTTTGAGTAGTTCCTTGGTGTACTTGCTTTGGGTGATGGAGATTCCCTCTTTTGATTGTTTGATTTGGAGTCCGAGGAAGAAGGTGAGTTCTCCCATCATGCTCATCTCGAACTCCCCCTGCATAAGCTTAGCAAAGTCTTGACAAAGGGATTCATTAGTAGACCCAAAAATTATGTCAGCAACATAAATTTGTATAACTAGCATATCATTTTGATTTCTTTTAATAAAGAGGGTTGTATCTACATTACCTCTTGAAAAACCATTATTTAGTAAAAATTTACTTAGCCTATCATACCATGCTCTAGGTGCTTGTTTTAATCCATATAGAGCTTTATTTAATCTAAAGACATGATTAGAAAAAGCATGATTTTCAAATCCAGGTGGTTGTTCTACATATACTTCTTCAGAGATATATCCATTTAAAAATGCACTTTTAATATCCATTTGAAATAATTTGAATTTCATAAAGCAAGCATATGCAAGTAGAAGTCTAATAGCTTCTAATCTAGAACAGGTGCAAAGGTTTCATCAAAATCAATTCCTTCTTCTTGATTATATCCCTTAGCAACCAGTCTTGCTTTATTTCTAATTACATTTCTATGCTCATCTAATTTGTTTCTAAAGACCCATTTTGTGCCAATTATTGAATAATCTTTAGGTCTTGATACTAAGGTCCAAACATTATTTCTTTCAAATTGATTAAGTTCCTCTTGCATAGCATTAATCCAATTATGATCATTTTCAGCTTCTTCAAAAGTTTTAGGTTCAAAATGAGATACAAAAGCACAATGATTAACTGCATCTCTTAGTGAAGAACGGGTTTTTACCCCATGCATAGGGTCATCAATAATTAACTCCTTAGGGTGGTTGTGAACATACCTCCATTCCTTGGGTAGGTCATTTGTACCTTGAGGTTGTTCTTGAGTTTCTTCACCTTTCTCATTTTGTTTGTCTTCTTGATCCTTGTCTTCTGGAGTTGCTGAATCTTTCAGAGTGATCTCCTTCATACCTTCTATTAGTGGATCTGCATCATCAACACCCTCATTCTTCCTTGAAGGAAGATCGTTAGATTCATCAAAAACAACATGTATGGACTCCTCAACTACTAAAGTTCTTTTGTTGAAAACTCTAAATGCTTTACTAGTGGAGGAGTAACCCAGAAAGATTGCTTCATCTGATTTTGCATCAAATTTATCAAGTTTTTCTTTGCCATTATTTAATACAAAACATCGGCAACCAAAAATATGAAAATATGCAATATTTGGTTTTCTTCCTTTCCAAAGTTCATAGGGGGTTTTCTTTAAAAATTGTCTAATTAAAGCACGATTTAAAATGTAACATGCTGTGTTAATTGCTTCCGTCCAAAAATATTTTGGAAGGTTGCTTTCACAAAGTATGGTACGGGCCATTTCTTCTAAGGTTCTGTTTTTCCTTTCAACTACCCCATTCTGTTGGGGTGTCCTAGGAGCAGAGAAGTTATGGCCAATTCCATTTTCATCACAAAAATTTTCAAAATCTTGATTTTTAAATTCAGTTCCATGATCACTTCTAATATTTTGAATTGAAAAATCTTTTTCATTAGAGACTTTTCGATGAAATTTAGTGAAAATATGAAAAGTTTCATTTTTGTGAGCCAAAAAGAAAACCCAAGTAAAATGAGAGTAATCATCTATAATTACAAAGCCATATCATTTTTCTCCTAGACTAGTGGTTCTTGTTGGTCCAAATAAGTCCATATGTAAGAGCTCTATTGGTCTAGAAGTTGAAACAGTATTTTTGGATTTAAATGATACTCTAGTTTGTTTACCTAATTGGCATGCATCACAAATTCTATCCTTTTCAAAATTCAGTTTTGGCAAACCGAGAACTAAATCCTTTTTAATTAATTTTGAAAGAGAATGCATGCTAATATGTGCAAGTCTACGATGCCACAGCCAACTAGTCTCATTGATTTTAGCATTCAAGGATACTAGGCATTGCATGTCTAATTTGGCTAAGTCATTCAAATCTATCATATAAACATTGCCATGCCTATGTCCTATAAATTTAATGCCATCGTTAATAGGACTAGTCACAATGCAAACAGATGATTCAAAAACTACTTTATACCCTTTATCACAGAATTGACTAATGCTAAGTAAGTTATGCTTTAAACCTTTAACTAGTAAAACATTCTCAATGTATTTGGAGGGAGTGATACCAATGTTACCTATCCCGATGATCTTTCCTTTGCCATTATCTCCAAAGGTGACCATCCCTCCATCCTTAGCATCAAGCGTGATGAATTGTGATTCATCACCAGTCATGTGTCTCAAGCATCCACTGTCAAGATTCCATTTCCTGTTTCCTTCTTGGGATGCTAGACACACCTACAAGCAAAGGTCAAGTTTCTGTCTTAGGTACCCAAGCTTTCTTGGGTCCTTTCAGGTTAGTCAAGATGGTTCCTTTTGGAACCATATTTTCTTTGTGTTTGCATATTTGTTGATAAGACATGTGTATGATTTATGTCCTATTCTTCCACATTTAAAACAAGTAATATTTGTAGACTTGTTACTTGAATAATTTGCATAAATATCCTTCAGAAATTTTTGTTTCTTCAGGGGTTTATAGCCAAGTCCAGCCTTATCATATATAGCTTTCTGATTATCAAGGATCATATTTAGTTTGTTTGAACTTAAGGTGAACTTATCTACTATAGATTTCAGCTTGTTAATTTCATCCTTAAAGTTTTGATTTTCTTGAATCAATGTGAATTTTTCAATTGAAAGGTTTTCAGCTTGTTTTACTAAGGACTGATTTTCCAATTTCAGTTCTTTGTTTTTCTTCCCTAGTTTCTTTAATTCATCAATTGAATCATAGAATGCTTCATGCAATTCTTCAAATGTAAATTCACTAGTGGATTCAGAAGTTACCTCATTTTCGTGTGCCATCAGGCACAGGTTGGCTTGTTCTGTTGAGGTTTCCTCGTCGGAGCTTGAATCATCACTTGCACTCCAAGTCGCCATCATTGCCTTCTTTTTGAACTTTTTGTTGCCTTTCTTCAGTTGTGGACATTCGGATCTGAAATGTCCCGGCTTCTTGCACTTGTAGCATATAAGGGGTTGATCTTTCTCCTTTTCTTTGCTTTGATCCCCTTTTGTGAATTTTTTTCTCATCCCCTGTTTCTTTTTCTTAGAAACTTCTTAAATTTTCGGGTGATGAGTGCCATCTCTTCATCCTGTTCTTCATCTTCAGAGTCATCCATTTCATAATCAGGCGAAGTTGTGGATTTGAGGGCAATGGTTCTTTTCTTTTTGACTTCATCCTCTTGATGTTGCTTCATGCTAAGTTCATGAGTCATCAAGGATCCAAGAAGCTCTTCTAGAGGTAGAGTGTTCAAGTCCTTTGCTTCTTGGATGGCAGTCACCTTGGCTTCCCAAGTTCTTGGCAGTGACTGAGAATCTTCCTTACAAGTTCACTGTTAGTATAAGATTTGCCAAGACTCTTTAAACCATTGATTATATCAGTAAAACGAGTAAACATAGCAGTTATGGACTCATCATGCTCTATTTTGAACAATTCATATTTATGTACAAGCATGTTTATTTTAGACTCTTTTACTTGATTTGTTCCCTCATGGGTTACTTCTAACCTATCCCATATTTCTTTAGCAGATGCACAAGTAGAAATGCGATTAAATTCACTTGCATCTAGTGACAATAAAGAACATTCATGGCTTTGGCATTTAATTGTGCCAATTTCTTGTCAACCTCATCCCATTCTTTCTCGGGTTTGGTTGACTCTCACCATCTATAATCTTGGTGGGTGTGTGAGGACCGTTCACTATGATACTCCACATATCATAGTCGAGTGCTTGTATGAAAATCTTCATCCGAGCTTTCCAATAGGTGTAATTAGATCCATTGAAAAGTGGAGGTCGGTTTGTTGATTGCCCCTCGGCTAGAGAAGTACCAACATGGGTTGCCATAGATCTTTGGCTCTTTGATTGTTAGATCAAAGAAGGGCTAGAGCACCGGGCTCTGATACCACTTGTTGCCCAGCTATGCAACCCAAGAGGGGGGGTGAATTGGGTTTCTAAAAATTTTAGAATTGATTAATTACTTATGATGAACAAGACAAAGATTTTAATTCAATATTAAATACCTAAAACAGGAATGCAAGGATATAATAAAGAAATAAAGTGAAGCGATGAAGCACACCACAAACACAAGGATTTATAGTGGTTCGGTGCCAACCCTGCACCTACATCCACTCCCCAAGCTCCTACTTGGAATTTCAATCCACTATACTTGTATTCAACCTGAATACAAAAGTCGGAAACTCCGACACTAGCTATCCCAAGCTAGATCACTTATTTTTCGGGTACAAGTAAACCCAAAACACTTCGATTTCAGGTTCGGATCAACCTTTTCTTGTTTTGGAAATCCTCCAAAAACAAGAACAAAAACTCACAAAGAGTTAGAAAATTTTGAGCACAGATTAATACAATAACAGCTCCTTAAATGAGCAAATATAACAATAAAAACTTTACTCAAATGAAGAACCCCTTTTTGGATTTTCTCAAAGTGGATGAACGCTTGAACGAATGCTTGAGAAGAGGTTGATTGTTGATTGAAGATCTCTTGAAAGCTTTGGAAGATCTCTAGATCAAGGTTGAAACAATAGGCTCGAAAGATCCTCTCTTTGAAAGCTCTTGAATCTCTTTCACAATCTCTCGTGTGGATTTTGGATCCTCTTTTCTTTTTCTCTCAAATTATCTCGTGGATCCTCTCAATGAATTTTATCTCTCTTTTGATCTGCCGATTGATCTTCTATTTTCTCTCCAATTTGATCTGCTATTTAATCTGCAATTTTTTTGACCATTTCAAGCATTTTATAGCATTAAAAGCAAGAGAAAATAATTTAGGCGGATAAAGAGCCGTTAGAGCAATTTTAGGAAGCATAAAAGGTAATTAAAATGGGCAAAAAAATAGCTGTTGCTGATATTTTCCGTCGCAGGGGTCGACTCATGAGTCGACTCATGCTACAGGAGTCGACTCATGAGTCGACTTCTGTTGCAACAGCCAGAAAATGAGTTTCTGCAACTTTTGGCCTAAAACTGCAGGGGTCGACTCATGGGGGTCGACTCATGCCTGGGGGTCGACTCATGAGGGTCGACTCACAGGGTGTGCCAATCAGCTCATTGTGCCATGAGTTGACTCACGGGTTGACTCATGATTTTCAAACATGCATAACTTTCAAAATACAAGTCCAAAATCAATAAAATTTTCACCATTGGATCACAAATCTTTTGTTCTACCAAGTGATACTATCAAATCAGGATTTTAGTAAAATTATGATTTTGCCCTTGAAGAGTATAAGGACTTTTTCATTTTAAAATTATTTGTATCCCTTCAATCTGCTTTGTAATCATCAAAATCAATCTAGGAGCAACAAGAACAAATCCGATAAGAGTCTATTCTACTGGCAAGCACCCTAGATTAAATAGTGTGTCAGATATCTACTTATGGCACTGTAGGCTAGGTCATATAAACAAAAATAAAATAAACAGGTAGACTCAAGAAGGAATCCTCAAAGTCAGCGATTGTGAATCACTTCCAACCTGTGAGTTTTATCTTCTTGGTAAAATGACCAAGTCACCTTTTACTTGGAAAGGTGAGAGAGCTACTGAGCTCTTGGGCCTAATACATACTGATGTATGCGGGCCCATGAGCACAAGTGCTAGAGGTGGATATTTCTGCTTCATAACTTTCACGGATCACCTATCCAGATATGGATATGTCTATCTGATGAAACATAAGTCGAATTCATTTGAAATGTTCAAACAATTTCGAAGTGAAGTAGAAAAATAAACTGGAAGAGTATTAAAACTCTTCGATCTGATCGAGGAGAGAATACCTTTCTAGTGAATTTCTCACATATCTAGGAGAGAATGGGATTCTCTCCCAATGGACTCCTCCAGGAACACCACAGCATAATGGTGTGTCTGAAAGGAGAAATCAGACTCTGTTCGACATGGTCTGATCCATGATGGATTTTGCTAGCTTGCCGATATCCTTCTGGGGATATGCACTCAAATCGACCTGTTATCTGTTAAATAGGGTTCCAAGTAAGTCTGTAATTAAGACTCCATATGAGATATGGATGGGACGTAAGCTAGCACTTTCACACCTTAGGGTCTGGGGGTGTCCGACCTATGTCAAATGATTAGTCACAGACAAACTTGGACCTAGGTCTGACAAATGCTCATTCATAGGGTACCCCAAAGAGACAAAAGGATATTTTTTCTACCATGTTGATGAATAAATGGTGTTCGTCAGCCTTAAGGCAATCTTTTTAGAAAAGGAGTTCCTTGGTGAAGGAACCGTTGCCTCTAAGGTTGAACTTGATGAAGTTCAACAGGTAGAAGGACTGACACCAATAGCTGAACCTGAGTTGGATATGATTAGATCAGATCCGGAGCCCAATATACCTGCACCATTAAGGCGATCCGGTAGAGTACCGCGTCAGTCGGACAGATACTACGGTTTTTTGATCCGAGATGGTGATCCCATCGAACTTGATGAGAATAATGAGGATCCGATCACCTATATGGATGCAATGCAGAGACCTGATTTTGAGAAATGGCTTGAAGCCATGAAATCCGAAATGGAGTCCATGAAGGTCAATGATGTATGGACATTGGTTGACCCACCTGAAGGGGTTAAACCCATTGGGTGTAAATGGGTCTTCAAAAGGAAGAGGGGCACAGACGGAAAGGTGGGGACCTATAAAGTCCGTCTGGTTGCCAAGGGGTATCGTCAACGTTATGGTATTGACTATGACGAGACGTTCTCCTGTGGCAATGCTCAAATCCATTCGGATAATGCTTGCAATAGCTGCCCATCTGGATTATGAGATCTGACAGATGGATGTAAAGATAGCTTTCTTGAATGGAGAGCTGACCGAAGAGGTGTATATGATACAACCTGAGGGGTTTACATCCACAGATGAGTACAAGGTGTGCAAGCTTCAGATATCCATTTATGGATTGAAGCAAACTTCTCGAAGTTGGAACATGCATTTTGATAAGGTGATCAAAACGTATGGCTTCATTAAGAATGGAGAAGAGCCCTGCATCTATAAATGGGCAAATGGTCTAGTTGTGGTATTCCTTATCTTGTACGTGGATGAATTCTCTTAATCGGAAATGACATCCCCGCACTATAGGGAATAAAAGTTTGGTTGTCATCACAGTTCTCCATGAAGGACTTGGGTGAAGCATCCTACATCCTAGGGATGAAGATCTATAGGGATAGATCTAAAAGGATGCTTGGGTTATCCCAGTTCATGTACATATACACTGTGCTGAAGAGGTTCAGCATGGAGAATTTCAAGAAGGGCTATCTACCGATAGGCCAAGGAATTTCTCTCTCTAAGAAGGATTGTCTGACAACTCCTGAAGAGAGAGAGCGTATGAGTAGAGTCCCATATGCTTTAGTCGTGGGATCTATCATGTATGCCATGACATGTACAAGACCAGATGTGGCATACTCACTAGGAGTAGTGAGTAGATACCAATCTGATCCTGGAGAAAATCACTGGAAAGTGGTTAAAGCCATCCTTAAGTATTTGAGAAATACTAAGAACCAATGGTTGGTTTATGGCGAGTCAGATCTGAAACTTGTGAGATTCACAGACTCTAGCTTCCAATCTGATCATGATGACAGCAAGAGCGTGTCGGGTTATATCTTTACTCTGAATGGTGGAGCCATCTGCTGGAAGAGTTCCAAGCAACATACTGTGGCGGACTCTGTTTGTGAAGCGGAGTACATCGCAGCATCGGATGCTGCGAAGGAAGCTGTGTGGCTGAAGAAATTCATCAACGAGCTCAGACCCTTCCTCGATGGTCCAGTCCTGCTCTACTGCAACAGCACTGGTGCCATAGCTCAGGTGAAAGAACCCAAAGCACATCAGCAGACGAAGCACATCTTGCACTGCTTCCACCTGGTCCGAGAGATCGTGGATCGAGGTGACGTCGACCTTCAGAAGATCGATAGAAAGGAGTACCTGGCCGACCCCTTTACTAAAGCCCTAGCGATAAAGGAGTTCGACAACCATAAGTCGAAGATGGATATTAGATACTGTACCGAGTGGCTTTAGGACAAGTGAGAGTTGTTGAAAAATATGTCCAAAAGCCAATCATCAAGCTGTTGATGATTGAGCAACCAAGTATTGTAATTGATTTGTTAATAAATAAAATATATTTGGCATCTTCATCATAAGCTTTCATCTTCTAATGAACTCCGTTGTTATGATGAAATCCTTAGGACTATTTAAGTTCGATAAAGAGAGGATTTATCGATTAGTCCTTAAAACAGTTCACAACCAAATGATAGGCTGTTAATAAGGACGACAGCTTCTATCGAGCATAGGTCACTGTAGGCCATATGGGTTGGTTGTCCTCTTAACCAAAGAGTGTGGAGACACTGGTATGGCATACAGGTGAGATGTACTGGTACATCATCATTGAACGTGACCAACTCCAGAGTATTCTGCTGTCGAGAATGTCTCTGATGGGATATAGGTATAAGTGTCCCTTAGACTTGAGATCGCCTCAGTGACTTGCAAGCAACTCACTGTGCTTTGGTACTGGACTAACTGAATTTCTAATTCAGGGATGGAAGGCTTCTGGGCACAATCAAGTACTTGTGAAGTCAGAGTGTGATCGAGATGGGATTGACCACTCCAAGAGTTGGAGAAGAATGAGTCGCTGTATTTCAATTTAGTAAAACCTTGGCCAGGGTAATCCATCAGATGGATTTGATATTTTGAAATACAATGTGGACAACCTGATCAGAGTTGACAGTTGAACTCTGGGGTGTCCTATGATCATTTTGGTCAGGGGATGAATTATATGAAAACTATATCCGCATGGGTTCTAAGGATGTTGTTCTACACATTCGACCTATCCGGTCATCGGGTACCATTGCTAGATGGTCACTTCGATTGGTACAAAAATTTATTTCTATGCTACCAGCTTAGGTTCGGACCTATGAGGTCACACACATTAGAGTTCATGATCTGATCGGATGGTTGATCAATAATTAAGAATCGTTCTAGGGTTAAATGATCAATACGATTGACATTTAACCCAGTGCAAGTGTTGCAGGAGGATCGATTAGCAATTCGATTGCTAATTGGCTTAATTTGATTAAGACAATGGGCTGAGATTAAGTTTAATTAAATATAATTTAATTAAATTTGATTTGGGCTTGATTGGATCAAGTCCAATTGGTTTATTGGATAAGCCAAGTGCAAGAAAAAACTAGTCCTAGTTCAACTAGGACTTGGGTCAATCTAATTTTTAATTTGATTAAAAAATTAAATCAGATTTAAATCTAATTCAATCTGATTAAATTAGGTTCTTAATTGGGTTAAGACCTATTTTAATTGGATTGATCTAATTTTGGTTTGATTTGGTTTGAAAAACCAAATTAAAATAAGTCATAAGATAGAATCCTAGTAAGACTAGGATTCCACCTTGCACCACATAAGCCTTCCCCACGCCCTCTCTCTCATTCAATGCCAATCTCCTCTTATTTTGTGGACAAAAGCCCTCTCCCAGGTCTCTCCCACGTTCACAAAAGGTTTCCTCTCTTCTTTCTTACATGGAAGGTGGTTTGGATCAAATAAAAAAGGAATAAGTTTGGATTTCGAATTCTATGAGATAGAGTTTTAGAAATCCAAAACTCTTTCAATTTTACACCGAATTTATCCAAATTTTTTTTGGAATTTTTATGGCTTTTAGGATATATATTGTGCACCCTTTTCTGGTGATCCATGCACAAAAATATGGAGGAGGTGCTCAAGAGTTGGGCGCCCCTTAACTTGCCATGTTTGGATAAGCCTTGACTAGGTATTTGACCTAGACAAGAACTCTATCATATCTCTCTATATAAGATAAGTTTCTTCATGAAATTTTTGAAGAAGACATAGATTTGAGAGACCTTTGGGCCATCCAAAAATCAGAGAGAAAGACCTTTGGGTCGTGGAGATATAATAGACACAAGTTAGGATGTCTAGAGAGAAAAACGAGAAGAAGAAGAGGGTCTTCTTCTAGGGTTATTTATTTTCATATCTTTCCTCCCTCCATCTTGAGTTTTCTGAGAGCGTCTCAGATATAAAACTCCTCCTTCTATTTTTCATCTTTGGAAGAGTCCAAATCAAGAAGAAGGAGGTACTTGATCAACCATCAAAGAAGGATCAGCGCAGTACTAGCATACTGTGCTGATTTCCTGAAGTAGGACTTCTGATCGAGATTCGTGGGCTCGTGTGGATGACTCCTAGAGGCCAGATGCATGTGTGGCTTGCAACATCATCCTCAAGCCCGGATCAGTGAGGTTAGAATGTCTAACTTGCATGGTAAGAGATCTGATCTATTATTTAATATATACATTAGATGTAGTATAGAAACATGTTGATATGATCAACATGTAGTTCATGCTATATTTATATATTTTAATTTCTAATTTAATGCTATATAATAATCATGTAATAGGATCTTAGATCTAGGAATTCTGTGATTTTAGAAAAGAAATTTTGATTTATTTTAGTCTTCCGCTATATGATCTTGAAAAAGTTTCAAGATCTAACCCTGAAATTCTAGATCTGGTTCCTTCATAAAGCCCTCATAAAAATCATATTAAGTCGTAGTGTTGTGAACCGGTAGCTGATCTATTTCTTGAATCGATTAATTATTTGGTATCTAAAGAGTGTTTCAAGTATGGTAGTTCTTTAATTGGTTCTTGTCGCTGGCCTAACCAATTTTATTGGTGTCTAAGAAAAGCAACGAGGGGACCTCTATCAATCTTAATACCTTTTTGGTTAATTGGATTATTTTGAGTCTTGAATAAAAGTTGCTTAGTATTTTGAACCCTACATATGCCTTCCTTCATGCCTAGTTAATACTCTGTCAAAGACCATAGTAGGTTTGTTGTGATATCCATAAGGCTTGCTATGAAAATTGATATGGAGTTGTCTTGGTGCATGCTGCATACTTTATGGCATATTTGAATATGTTGCTTTGTTGTGATATCTATAAAGACAGCATTTTTCAAATATGGTTGTATGAAAATGAAGGATCTGACTTAACTACAAAATATTATAGTTTGTTATGATATCCACAAGGCTATGAGTATTTTTAGAGGTAAAAATTATGTTGAGAATTGTATGAGATGTAATTAGATATATTTTTCTACTTTTGAACTCATTAAGATTTGTTGTGATATCCACAAGACTTCATTGAGGAATTAAGGTCTCAACCCCATTAAGAAACTGTTGGAATTCAAGATTTGGGGCATGCATGTGTATTTCAAAATTTTATTTTCTAAATATCATAGTGAAATATAGGATTAAAATATTTTTAATCAGAATTATGCTTGTATAAAAATATAAAACCATAAGGATCTAGTTTATGTACTGAAATTGACATATGTTGAAATTTAGATTGTGATCAATTCACATACCGATTTCGCAATTCCTTTCTTCGAATCTGGATCTGAAAGAGAAGAGATTTTTTCTAGCCTCATAAGTGTTCGTCTCTATGGATATCCACTCGAAATCAGCCTGGAACAGCTCTCTATAAATTAAATTTTTTTCTCTAAAAAAATTCAACCTGCTGAATCTGAATGAAGCCTGGATCGCGATCAACACTTGATCTCTTTCCTTGATCTTCTTTTTTCCTCTTCTCTAACCTTTCTCCCTTTGATTTATGCTACTACCAGTAGGTGAAAACTAGCAAGGAGGGGAAACCCAAGTGCCTTGGCATGGAAGAGCTTGGGACATCCCAAAATATGGGGTGTGTAGGATGCCAAGGAGAGGAGAAAGGGAGAGGAAAAGAGGGCATGGGGGGTCTTTTTTGTGGCATGTGGGTGCTGATTGGATGCTTTAGGGGTCTTAAAGGATGTCTCTTTAAATAGGCATGAGAATTGAATCCTATTCAATCTCATAATATAAGTCCTACTTGCATTGGATTTTCTAATAACTTAAGTTATTTAACTTACATTAAGAATCCTATTAGGTACCAACTCTTAGAGCTCTTGCACCCAATTAAATACATTCTCTTTTGCACCCAAGGGATGCCCCGTATCAGATTAAAAGACCCTCTAATCATAGGACACACCCAACTTGATCCAATCAAGGTGGCGCCCCATAATAACTATCAAGGAATATTAATTGGGGACTTACACCATTAATTCATATGATCCAAAATCTTAGACACCCAATAATTAGAGTCAAATAAATCTTATTTATGTAGGTTATTAGTAGATAATTTAGTTTGAATTATCTTATCAAATAAGAAATCCAAGTGAAATGAAGAATTGGGTCCAACCATGTGCTAATAAGGTTACCTTGAATCCAATCAAATTTTTCTGAACCCAATCAAATTTTTCAAAACCCAATTGACACTTTATAAGCTTAATTGCTAATTTTAGGCCTAATCTTTTTGTTATGTAACCTCATAGACTCAATTCTATCTAATAGTGAGATATATAATGATCTCTATCAAAGTATCATTGAAACTCTTTTCAATGGATCGGAATAATTTCACTCTAACTCATCAAGGATTGTCGATCCATAACAACCCTAGTGAGCTCTCACAATCTACCAGTGACACCTAGCAGTATGTAGTGGCAATCCAGTAGAATTGAAAATAAACCTCTAGGTATAGTTAACGTGTGATTCAGTCCCTCTATCGTGAGTCCCGACTTGATGGCAGGTTATGAATAAATCATTAAATCTCAACATCAGTCATATGATAGATTTGATTAGCTCCAGTCCAAACGTGATTTCTATGAAAACTCTTTTCCATCAATCACACTATTATGGTCATAAATTCTTGGACTTAGCCTTTCAAATCCCATAGGACTACTCCTCTCTATCAAGATTGATAGATCCCATCTTGATGTACATCCTACTCCTACAATGGATCAACTGTCACCAACATCTACTACAAGGGCTCATTGAGATACATATTTATGTATCAGTCAAACTCCAGCAGTCTCACTACGAGCAGCAGTACTATCTCAGATCAAAGGATCAGTCACATAACTACAGCATCGAAACAATCACTGATGATTGAATAGAAATCCAAGTGATCTCTCGTATGGTCATGCTCAGTACTAGTTGTTTCTCTAACAACTATCCGCACTCATCGCTTAGTATCTCTACACTATAGACTAGAGACCCATCTATCACAAAAGAAAGTGATCTGTGAGCTCATCTATCTGGATCGATCACCATCCTCATGATGATCCTATGATCGAAAGTATTTAAGAATTAAATAAATATCTCTAATTCTCAATACTTTGAGAATATGTATCAAAACTAATTCCATGGATAATTCAAGAATACATCAACTTAAATGAAAAATAAATTTATCCTTTTATTGATCAAATCAATGTATTAAGTATAAAATTATGTACTAGGTTTATTACAATTTGTCAGCCATATTGGCTTCTAGGACGTACATCTAACAATCTTCTACTTGGACTAAAGTCAATTGGCCACAAATCTAAGTCCCATCTTCTCAGGATGGACTTCTATTTTTGGTTAGCTCAACTGCTTAGTCAGTGGGTCTGCCACGTTGTCCGCGGAGTCTACTCTTCGCACTTTAACATATTTTTTTTTGAGGTAGTCGCATATGATATGATACTGCCATTCGATGTGCTTCAATTTTGATGAGACCTCAGCTCCTTAGCAAGGGCTATGGTGCCATTATCTTTGTAGTATTGTGTCATGGTATCTAATGGCATGACATCCAGTTCTACAACTAACATCAGAACCAGAATTCATCCTACACATCTACAGCATAGTCAGCCTCCATTATTCGATTACTCAGAATCCTTCTGATATATCGAACAAATCAGTATACCCCTCGACTCATAACTCAAAATCTCTTCCAAAGACCAAGAATAAATTTTTAGTCCTTCTTAAGTACTTAAGGATGTTCTTCATAGCTATCTAGTGCTCCTCGTCTGGATTGACTGATACTTGCTCGTGACACTCACAACAAGGGCAATATTAGGTCGAGTACATAGCATGACATACAGGAGACTCCCTATGGCCGAGGCATAAGGAATCCTACTCATGCGCTACACTTCCTCAGATGTGGTCAGACACATCATCTTGAAAAGATTAATACCATACCTAAGAAGTAGAAGTATTCTTTTGAAGTTTTTCATGCTGAACCTCTTCAGCACCTTCTCTATATACAGCTTTTATGATAGGTCTAGCATCCATTTAGGTCTATCCCTATAGATCTTTATTCCAAGAATATAGGATGCTTCTCCTAGATCTTTCATGAAGAATTTTTTGAACAACTATCTTTTGACCGTGGTCAGCATGGAAATATCATTTTCAACAAGGAGAATCTCATCCATGTACAATATGAGGAATGTTATCATGCTCCCACTGATCCTTTTATATATATAAGGTTCCTCTTCATTTTTGATGAAATCAAATGATTTGATTGTCTCATCAAAATGATGATTCCAACTCCGAGAAGCTTGCTTTAATCCGTATATGGATCTTTATAGCTTGCAGACTCTGTGATCACCATCACCAGATGTGAAACCCATAAGCTACTCCATATAGATATCTTTCTCCAGATATTTATTCAGAAAAATAGTTTTTATATCCATCTGTCAGATTTCATAATCATAATAAGCTGCAACAGCAAACAGAATGCGGATGGATTCAGTATAGCTACGGATGAGAAGATTTTCTGATAGTCAATACCCTCATACTGACTATAACCTTGAGCCACAAGCCTAGCTTTATAGGTCTCTACCTTATCATTGGCATCTATTTTCTTTTTGTAGATCCATTTACACCCAATGGGTATAATATCCTCAAGTGGATCCACTAAGGTCCATACTTGGTTCAAGTGCATAGAGTCAATTTCTAACTTCATCGCATCTAACCATTTTTCAGAATCAATATCAGACATCACCTCGTCAAAGGTATTAGTATCATCACCATGACCCCTATCTCCCATAAAGAATATTTCTTTTATTTTCTTCGTAAACATACCTATGTACCTTTCAGCAGATCGGAAGACCCTGCTAGATCTATAAGATGATTGAGGAATATCTACTACTGACTTATGGACAATGAGTTTTTGAGAATCTATAGCTCTTGGCTCTTCAAAGACCTTCTCTTCGAGCTTAACTAACCTCCCACTGCCACCATCCTGGATAAATTATTTTTTTAGGAATATGACGTTCGACTCATAATCACATTGTGATCTTGTGGAAAGTAGAAGTAGTATTCCATAGATTCTTTAGGGTATCCTATAAAATGAGCTATAATAGATCTATCCTCTAACTTATCCGCCATCTGTCTCTTGACATAGGTCGGACATCCCCAAGTCTTAAGATAATCTAGAATTGACTTCTTATCGAACCATATCTCATACGGTGTGGTAGGAACAAACTTTGATGGAACCCTATTCAACAAATGAATTGCAGTTAACAAAGTATATCCCCAAAGATATAAGGATAGATCAGTGAAGCTCATCATAGACTTGACCATATCCAATAGGATCCTATTCCTCCTTTCGGATACTCCGTTAAGCTGAGGTGTTTCAGGAGGCATCCATTGAGAGACTATACCATTGTCCTTAAGATATCTCAAAAATTTTTGACTAATGTATTCACCTCCTGGATCAGATCAAAGAACCTTAACGAGCTTACCCGTTTACTTTTCTACTTCATGTCTAAATTTCTTGAACTTTTCAAAGGCCTTGGACTTGTATTTTATCAGATACTCAGATCCATATCTAGACAGATCATCAGTAAAGATAATGAAGTAGGTATAACCACCCTTGGCCTGCACGTCAAATGGTCCACACACATCGGTGTATACCAGGGCAAGTAACTTAGTGACCCTCTCCCCATATCCTACAAAGGGTAATTTGATCATTTTTTTTTGAAGGCAAGACTCACAAGCTGGATACGACTCTGGATTAAGAGAGCCAAGGATCTTATCTTTTTTCAGTCTATTTATCTTGTCCTCTCCAATATGGCCTAGTCTATCGTGCCACAAGTACTTCTAGTTAATTTCATCTCTGGATCTTTTTTAACCTACGATACTTACTATATGCTCGTTTAAGTTCACATTTGCATCAACATGTAAGTGATAAAGACTGTCAATTAAAAGATCTCGCGCAATCAATTTATTTCGTAAATAAATAGAACAAAAATTTTTATTAAAATAAATTTTAAAACCTTCCTGTGCTAGCACAAACATGGAAATCAAATTCCAACTAGCTATAGAAACATAATAACAGTCCTTTAAATCTAATCTAACACCAAACGATAATCGAAGAGGATAAGTGCCAACGGTCTCTGCAGCAACTCTTTCTCCATTGCCAACCCGAAGGATCATGTCACCTTTTCTCAACCTCTTACTTTTTATCAAATTCTGCATTGAGGTACATATATGAGCACTCGAGCCAGAGTCTAAAACCCAACTAGAAATAGAAGAAACTGTAAGGTTAGATTTAATTACGAGCATATCTTCAGAAGATTTATCATTTTTTTTTATCTTTAGGCTCTTCAGATATTTTGGATAGTTTCTCCTCTAGTGGCCTTCACCATGACAGTGAAAATATTTTTCTTTTACTTCATCCTTGCTAGGAACTTTCTTCTTTGGCCTATTCTCTTTTTTCTGCTTCTTAGTAGAATTTGCCTTCTTCTTTCCAGTAGACTTTTTTTTGAAAGAAGTTCACTCCACAGCAAGAACAGTATCCCTTGAACTCTTCAAGGTTCTCTCCATAGTGACCAATATGTTGACCAGTTTGGGTATAGTGCAATTGAGCTTGTTCATATGAAAATTTAAAATAAATTAACTATATAAACTTGTAAGAGATTGAAGGATTAAATCCATATGCAATTCTTTTTATATTTCTAGCCCGAGCTTCCCAAGCTTCTCAATGTCCTTGATCACTATATATAGTGCTCATGGACCAACTGCCCTTCACACATCTTCAGGTTGAAGAATCTTTTGGATACCTCAAAGTGTGCTATGCGGCTCTGTTCACCATACAACTCTTGTAGGTAAGTGATCATAGCCCTAACAGTAGGTATATGCTTATGCTGGTTTTGCAACTCGTTTGACATAGAAGCCAGTATATAGCACTTAACCCGACTGTCTTCATCCATCCACTTCTCAAAAGCAATCCTTTGCTCAGTAGTAGGATGGTTTGGTAGCACTATGGGTTTCTGGTCTAGTGCATGACTTAGTTTTTCAGAGATCGGGATAATCCTGAGATTTCTGAGTCAGTCTTTGTAATGAGTACCGGTAAAACGATTGGTTTCAAGGATGCAGGTTAGAGAGTTTGAAGCTGACATGGTTTAACTGCGAGAGTAGAGATTCAAGTTAGATTTTTATACTTAATATTATATTTACTTTTAGGGACTTTAAGATGCAAACAATGACTTGCACTAATTTATCAGATCCCTCCACTCTCCAAAAAAAGAAAAATTCTAACGCGACAAAGGATTCCTAGTGGGTGTTGTGGTCCCACCGATGCCATGTACCTCACCTAATAGTTATTGAAAATAGGCACACCGATGCGTAGGCAACATTTTGCCCAGATGCTTCTTTAAGCGTATTACAGTGACTTGGTCTCTAAGTCATGCAGGCTCACCTAACAGTTATTGTCCACACATTTTAGTTAAGTCTGATCCACCATTCACAAGCAAGTGCAAGGCCGTAATTGGGTTCCTCACCTAACAGTTATTGGGCTCAATCTTATCCTTACTCTAGAGCAACTCTTTGCTAATAGAATGGTTGTGTGTTTTCAATGCAACTGAACTACTATGACCAGTCGAGAATAATCAATGCCGGTAGCATGCCCACACATCTACAACGGTGGAAGACCTATGACTTAATATTTATGGAGAGGTTTAGATTTAGATCTCATCTAATTAGTCATCATATAATCGATCTAATTGGCATGAGCTAAACCAAATCGCTAAGCAACCCAATTTAAGACCCAATCTTCCAAATTGGCCAGGTAAGTGGAGATCGGTGGGGGTCCCCCCATTGCTTTTTTTAGATACCAATAAATTGGTCAGGTAAGTGAATGGAACCAATTAGATAATCATGTCTTATTAACTTGTCTTAGATACCAATAGGTCAATTGGTCCAAACAGGTTAACTCTAGCAAATCAAGCTCAAACCGTCGAGCCAAATTAGGTCCTTAAGTTAATCGATTCTACATATGGGACTCAAATGATTTGATCAACAATAATTGCATAATCACATAACTTAATTGATCTAATCCTAATCAATACTTGACCTGGTTTAATCAATTACTTAATCAAATTAGACCCATATGACTTAAATAAAAAATCTTAGATGCAATCCCATTACATGACCTAATTTATGATTATCCCATAATCAAAATTCTCATGCACAAATATTAATTTCAGATTCTAAAATTAAATTTTAGATTTAAATTTTTTGCATGAAAGTAAGTTTTAAATCATGAAAATAATTTTTAGATTTAAGATACAAACATATATCACATACATGCATGTAAAATTCAGATCTAAATAAAATTTAGATCTACTACATGATATCATATATCTCATATACTAATCATAGATCATATCAAAAGTAAATTTATGATCTAAATATGCAATCATATATCACATATATAACTCAAAATTTAGATCATATAAAATTTTAGATTTCATACATGCATCTATGGATCATATAAACATGAACTACAATTCTTTCTAAATCAAAGATCAGATCTATGCATGCTTTTACATATCAAATATATGTTCTAAAATTAAATCTAAAATTAAATTTTAGATTTAAAAATTTATCTATACACCTCATGTATAAAAAAAAATCAGATTTTAAATTTTTTTTCAAAACATGTATAACAATTTCAATAATATGAAATTCGTGGCTCTGGTACCACTGTTGAAATTCAAGATTTGGGGCATGCATATGTATTTTAAAATTTTATTTTTTAAATACTATAGTAGAATAGAATATTAAAATATTTTTAATTTAAATTATATATATATAAAAATATAAAACTACAAGGATCTAGTTCATGTGCTGAAATTGACATATGCTGAAATTCAGATTGTGATCAATTCACGTACCTATTTCGCAATCCCTTTCTTCGAATCTGGATCTGGAAGAGATGAAATTTTTTTTAGCTGCATAAGTATTCGACTTCTATGGATATCTACTTGGGATCAGTCTGGAACAGCTCTCTACAAATTGAATTTTTTCTCTAAGAAAATTCAGCCTGCTGAATCTGAACGAAGCTTGGATCGTGATCAACACTTGATCTCTTTCCTTGATCTTCTTCTTCTCCTATTCTCTAACCTTTCTTCCCTTGATTTATACTACTACCAACAGGTGGAAACCAGCAAGGAAGGGATGCCCAAGTGCCTTGGCATGGAAGAGCTTGGGACGTCTGAAAATATGGGGCGTGTAGGATGCCAAGGAGAGGAGAAAGCGAGAGGAAGAGAGGGCATGGGGGGTCTTCTTTGTGGCATGTGGGGTATTGGTTGGATGCTCTAGGGACCTTAGGAGAGGTTCTTTAAATAGGTATGAGGATTGAATCCTATTTAATCTCATAATACAAGTCCTACTTACATTGAGTTTCCTAATAACTTAAGTTATTTAACTTATATTAGGAATCCTATTAGGCACCAACTCTTGGATCCTTGTACCTAATTAAACACATCCTCTTTTGCACCCAAGGGACACTCCATATCAGATTAAAAGGCCCTCTAATCATAAAACAGTCCAACTTGATCCAATCAAGGTGGCACCCCATAATAACTATCAAGAAATATTAATTAGGGACTTACACCCTTAATTCATATGATCCAAAATCTTAGACATCCAACAATTGAAGTCAAATAAATCTTATTCATGTAGGTTATTAGCAAGTAACTTAGTTTGAATTATCTTATTAAATAAAAAATTTCAACGAAAAAAAGAATTGGGTCCAACCATGTGCTAGCAAGGTTACCTTGAACCCAATCGGATTTTTCTAAACTCAATTGACACTTCATAAGCTCAATCGCTAATTTCAGGCTTAATTCTTTTATTGTGTGACCCCATAGGTTCAATTCTATCTGGAAGTAAAATATACAATGATCTCTATCAAAGTATCATTGAAACTCTTTTCAATGGATCGAAATAATTTTACTCTAACTCATCAAAGATTATCGATCCATAACAATCCTAGTGAGCTCTCACAATCCATCAGTGATACCTAGCAGTATGTAGAGGCAACCCAGTAGAACTATAATGAACTTCTAGGTATAGTTAACATATGATTCAGTCCCTCTATCGTGAGTCTCGACTTGATGGCAGGTCATGGATAAATCATCAAACCTCAACATCAGTCATATGATAGATTCGATTAGCTCAAGTCTAAATATAATTTCTTTGAAAATACTTTTCTATCAATCATACTACTATGTTCATAGATTCTTGGACTTAGCCTTTCAAATCTCATAGGACGACTCCTTTTTATCAAGATTGATAGATCCCATCTTGATGCACACCCTACTCCTACAGTAGACCAACTGTCACCAACATCCATTACAAAGGCTCATTGAGACTCCTATTTATGTGTCAGTCAAACTCCAATAGTCTCACTGCGAGCAGCGTGCCATCTCAGGTCAAAAGATCAATCACACAACTACAGCATCGAGACAATCACTGATAATTGAATAGAAATCCAAATGATCTCTCGTATGGTCATGCTCAGTTCTAATTATTCTCTAATAACTATCTACACTCGTCGTCTAGTGTCTCTACACGGTGGACTAGGGACTCATCTATCCCAAAAGGAAGCGATCTGTACGTCAGTCTATTTGAATCGATCACCGTTCTCATGATGATCCTATGATCGAGAGTATTTAAGAATTAAATATATATCTCTAATTCTCAATAATTTGAGAATATATATCAAAACTAATTTCATAGACGATTCAAAGACATATCAACTTGAATGAAAAATAAATTTATCCTTTTATTGATCAAATCAATATATTAAGTATAAAATTATGCTCTAGGTTTATTACAATGTGTCAGCCATATTGGCTTCTAGGACATACATCTAACAAAAATTAGATTAGGGTTTCTCATTTATCATAGGAGAGGGCCATGGTATCCGATAAAATAGTGAGAGACATAACTAGTTAAAAAATCTCATCTAGTTATGCATGTCAAACATAAGTGGTCTACTTATGTTATTATTCTTTATTTATATAGATTTAAGTCTGTATTATGGCTTTTCTATTTTCACTGCATAATACCATAAATAAAAATATGTTGACCAATCCAAATTATGTGGATTGATTGTGGAACATGCAAATTAGGTTTGTATCGAAGAAGAACTCTGATGTTCTGGATGTTCCTGACCCTAGATCAGTTAGTAATTATGAGAAGATAAAAGATGTCCACATGGATATTATATGTTCATTTTATGGTAAATTTAGATATTGAAAAAATAATTACAAAAATTATCTTATAAGATTGAAGTAGGGTGCAAGCACAACACCAAAAGGTGTGTATATGATATGAACCTATTTTTCATTAAGTGGCTCAAACTCTGATACTTGGGTATTGGATACCGCCTGTGGATCGTATATTTGTAATTTATTACAGTGACTATAGAATATCAAAGGTCTAAAAAAAGATGACTTTGAGCTTTATGACACAAGTGGAGAGTCTATTAGCATAGAGGTTGTGAGAACTTGTATACTTGATTTACTTTTAGACAAAATTTTAGAATTGAAAGACTATTATTACATGTCAAAAATTATTAGAAATATTATTTTTATACCATTGTTATTAAAACAAGATTATGAAATAAGGCTAATGGAAAATGGATGCTTCATTTTCTTTTCTAATAAATTTTATGATAGTGGTTATATTGATAACAATCTTTTAATTTTTGCATTCAATGAAAATATTTTTTATATTAAAAAAAATATGAAAAGAAAGAGAGAAGATGTAAATATCATATATCTCTGACATTGCAGTCTTGGTCATATTAGTGAGTCAAAGATAAACAAGTTATACAAAAAATAATTCTTTGACCCATATGATTATGAATTATTGAAAACTTGTGAATCTTATCTCATGGGTAAGATGACAAAGACTCCATTCTCTGGACATGGAGAGAGGGCAAATGAGTTGTTAGTCCTGTACATATAGATGTATATAGATCGATGACAACTTAGGCTAAAGGAGAATACTCCAATTTTATCTCCTTTATGGATGATCTATCAAGGTTCGGATATGTGTGTCTCATAAAATATAAATCTGAAGCCTTTGATAAGTTCAAAGAGTATCAAAGTATGGTCGAGAAACAAACTGAAAAAAGTATCAAGGTTCTTTGATCTGATCGAGGAGAAGAATACTTATCCTGTGAATTTCTTGATTATCTTAAAAGTAAAGATATTCTCTCTGAATGGACCCCTCCTTATACACCCCAGTTAAATGGTATAACAGAAAGGAAGAATCACACTTTGATGGATATAATGCAGTCCATGATGTGCTTCACTGATCTCCTAATATTTTTCTGGAGATATGCCCTAGAGACTGCCGCATACATATTGAATAGAGTGCCTTCAAAGTCTGTTACAAGCACACCATATGAGATATAGAAGGGAAGGAAGCCTAATCTTAAACATCTTAAGATTTGGGGCTGTCCTACTTATGTCAAAAATATTTTTGGATATAAGCTTAGTACTAGATCAAACAGGTGTAGATTTGTAAGGTATCTTAAAAAAACTAATGGATACTACTTCTACCACCCTACTGAATAAAAGATATCTATTAGTAGGCATACCATTTTTTTAAAAAATAAATACATCCAAAAAAGAGACAGTGGGAGGAATATTGAACTTACGGAAGTTCAGAATCTACAAATCAATCCTTAAATACCTATGGTCAAACCACAAGATCTTCAATTAGAAGTTTCCAAAGATGAGGTACATCCATAATACACACCTCTCTGAAGGTCAGATAGAGTACGTCAAGCACCTCTGAGATATGATTTTGTCATTGAAAATGATAATTCGATCAACATCATACAGGATGATAATCCACTGACCTATTCGAAAGTTGTCATGAGTAGAGACTTAAACAGATGGTTGGAAGCCATAAATTCGAGATGGACTCGATGTACACCAACCAAGTATGGATCTTGATTGATCCGCCTGAGAGTGTGACCTAAATAGGATGCAAGTGGGTCTTCAAGAAGAAGATTGGAGCAGATGGCCAAGTAGAAATCTACAAAGCTGGATTGGTGGCGAAGGGTTTCAAACAAAGGCAAGGAATTGACTATAATGAAATCTTCTCATCAGTGGCTATGCTTAAGTTCATTAGGATTTTGCTTGCTATAGCAGCATACTATGACTATGAGATCTGATAGATGGATATCAAGATCGTTTTCCTCAATGATAATCTAAAAGAAGAGGTCTATATGACTCAGCCAGAGAGATTTATCTCAAGTGAAAGGACAAATCAAGTATGCAAGCTAAAAAAATCTATTTATGGATTAAAGTAGGCTTCGAGGAGCTGGAACATCCAATTTGATATGACAGTCAAAGAGTTTGACTTTATCAAAAATAAAGATGAATTATGTATGTATAAAAAGATAAGTGGAAGTGCTATTATCTTCTTGATTCTGTATGTCGATGACATACTGCTCATTAAGAATGATATCCCAATAATGTGATCGATCAAGACTTGACTATCGAATATGTTTTTCATAAAAGACTTGGGTGAAGTGTTGGAAAAGATATAGGGTTTCATGCATGAATTTCAAAATATTTTTGAAATATAACATAGCGAAACATATAAATTAAATAATTTAATGTATAAATACATGTAATCAAATTACTAAACCCTACAATTAGGATCTATAACATATCATATTACATTTATAAATCAAAAAAATAAAAGCTTTGGTATTGATCAATCAATACCCTAGATCTGAAACAGTTTCAGATCTAAAACTTAGATCATATCTAGATAAAAGAAGAGATCAGATCTCTTACCTTCATGCAGGTCAAAACTCTGTGGTTGATTTTTTTTATTGTCTTTAGAGCCACACATACGTCCCGTCTCTACAGGTGATCCACACGAGACTGCAACAAAATCGAAGGTTCATTGAATGAAGATCCGCTCAAAGTGCTAGCTTCTTGCAGATCCATTCGGATGGTTAATCTAAAAAATATTTTTTAGATCTCTTGGACATTCTAAGAGATAAAGAATATGAGGAGGAATGAGAGAGAAGTCAAACCCTTTGACCTCCCTAAAATCACAAATAATAATATAAAAGATAAGGTCTTAAGAGAAGATAGATCTTTTCTTTCAGTACATCAACGATTGATGTCCTAAGAACATCTCTGTGCTAGGACATGAGAAGACCTTCTTCTCTAGATATTTCTCTAACTTCTAGATCTTATAATATCTGATTTTTCTCATAGAAAAATATCATGATTTATGGAGAAGGGTTCTAAAGGAAACCTTAAGAAAAGACCTTCTTTTCTTCTTCTTCTCTCATCAGAACATGACAGATCATGTCCAAAATTAGATCACCATGCCCCAACTCATTGGAGCATGGGTCCACCATGCCATCCCTCTTTTTCTCTCAAATTTTTATCACATAAAAATATAAAATAAAGAGGAAATAAACTGAAAAGAAAAACATCTTCTCTCTTACCTTTTGTTTCTACAAGACATCAACTTTTGATCTCTTGATAGAAGATTCTTCTCCAAGGAATTTGATGCCTCAAACCACCCATTCCATCCTCTTTCTCTCTTATATTTTGTCACATAAAAAACATAAAAAAATAAAGAGAGAATAATATGAAAGAAAAATAATGAGAGAAGATAATCTTTTCTCTTACCTTTCTCTCTACAAGATATCAACCTTTGATCTCTTGATTGAAGACTCTCCTCCAAGAATTTTGGTGCCTCAAACCACCCATGCCTTCTTCTTTCTCCTCTGATATTTTTATCTTAAAGTCATGAATTTTTGACTCTTATTTGATAGCATATGGGGCGGCAACTTTTTATATGGTAGACTAGGTCATAAAACCTAGTCTAACAAGGAGTCCATGGGGCATCCAACTCTTGGACGCCCCCTCCCTCATAAATTTCATGGAGAGTCTGAAATAACTCACAAAAGAGGCTACAAAAAGAAGAGATAAGCTTGGGAAAAGTTGGTGCAAGAGAGGAGAGAAGAGTCCTTGTGAAGAGGGACTCTTTTAAAAAAGGATAAACCTAAACCACTTTCCATAATTAGCCAAATCTCTTTCCATATTGAATCAAATCAAATCTGATTCAAATCTCTAGAATAAGTGGTGTGAGATAACATTCCTTGGATGTGGATATCATAGAAAAATATTTAAAAATTAATTAGTGGGCGTGGGCTTGAGATTTCTTAGGTGGCGTAAGAGATGATATGGAATCCTAGTCTAACTAGGATTCTTATGTGGATTAGGTCAAACACTTTGAACTCAATCTAAATTAATTGTAACCTAATTAATGGTGATCTTAGTCTAGCTAAGAGTCTAATTAAATCAAATTAAACCATATTTAATTCTGATTTAAATCCTAACTTAATTAGAAATTAGGTGCATACAAGTCCTAGTCGAACAGGAACTTGTTCTCCCTTGCAACTGGCTTATCTAATAAATTAATTAGACTTAATCCAATTAAATCCAAACTAATTCTAATTGAATTAAATTTAATTAGACTTGATCTCAGTCCAATTGTTCAATCAGATTGAACCAATTAGCAATCCAATTGCTAATAATCCTCCTGCAACACTTGCATTAGGTCAAACATCAATCACATTGATCGTTTAACCTTAGAATGATTCTCAATCATCGATTAACCATCTGATTAGGTTACAACCTCTTATGTGTGTGATCCTATAGGTTTGAACCTAAACTGATAGCATAGGAATCAATTTTTGTACGAGTCGAAGTAACCATCTAGCAATGGTTCCCGACGTCTAGATAGGTCGAATGTATGCAAAGCAACATTCTAAGAATCCTGACCCATGGTTACTGTATAATTCATTTTTTTGACCAATAATGCTTAAGACAACTTTGAGTATGCTGTCAACACTCTTACAAGTCATCTTTATTGTGTCTTAAAATTTTACAAATCCCGTGACTTCTCATGAGGATTACCCAGGCCTAGATTTTGCTAAATTGAAACATAGCGAGACATTCTCTTCCTGAAGTTAATCAGGAGTGGTCAATCCCATCTTGACTCATACACTAACTTCACAAGTACTTAACTGTACCCAAAAATCTTTCGAATCTATATTAAAAATATAGGCAATCTGGCACCAAAGCACAGTGAGTTGCTTGCAAGTCACCATGGTGATCTCAGGTTGGAGGGACACTTATACCCATTGGCCTTAGCTAACTACTCTTGATAGTAGAGTATTACATTGGTCACGTTCAATGTAGATGTACTCCTACATCTCACCTGGATGCTATACCAGTGTCTCCACACTACTTGATTATGAGGACAACCAATGCATATAGCATACAGCGATCTATACTTGATAAGTTATCGTCCTTGTTAATAACTTATCATTTGATCGTAAACAATTTAAGAATCATCTGATAAATTCTTCTTTATCGATTGATTGTGGTTCTAAGGACTTCATCATAATTTAGAAGTTTATTTAAGGAAGATAGAACTTTTATGATGAACCTGCCAAATAACTATTATTATTAGATAATTCATATACTAATTTCAATCATCTACCACTTAGATGATTAGCTTTACGATATATTTTTCAACAACTCTGACTTATACTAAAGCCAATTAGAATGATATCAAATATCCTATCTTTCAGTTGAGTTCGTAGAACTTCTTAGTTTCGAGGCCTCAGCAAATGGGTCGGTCAAGTTCTCCTTTATCATCGATCTTCCAAAGATCGATGTCACCCTGATCTAAAATCAAAAGTGATAGCAATACAGAATATGCTGGTCATTCAGTTCTTTAGCCAGATTTATGGCTCCAGTGCTACAATAGGACTGGACCATCAGTGGAGGGTGCCACTCCCAACCTGCTAATGAAGCTCAGCAACTACACAGCTTACATGGCAGCATCATATACTGCGATGTACTCTACATCACTAACTGAGTAGACTAAAGTATCCTGCTTGGAACCTTTTCAGCAAATTGCTCCTACAATTAGGGTATGATCCGACACTTTCTTGTTGTCATCTTGATCTGACTGAAATCGAAACATCCATATGTTTAAAGTCAGTATTTTCATATTTGAGTCACTGGACTTTAGTATTTCCCAAATACTTAAGGATTGTCCATACAATCTTTCAGTGGTTCTTACTTAGATCAGACTGATATTTGCTCACTACCATTAGTGAGTATACCATATCTGATCTTGAACATGGAGAAATTAGATGACACCCAAACCTTTATTCTTTGCAATGCTGGAATGCCATTTTCGATTAAGAGAATTTCATCCACAGACAAATAAGGAATAACACAATAGAACATTTTGCCCACTTATAAATGCAGGGTTTCTCTTTGTTCATAACAAAGACATATGTTCAAAATGTATGTTCTAACTCTGGGATAATAGCAAAAACGGACTTTATAGGTCTCCACCTTCCCGTCTGCGCTACTCTGATCCTTTTGAAAAATCTATTCACACCCAATGGGTTTTATCTCTTCAGGTGAATCATCTAGTGTCCATAAACTATTGATTTTCATGGACTTCAATTTGGATTTAATGGCTCCAAGCCACTTCTCAGAGTTAGACCACTGCATTGCATCCCTGTAGGCGATCAGATCCTTGTTAATCTCATCGAGCTCAACAGGATCGCCGTCCCAGACCTAGACACTGAAGTGTCTGTCCGACTAACGTGGTACTCTACCAGATCTCCTTAAAGGTGTTACTTTAATGGGCTCCGTGTTTGATCTAATCAAATCCGATTCTATAGGTTTACTAGATTATGTCGGTTTATTTTCTACCAGTCAAACTTTCAAGTTCAACTTAATAGGCATCAGTTCCTTCTCTAAGGAACTCCTTTCCAAAAGGAATGCCCTACTACTAATGAGCATCTTATGTTCTTCAGCATGATAGAATTAGTAACCCTTAAACACCTATTGGACCAAGAACCAAGTTTATCTGTATGCAAACCTTTGACATAGGCCGATCAACTCCAAACCCAAAGGTGAGAGAGTCAGGTCTATGTCCGATCCAAATCTCATATGGAATCTGCACAACAGACTTACTCAGCATATTTCAGAGTAAAACAGGTAATCACACAAGAGCACAATCCTAAAATAGACAGAGAAGTGAACCCTATCATGGATTGAACCATGTCTAATAAAGTTCAACTTCTCCTTTCAGATACACTATGTTCCGAAAAGAAATCCACTGAGAGAGAATCTAATTCTCTCCTAAATATATCACAAACTCACTGGATAAGTATTTGCCTCCTTGATCTGATCGAAAAGTTCTAACACCTTATCCAGTTTGTTTCAATCTTTCATTATTGAATCATTTAAATATTTCAAATAATTCAGGCCAGACGCACCCATGCCCAGATAGGTCATCTGTAATGAAATATTAATATCTTCCTCTGGCACTTAAGTTCACAGGTCCACATACATCACTATGTATAAGACTTAGAACTTTATCAACTCCTTCATCTTTTTCATTAAAAGGTGACTTTGTCATCTTTCCAAGAAGACAAGACTCACAGGCTATCAACGATTCACAATCATTGATGTGAGGTTTTCCTCTCAAGCTAATCCATTTATCCTGTTCTTGTCAAGGTGACTAAGCCAAAGATAGACATCCATGATATTATCTAACTTGGGTGTGTACATTACACTTAATAGGCTGTGTAAAAGTTAAATATCATTTCCTTATTGTCCATGTGTAATTGTAACATTATTCATAATAATATCACAATAATCTTCCTTTATTAATGAATGATGATCATCTTTGGCCAAAAGGCCAACAAAAATTACATTCATTATAAACAATAGACAATATTAACAATTACTCTAAATGACAATATTTGAAAATAAGCTCTACAATTCCTAAAGTTAGGATTGAAATAAGACTTCCATCCCTAACATTCAAAAATTTTTCACCATTTTCAAACATTCCACTTACTTGTAGTCCTAGCAATAAATTGCATAAGACCATCGGTATCTAATACCCAGGTAGTAGAATTTCATAGAGAAACTTTAAGATGTTATTATATAACATCTTTGATGAGCAACTCTTGCTTCTTTCTCTTGTTCAGCCTATTGTAGTCAAAGGAAGCAAGACAATTCTTCTTCCTATGATCCTGCTTCTTGTAAAAGCAACATGCCTGATTTGGATCAATTTTGGACTAACTATTTTGACTGGACTAAAAAGCCCCAATACGAACCCATTCATACTGCTGAACCAAATTCAACTTTCGATACTAATTAATGAAGTTGGGTCCCATAAGTCATCATTGTCTAACAGCGACTGGAACAATTAAGGTTTAGCCTTATTTTAAGAAAAGAGAACAATGACCTAATGTATATAAATTATTTTAAGCTTAGAGACTTGGACTTTAGTCTCAAGGTTCTCCCACTATTTTGTTCAAATTGGTAGCCTCTACCTCCAATTCGAAAATTACTTTAATTTTCTAGTAGGTACTAGAATCCACATAGACTACACACGAGCCCGACTTTGGTCGGCCAACCCATCTGCATCTACGGGTTGGTTCATTAACCAATTATTTCTCCAAACAACTTCTAGTAATTTAATTTTGCCCCAGAAACCTAATCAATAGGCTTTGGCCTCCACTGTAAGGATTCGGTTAGGTCCAACCATTAACATGACCATACTTGGTGCATCTAACCAATGAATGATTAAGCCCAACTTTGGTTAGCCAATCTAACCACCATTTGAGAGATACTTCCAAGTCGTCATATGATGAGTGATAATTTTATTAGTCAACAAGTACCAGACCTTTAGGTTTGCAATGATTATTGAGTTAATGGACCCATTATCAAACACCTTAATTGGAGGCTATGACTCAGTTATCTCCATAACTTTATCATTTTAAGAACCTAATAATTTTAGAAGATTTAAAATTATTAGTGATTTAAGGATAGAAAGGATATGGACCAATTTGCTCCCACTGACTTCATCAAGTCAAGTCCTCCCACTGACTTCTCAAGTCTTTAACAAGGACTAGGATCAAATTTGGTCCATGGGCACCTAGATCAGTCTCACTGAATGAAATCAGACTCACTGATTTCCTATGTGACATGGGTTAGCATGAATCAATGAGCAACCTAATCAAGACCTGATTAACCACATTGGCTAGGTAAGTATGATCGATGGGAGGGTCTGCCAAAGCTTGCCTTGGACACCATAAGAATGGTCAGATAAGCAGGCTCCTAGTTAAAAACCACCGATCAGGTTTACCTAAGGCACCAACTGGTCTGCCTAAAGACTCGGGCTCAGTCGCTGAGCCACGATCAGTGTCCATTTGTTAGATATATGGACTTTGATCAACTACAACTATTGAAGTGATCTATAGAAATGACCTAATCCTAATTAGCTTTTAATTAGATTTGATCAATTTCTTAACATATTTAATCTAACCCTAGGTCTAACCCAGTTAATGACCTGATCAATAGCTAACCCATTACCCTTTAACCCATGTTTTATGAAATTATCTTTGGATCTTTAAATCACAAACCTAGATTCTAAATAATCACTTAATTCTTTTAATTAAGTTCATGGCTGAGGGTTGGGGTTCGCCATTTTGAAATTTATTTTCAACTTTTGAAAGGTTTAATACAATCTAGTGTTGTTTCATTAAATAGGTCGACTCATTTCAAAAATGGGTCGGCTTATTTTACTAACAAACACTAACAATTAAAATCAGTCAGAAAAATAATTGAGCTAACTTTTCAGTCAAGCTGGATTGCTGGTCGAGCTAGCCCGATAAGCAAACAGAACCTTCATAAGATTCTGTTCTTGGCTGATTTTAATCTATGTACATTACATAAAAATTTTATGAAATAAAATAGATCTAATCTAAAACATTCATGACAAGATTTATTTAAACTCTTTTAATTTTTTTAGATCACAACGTACCAGGACAACCTTTGCACTGTAAGGGGTAAACCTTACAGCAGGACAACCTACAGTCCGTGCGATCATTATTTTATTTTTTAGATTTATTTTAATACAATCATGAACATATTATAAAAGATCCTAGATGCTCTGATACCACTGTTGAAAAAGGTACAGGGTTTCATGCATGAATTTTAAAATATTTTTGAAATATAACGCAGTGGAATATGTAAATTAAATAATTTCATCTTCAAATGTATGTAATCAAATTACTAAACCCTACAATTAGAACCTATAATATGTCATATTATATTTATAAATTAAAAAAATAAAAGCTTTGGTATTGATCAAATCAATACCCTAGATCTGAAATAGTTTCAGATCTAAAACCTAGATCATATCTAGATAAAAGAAGAGATCAGATCTCTTACCTTCATATAGGTCAAAAATTTTATGGTTGATTTTTTTTATTATCTTTGGAGCCGCACACGCGTCTAGCCTCTACAGATGATCCTCATGAGGTTACAGTAAAATCGAAGGTTCATTGAACGAAGATCCACTCGAAGTGCTAGCTTCTTGCAGATCCCTCTGGATGGTTAATCTAAAAAATATTCTTTGGATCTCTTGGATATTTCAAGAGATAAAGAATATGAGGAGGAATGAGGGAGAAGTCAAATATTTTGACCTTCCTAAAATCAGAAATAATAATATAAAAGAAAAGGTCCTAAGAGAAGACAGATCTTCTCTTTTAGTACATCAACGATTGATATCCTGAGAACATCTCTATGCTAGGACATGAGAAGACCTTCTTCTCTAGATATTTCTCTAACTTTCAGATCTTATGATATCTGATTTTTCTCATATAAAAATCTCATGCTTTATGGAGAAGGATTCAAAAGGAAACCTTAAGAAAAGACTTTCTTTTCTTCTTCTTCTCTCATCAGAACATGATCAGATCATGTCCAAAATTAGATCACCATGCCCCAACTCATTGGAGCATGGATCTACCATGCCATCCCTCTTTCTCTCTTAGATTTTTATTACATAAAAATATAAAATAAAGGGAAAATAAACTAAAAAGAAAAATAATAAAAGAAAAACATCTTCTCTCTTACCTTTTGTTTCTACAAGACATCAACTTTTGATCTCTTGATAGAAGATTCTTCTCCAAAGAATTTGATGTCTCAAACCACCCATTCCATCCTCTTTCTCTCTCAAATTTTATCACATAAAAAACACAAAAAAAATAAAGAGAGAATAATATGAAAGAAAAACAATGAGAGAAGATAATCTTTTCTCTTACCTTTCTCTCTACAAGATATCAACCTTTGATCTCTTGATTGAAGACTCTCCTCCAAGGATTTTGGTGCCTCAAACCACCCATGCCTTTCTCTTTCTCCTCTACTATTTTTATCTTAAAGCCAAAAATTTTTTACTCTTATTTGATAGCATATGGGGCGGTAACTTTTTATATGGTAGACTAGGTCATAAAACCTAGTCTAACAAGGAGTCCATGGGGCGTCCAACTCTTGGATGCCCCCTCCCTCATAAATTTCATGGAGAGCTTGAAATAACTCACAAAAGGAGCTACAAAAAGAAGGGATAAGCTTAGGAAAAGTTGGCATAAGAGAGGAGAGAAGAGTCCTTGTGAAGAGGGACTCTTTCAAAAAAGGATAAACCTAAACCACTTTCCATAATTAGTCAAATCTCTTTCCATATTGAATCAAATCAAATCTGATTCAAATCTCTAGAATAAGTGGTGTGAGATAACATTCCTTGGATGTGAATATCATAGAAAAATATCTAAAAATTAATTAGTGGGTGTGGGCTTGAGATTTCTTAGGTGGCGCAAGAGATGATATGGAATCCTAGTCTAACTAGGATTCTTATATGGATTAGGTCAAACACTTTGAACCCAATCCAAATTAATTACAACCTAATTAATGATGATCCTAGTCCAACTAAGAGTCTAATTAAATCAAATTAAACTATATTTAATTTTGATTTAAATCCTAACTTAATTAAGAATTAGGTGCATACAAGTCCTAGTCGAACAGGAACTTGTTCTCCCTTGCAACTGGCTTATCCAATAAACCAATTAGACTTAATTCAATTAAATATAAACTAATTCTAATTAAATCAAATTTAATTAGACTTGATCTCAGCTTAATTGCTCAATCAGATTGAGCCAATTAGCAATCCAATTGCTAATGATCCTCCTACAATATTTGAATTAGGTCAAACATCAATCACTTTGATCGTTTAACCTTAGAATGATTCTCAATCATCAATTAACCATTTGATTAGGTTATAATTTCTTATGTGTGTGACCCTATAGGTTCGATCCTAAGTCGGTAGTATAGAAACTAATTTTATACCAATCGAAGTAACCATCTAGAAATAATTTTCGACGTTCAGATAGATCGAATGTATGCAAAGCAACATTCTAAGAACCTTGACCCATGGTTACCGTATAATTCATCCTTTTGACCAATAATGTTCAAGGTGACTTTGAGTATGCTGTCAACACTCATACAAGTCATCTCTATTGTGTCTCAAAATTTTGCAAATCCCATGACTCCTCATGAGGATTACCCAGGCCTAGATTTTGCTAAATTGAAACACAATGAGACATTCTCTTCCTGAAGTTAATCAGGAGTGATCAATCCCATCTTGACTCACACACCGACTTCATAAGTACTTAACTATACCCAAAAATCTTTCGAACCCATATTAAAAATACAAGCAGTCTGGCACCAAAGCACAGTGAGTTGCTTGCAAGTCACCGTGGTGATCTCAGATCGAAGGAACACTTATATCCATTGGCCTTAGCTAACTACTCTTGACAGTAGAGTATTACATTGGTCACGTTTAATGCAGATGTACTCCTACATCTCACCTGGATGCCATACCAGTGTCTCCACACCACTTGGTTACGAGGACAACCAACGCATATGGCATACAATGACCTATACTTGATACGTTATCGTCCTTGTTAATAACTTATCATTTGGTCGTGAATAATTTAAGAACCATCCGATAAATCCTCCTTTATCGATTGATTATGGTTTTAAGAACTTCATCATAATTTAAGAGTTCATTTAAGGAAGATAGAACTTTGATGATGAACCTGCCAAATAACTATTATTATTAGATAATTCATATACTAATTCTAATCACCTACCACTTAGATGATTGGCTTTAGCACATATTTCCCAATATGAAGCATCTTATATACTGGGTATAAAGATCTATAGAGATAGATCTAACAAAATGTTAGGCTTATCTCAGTCACGGTACATAGATCTCATATTAAAGAAGTTTAATATCGAGGCAAGTAAGAGAGGTTATCTGCCTGTAAGTCATGGTATACGTCTCTCTAAGAAAATATATCCTAAGACACCAGAGGAGAGGAAGAGGATGAATAAAATCCCTTATGCTTCAGCTGTGAGATCAATTATATATGCCATGTTATGTACCAGGCCTGATGTTGCTTATGCTTTAGGCGTAGCTAGCAGATTTCAGGCTGATCTAGGAGAAGATCATTGAGAAGCTATAAAAAATATTTTGAAGTACCTAAGAAGGACTAAATATATTTTTCTCATATATGGAGGAGGATCAGAGTTGAAACTAAAAGGATATACAGATTCTAATTTTCAATCTGATCTGGATGATAGCAAGTCAATATTAGGATATATATTTATCCTAAATGGTGGGACAGTGAGTTGGAAGAGTTCCAAGCAGCAGACAGTAGCTGACTCAACTACTGAGGTAGAGTACATCACTGCTAGTGAAACCGCTAAAGAAGCTATCTGCATGAAGAAGTTCATCATGGAATTAGGAGTCGTTCTTGAGATTGAAAGATCGATGCCACTCTATTATGATAACACTAGGGCCATTATTCAAGCTAAGGAACCTAGGTCTCATCAAAGATCCATGTACATTCTTAGATGCTTTCACCTCATTCAAGAAATTGTAGAGAGATAAGATGTTATCCTTAAATGAGTTGACACAAAGAATAATATAGCAGACCCATTCACTAAGACCATACCACAGTAGCTATTTGATCACCATCTTGATTGTGTGGGATTGAAATACAAAGCCGATTGACTTTAGTGCAAGTGGAACATTGAAAGAAAAGTATCCTATAAGCCAATCGTAAGTATGTTGCGATGGAATTTTTCTTGATAATTTTTTAACTCATGTAATAATATTTATTATTTGATAATAAAATAAGGTATTGATTCATCATTTTAGCTGCATCTTATTATGTCTAAGATTATAATGAACTCCAAAGATTAGGACAATAATTTTAGGAGATATGAATGGATCGTACTAGTGAGACATAAAATCCTAAAATCCTAATCTTAAATATTCTTGATCATAGGAGTATTGAGTCGGAGATCAATAATTCAGATAGACTGACACATCCTATGTATGCTCGATGGAGAGGGTGGTAGATCTCACTAACCACTTGTGTATAGGATACTAATACAAAGATGTGGGTGCTTACTTAAAAATGAGTCTGCTGAATTGACTCGATGAAAGCGAACATCTTATAGAAGCCTTACTTGCATGTCAAAGATGATTCTCTAAGTGAGAGTTATGCAAGTGATCTTTAGACCTAAGATCACCATAAAATCTTATGCACATGAATCCATATTTTGGTTCATACCCAAATATGGCATTAAGACATGTACGGGATGTTTTGAATATGGTAGAGTGGGTATGAAGGTTATGAGTAGGTCAATATAGAATCGATCACTCCCAGTTGTAGGGAAGCATGGTGGGTTTTGTGCATGTATTTTTAAAAATTTACAGGGAAATATATATAGATTAAATAATTTAATCTACAATGCATGCATAGATCAAATCTAAAATCACTATACAGGATCTATAACATGAACTAATATGCATGTATCCAAAACTAAAATCTAAAATTCAGTAAGTATAGATCATATCTATGTGTAATTAGATCATATCTAATTTATATTTAGATCACATCTAAATATTAATTAAGATTAAAATATTATACATGACCGTGGGTAGTAGATCACCGCATCCAAAATTCATACTTAGTTTTTCATGATGCTTGGCAGCCGCACATGCGTACGACCTTTATGGGTATCCACACGAAGCCCTTATGCTGATCGATCTTCTTAGGAGTGCTAGCTCATGAGGACACCATGCTTTGGCTACTCTAAGAAAAATCATGAAGAAGATGAAGAATAATAAGACCCTCTCATTTTTTTTCTGGATCCACGCATCAGATCTCTACAATAGAGATCAAGAGAAGAACCCTTTCTTCTTAAATTTTTCATGCATATGAGAGAATATTTATCTCTTCCTTTCACGCCTTTGAGAAGAACTTTTCTTCTCTAATTTTTTATGATAAAAATCAGATCTAATCTGATTTCTCATGCTAAAAATCATATAGATTTCTGAGCCCTAAAAAAAATCCAAAAGAGAGACTCGAGAGAAGAACCCTTCTTTTCTCTTCTTCTCCTTTTTTCTCCTTGATCTAGAACTCTAACAAGCCTTAAACACCTAACCATATTTTTTTAATATTTTTCTCTAAATTTTCATATTAAAAATTATATCTAATCTAATTTTCATCCTAGAGAAAGATAGAAAAAAGATATGTGAGAAGAACTCCTTCTCCAAGGTTGCGCACAAGAAAGAAGACCCTTCTTCTTCCTTCTCTTTCTCTCCTTGAGAAGAACTTTTCTTCTCTAATTTTTTATTGTATAACCAACAGAGGAGCCTCTCTTTGATGCCCAAAAATTAGCAAGAGAAATCTCACAAAATCATACAAAGATGGAAGGAGGGGAGGGGTGGGCGTGTGGAGTTTGGGGTGTCCAACTCTTGGATGCCCCAACCATTTTTTCTTTTTTTTGCAACAAGAGAGAAGGAGGATGCCTCTTTTTCATGAAAGGAAGAGAGGAGAGGGGCACACATCTAGTGGGGTGTGGAGGTTTCTCACAGTAAAAGGGTTGTGGCGTGGAGATTTATATCACATAGGGTTTAGGTTTTAACTTGGTTAAGTCCTATTCCAAATAGGACTTGTTGGTGCAAAAATCCGCCAGCGCCGGAGAAGCTGGAGTCGAGGGAGTCGCGATCGCTATCGGGACCTGCAAAGAAAGTCTAAACTGGAGTTGGGGGTGCTCCGATAAGACCCTCCGATGCCCAAGTCAGTTCTCTGCCTCAACAAGAATGGAGTGCTCGAACGAAAATTTTAGCAGAGTTTTAAGATAGAGATTAGAGCTTCGAGAATAATGTATCTAGGGGTCCCCTTTTTATAGGCAGAGGGCGTAACAGATTGACAGCGATGTCTGTAACCGCTTGGTAGTGGGCCGTTCGGGGCCATGAGGAGTTTGTTACGGAGAGTAGTGGAGTGGAGTCGTGGCCATCGCCATGGCCTGCCACGTGGAGCCTGTTGTGGAGAGTGGAGTGATGTCCGTTGTTGTGACTTGCCAGAGCATGATGGAGCCGCTGGGATCCATTACAGAAAGTGGAGCAGAGTCGCGGCCATTACTGTGGCCCGCCAGGGAGTCCAGGCCGTCGGCCAAAGCTCGGTTGGGGTGTCTGGTGGAGAGGGATAGCTCTCTGTCTAAGATGAGCTCGGATGTTACTGGCGAACCTTCTACCGTTGGGTGCCTTGGGTGCTAGTACTGCAGGCAAAGGTCATCTGCTGTAGAAGCTCGGTCAGGGGCTTTTTGTGGATGAAGTTTGGTTTCATGCAGAATCTGACAGAAGGTCGACTGGCAGTGGATGTCGAATGGTGCTGGAGAGGTTCACCCGCTGGAGGGGTCTGGCTGCTGGAGCCCGTGTGTCGTTAGGAGTTCATCTGAAATTTGTCCGCTACAGAAGTTCGGTCGGAGTCTGGTTCCCGTAGAAGTCCGGATGGGGATCATTTGTTGAGGAAGCTTGGCCGAAGTCTACCTGCAATAGAAGTTCAGAAGGAATTCGTTCATAATAGAAGCTCAGGTGGAGGCTTACAGTAGAAATCTGACGTGGACCGCTCGTAGTAGAAATTCGAAGTAGACCGCTTGTAGTGGTAGCTCAGAGTAGATCGCTCGTAGTAGAAGCTCGGAGTAGATCGCTTGTGGTGGGGGCTCGGAGCCCGACCCTTGTAAGAATTCGGATGAGGTCTACCTGCAATAGGAGCTCAGGACTGAAGTTCGGCTCCCGTAGGAGCTCGGATGAAGTCTACCTGCAGTAGGAGTTTGGGAAAGAAGTCTGGCTCCCGTAGGAGCTCGGATGAAATCCAGAAGGCGGTCGACCACCGTAGAAACTTGGATGGAGTCCGTCCATCGTGGAGATCTACTGTTGGGAAAGTTCGGCCACTGACAAACTGCCGAAGTTCTGGAAGAAATTTGGATTGGAGTCGATCGAATCCTATTGGAAAAGATCTGGAAGAGGTCTGGAGAACGGTTGACCCTTGTAGGAGGTCGGCCGATAGTAGAATCCAGAGAGCACTTGGAGCAGCCTAATAGACGACCAAAGAAGCTTATCGCTGGAGAAGCCCGGGAGATGCGGCAGGAGTTCGTCCGTCGAGGGAATCCGATCGACACTTGTGGAAGAAGATGTGGGAGTTTATCCGTCGGCAGAACTTGGGAATATTGCGGAAGCTCGGCCGCCGGAGAGGTTCGAAAAGATGTCACCCAAGGTTGGATGTCAGTAGAGTCCCGGGAGAGTCACTCCTAATACGAACTTCGACTGGGGGGTATTTTATATCCAACACCAGTCCCCTACTTCTGAGTTCGATTTTCGAATGAAGTATAGAGAAATTTTCACAGCCAAAGTTGCTCCCTTGAATTCTACGCGCGATCGCCCTCAGATATCCTGGCATTTAATGCGAGCATGCTGGAGTCTTTTCAAATCGAGGCAATCCGAAGAGACTTTTCAAAATTTCAGCTGGAGCGCTGTCCCAAGTGCCATGCAATAATGGCCCCGTCAGCAGTCAACCGTACGCCATGGTGAGTGGGACACGTGGCGGGTATTGGTCGGCCTAGGGATATCCGCCGTCATGACTGTGCTAGGCCCTGTTGCCTATTTAAACCCACTCCTTCCCTCCAGGGACTTCACTTCGCCTGAGAGTCTAGTTGGCGCCTTTCTTCTATCTGAGAGTTCTGCCGCCCATCGGCGCCCTTTTCGACCCTAGGCGTTCTTTGCGTCAATCCCCACCATCTCCGCCGGCTCCCCGTCCATGTCGGGCCAATCTAGGTTGGTCCCGAAACTTCTCTTGTCATTGTTGTTGTTCCTTCCTCTTCTTGCTTTGTTTGTTTAGCTTCCGAGGGTTTATTCGCAATCTTTCCCAATTTTTCGAGATTTCCTTCTTTCTTTTCTCTTGTTGCAGGCACGGACGCAGAAGTTGCTCGGGCGGCCCTCGCCGTCGACGTCCCTTACGACGTCGAGCCTTCAATCCCCCGAGCCCTCTCGAGGAGTTCCCTCGCCAGGGCTTCTGCCCCGGAGGTCCGTCTCGAGGGGATGCTACGGATTGAGAGGAGGAGAAGGGAAATGGTGGCCCACAAGTTCAGTGGCTGCCGAGCTGCCACTGAAGGCTCCCACAGCTTCGAAGGGGACTCGAGGGAGAATTTCTTTAACAACAGGGATTTAATAACGGAACTGGCCGGTGAGTGCATCCTGCCCGAGAATTTTAAAGTAGTTGAACGGGACGACACCGGTCAAGGGAGTGGAGTTGCCGTCATAAGCTACGGTGGGCTTCTTGACGTCGTCGGGGGTGAGGGACCAGAGGCGGTCGGTGCTGACGGCGGAACAGTAGAACTTGTTGCAGGGGCGGTGGGAGTAGCGCATGCTAACCTCGTCGAAGTACCTGGGATGATAATTGTCGAAGAGAATATGGTGGTGGTGCATGCCTCCGACGTTACCACGGCCACCGGGGTACTTCCGATTCTTCTTGAAGCAGGTCGTCGTTGCCGCCGTCGTCGCGCCGCTGCCCCTTGAGTTCTATCCCACTCTTTTCCCCTTAGGGTTAGGGCTTCGGCAATGGGACAGAATGAGGCGGAGGGTGAGAGCCGATGGGTTCATCATACGTACTCTGAAATACTGCTGAGAAAGATGAAACTGGAAGGAGAAGTCGAAAGCTTGAAGCGGTCTCTAATGTATTCTTTTCAGGTCTTGTCGTATTGTTCTTCTTTCTTTGGCCTTCAGGGCTTTGTAACGTATACCTTGTTAATCAAAATGAAAAGGAGATTTTTTATTACCTTGTCCGTACTTTGTGTTAAATTATCATCCATCGAACTTCTTTTATTTTTTTATCTCGTTCGATGTCGATGTTGTCTGAAGGTTCCTGGTCGTCGCCACGTTGGTTTGCTTTTCTTGTCGTCTTTCTTTTTTGGCCTTCAGGACTTTATAATGCATACTTAGCTAATGAAATAAAAAGAAAATTTTCCATTACCTCTTCTACTCATGTGTTGAGTTATCATTTGCCGAACTTCTTTCTATTTTTGCCTTGCTCGATATTGATGTCATTCGAAGGTACCCAATCATCGTTACATTGACCTGTCCCTTTTGTTTATGGCCGTAGATTTGTCCGGGGCCACTTGAGTTTGACACTTCCTTTCGGAGTTCGAGCTCGGGGGTCTGAACTTCTTGTCGCCTTGAGGAAGCCATCTTATCCTTGGCCTATGTTGAGAGCTCTCTTGGAGATTGGAGATTTTTGATAAGAATCTCCATCCTCGCTGAGACGAGGTCCCCTATATCTTTGACATAATTTATTTTTCATTTGTCGCTGGTGTAGTTCATTGCTTTCCTTTTTAACTTCCCCTCTTTTTTCTTTTCTCGAGTGAGGGTTTTTCCTCTGCTCTTAGCGGGGTCGCGGGAGCACGGAGGGGCCGTCGAGAAGATTTTCTTTTTTTATCTGATCTTGAATGATCGGATCTTAGTTGGCTCAGGATGAGGTTCTCCTCCTATTCCTGATGTAGTCGATTTCAACTCAGGTTAGGATGAGATTCTCCTCCTGTTCCTAACAGGGCTGTGGGGGCACATATGGGCCGTTGTGAGAGCCTCTCCTCCCATCCGATTTGAAAATAATCGGGCCTTCGACTTTGCTCATGTTAGGACGAGGTTCTCCTCCTGTTCCTAACGTGACTGTGGGGGCACATAAGGGCGTTGCAGGGCCTCTCCCCCCATCTGGTCTAAAAGTAATCGGCCTTCGACTTTGCTCATGTTAGGATGAGGTTCTCCTCCTATTCCTAACATGGCTGTGGGGGCACATAAGGGCATTGCAGGGCCTCTCCCCCATCCGGTCTAAAAGTAATCGGACCTTCGACTTTGCTCATGTTAGGGCGAGGTTCTCCTCCTGTCCCTAACATGCATGTGGGGGCACATAAGGGCGTTGTAGGGCCTCTCCCTCTATCCGATCTAAGGAGAACCGGGCCTTAGACTTTGCTCATGTTAGGGCGAGGTTCTCCTCCTGTCCCTAACATGGCTGTGGGGCACATAAGGGCATTGTAGGGCCTCTCCCTCCATCCGATCTAAAAGTAATCGGGCCTTCGACCTTGCTCATGTTAGGGTGAGGTTCTCCTCCTGTCCCTAACATGGCTGTGGGGGCACATAAGGGCATTGTAGGGCCTCTCCCCCCATCTTGTCTAAGGAGAACCGGGCCTTCGATTATGTCGAGACGAGGTTCTCCTCCTGTTCCTGACACGGTTAGTTTCGATTGTCCTGTCGATATAAGCTCGTGCCAAGAGAGAAGACATGTGGATATAAAACTTTTATTTAAAGTAAAGTTATCGGTAATACATTCGTAAATTTTTCGAGCTCCATGGTCGCGGGAGGTCTGCTCCTCTAGTTCTCTGAGGTAGTAAGTTTCGGGCCGGACTACCTCCTTGACTTCGTACGGGCCTTCCCAGTTTAGAGCAAGTTTTTCTTGATCCTGAGGTTGCGAGACAGCGGCTCATCGAAGCACTAGGTCTCCTGCTCTAAAGACTTTATTTTTGACCGGGAGTTGTAGTAGGGGCGACTTTCTGTCTGTAAGCTACCATCCGAACTTGAGCTGCCTCCCATTTTTCTTCTAATAAGTCGAGGTTGGCTTTGAGACCCTGCGAATTGTGATGCTCGTTGAATGCCCCGACTCGTGCTGATGGGAGTTTGAGCTCAATTGGGATAACAGCTTCCGTTCCGAAGGCTAGAGCAAAGGGGGTCTCTCCCGTGGGTAGTCTTTGGGTAGTTCAGTACGCCCACAATGCATGATAAAGTTCGTCTGCCCAAGTTCTCTTTGCTCTTTCGAGCCTTGTCTTGATTCCTTGCAGCAGAGTTCTGTTGGTCACTTCAGCTTTGCCGTTGGCCTGAGGATGGGCTACTGATGTGAAGTTGTGGGAGATGTTTAGGTCCTCACAAAATCCAGCAAACCTCGCTCTCTCAAATTATCGCCCATTATCAGTAATTAGGGTTCTTGGTAGGCCGAACCTACAAATGATTGACTTCCAAACGAAGTCTTACACTTTAGCTTCTGTGATTTTTGCCAACGGTTCGGCTTCAACCCACTTGATGAAATAGTCAATTGCTACCAGGAAAAATTTTCTCTGCCCTGACGCCACGGGAAAAGGTCCAAGGATATCCATTCCCCATTGCGCGAACGGCCATGGGGTGCTCAAGGGTATAAGTTCAGAGGCGGGCTGTCTTTGGATATTTGCATATCTCTGACATCGGTCACACTTTCTGACGTATTCAATGGAGTCACGGTACATTATCGGCCAGTAATACCCTTGTCGGAGCAACTTGTGGGATAAGGATCTAGCCCCCAGATGGCTTCCGTAGATTCCTTCGTGCACCTCCCATAAGGCGTAGTCAGCTTCCGAAGGTCGGAGATATTTTAAAAGGGGTAAAGAGTATGACCTCTTGTACAGTTTGCCCTCATAAAGGATATATCGGGAGATCTGATTTCTGAGCTTCCGAGCTTCTTTTACATCATGAGGAAGAACCCCGTCTCTAAGATATGCCACCAGTGGGACGATCCAACTGGGTTCATGGCCGATTTCCATCACGGGCCACGATTCTTCCGTACTTGAGCACTTCAAAACTTCAAAAGGACTTCCTTGGGTAGTTCGGTCGGAGCCAGTGTAGCCAACTTGGAGAGGAGATCAGCCCTGATATTTTTTATTCTTGGAATCTGCTTGATGTTGAAGCTACTAAAGGTGGGGATGATCTTTTTACCTTTTCAAGATATTTGGCAATGCTGTCCTCCCGTGCTTCGTAGTTTTTACTGACTTGTCCCACTACCAGTTGGGAGTCACTATAAATTTGGAGCCGATCTACTCCTAATTCTTTGACGATCCTCAATCCTGCGATCAGAGCTTCATATTCCACTCCATTGTTCGTTACGAAAAATTCGAAGCATAGCGCATACTCGCGACAATCCCCTCCGGACTGATCAAGATCAGGCCCGCACCTGCGCCCGACATGTTGGAGGATCCATCCACATTGAGGGCCCAAAAATAATCAGGGAGGTCTATTCCTTCTTCAGAGGAGTTCGGTCGGGACTTCAGGCCGTCAGTTTCACCTTGTTCAGGTTCGGCCCCTCCGGGATAGTGCATTCCACTATAAAGTTTGCCAATATCTAGACTTTTACTGTCGGCCGAGGTTGATAGTTGATGTCAAATTCTGTGAGCTCGATCGCCTATTTTGCTATCCTTCCGGAAGCATCCGTCTGGTGTAGAATCGCCTTAATCAGCTGGTCGGTGAGTAACGTTACGGTGTGCCCTTGAAAGTATGGTCGGAGCCTCCGGACTGCAATCAACAGGGCGTAAGTTAGTTTCTCTAATTTAGTATACCTGATTTCGGCATCTCTCAACGTGCGACTGATGTAGTAGATCGGCCGTTGAATTTTTATTTCTTTCTTAACAAGAACTGCTGCGAGAGCCATAGGGAAGACCGCCAAGTACAAGAACAACTCCTCTCCGGGTTCGAGCTTCGCCAATAGCGGAGTAGTTCTTTAGTTCTTCGAACGCCTGTTGACATTCAGTGGTCCAACAGAAGTTCTTCGGCTGCTTGAGGGTTTGGAAGAAGGGTAAGCACCATTCGGCCGACCTCGCAATGAAGCGATTCAGGACTGCCACCCTCCCTGTAAGGCGCTGAACTTCTTTTATCGACTTCGGGGTGGCCATCTCCTGGATGGCATGAATCTTCTCTGGATTGGCTTCAATTCCATGTTCCAATACCATGAAGCCCAAGAATTTCTTCGAGGTCACTCCGAAAGCACACTTAGTTGGGTTCAGCTTCATCTTATATTTTCGGAGGGCGCCAAAGGTCTCCTCGAGGTTGGCGAGGTGGTTCATTGAGGATTTGCTTTTCACGAGCATGTCGTCCATGTAGACCTCCATGTTGCGATCGATCTGCTCTTTGAAGATTTTGTTCACCAGCCGCTGATAGGTCGCACCTGCATTTTTGAGGCCGAAAGGCATGACCCTGTAACAGTAAAGACCACGGTTAGTAATGAAAGCAGTCTTTTCTTCATCTTCTGGTGCCATTCTGATTTGATTATAGCCAGAGAATGCATCCATGAAGGTGAGAAGCTCATGGCCCGAGGTTGTATCCACTAGTTGATCAATTCTGGACAGAGGGTAGCTGTCCTTTGGGCAGGCTTTATTCAACTTTTTGAAGTCTATACACATCCTTCACTTGTCGTTTGCCTTTTTGACGAGGACCACATTGAAAATCCAGTCAGGATAGTTGACTTCTCTAATGAATCCGGCCTTCAGGAGTTTATCCACTTCCTCGGCTATCGCCTTTTGCCTTTCCGATGCATGACCTCGGATTTTTTCTTTCGTCGGCCGATGCTTTGGATTAACGGCCAGACGATGTTCCATGACCTCTACGTCGATCCCCGGCATGTCCGTCAGAACCCAAGCAAAAATATCTATATTTTTTTGTAGAAAATCAACGAGCTGCGCCCGCACCTCTTCCTCCAGATTGGAGCCGATCTTCACCACATGCTCTTTATTCCCATCATTCAAAGGAATCGAAACAAGATCTTCAATTGGCCCACCCCTTTCCTCAGTGAGGTCATCGCGGGCATCCAATCCATCAACCAGATAGAGGTCAGATTGGTCACTTCTTTGCAAGGCTATGCTGTAGTAGTGTCTTGCCAGGGCTTGATCTCCTCTGACCTCTCCAACCCCCTGACCCATAGGAAATTTCAACTTTAAATGGTAGGTCGACACCACAGCTCGGAGGGCGTTAAGGCCGGACCGACCGAGTATTACGTTATAGGCGGACGGCGCCTTTACCATCAGGAAGTCCACTCGTGCCCTGGATTGTTTCGAAAATCGACCTGCAACCACAGTCAGGGTTATCATTTCTTCCACGAGCATGGCATCACCCATGAACCCTACCAGTGGGGAGTTCACCGGCCCTAAATGATCATTTAGAATGGACATTTCCGAGAATGCATCGTAGAACAAAATGTCGGTCAAACTTTCATTGTCGACAAGAATGCGGCGCACATCGTAATTAGCTATATTTAAAGAAACTACAACCGCATCGTTATGAGGAAATTGAACTCCCCGAGCATCTTCCTCAGTAAAGGTTATGGATTCCTCAATCCTTTGTCGCTTTGGAGGTCCGGCCAATACACCGATTGTTCCCTACCGGGATTCTCCTGAGATGGTGTTGGTGAAATCGGTCAGTGGCCGATTATCGGGCTGCTCCATGCCGACTGCCGTCGTCGGAGGAAGAGGAGCCTGGGAAATCGGAGATGAGGTCGGGGCTTGCAGAGCTCGCTGAGATCTGATCGCGGAGGCTGTGAATCGCCTGGTGGATGCCCTTCGAGGAGGCATCAGGCAGAGATCAGGCAGGAAACCGGAGGAGGAGATGTCGGAGAAGATGACCGGAGGTGGTCCCGTTGAGCACTCCTTTAAGAACAAGGGTACTGCGAAGACACAGTCCCCTTCCTCTAGCGCCAATCCTGTTGGTGCAAAAATTCACCGGCACCGGAGAAGCTGGAGTCGAGGGAGTCACGGTCGCCATCGGGACCTGCAAAGAAAGTCTAAACCGAAGTTGGGGGTGCTCCGGCAAGATCCTCCGACGCTCAAGTCAGTTCTCTGCCTCAACAAGAATGGAGTGCTCGAACAAAAATTTTAGCAGAGTTTTGAGATAGAGATTAGAGCTTCAAGAATAACGTATCTGGGGGTCCCCTTTTTGTAGGTGGAGGGCGTAACAGATTGACAGCGACGTCTGTAACCGCCTGGTAGTGGGCCGTTCGGGGTCATGAGGAGTTTGTTACGAAGAGTAGTGGAGTGGAGTCGTGGCCATCACCATGGCCTGCCACGTGGAGCCTGTTGTGGAGAGTGGAGTGATGTCCATTGTCGTGACTTGCCAGAGCATGATGGAGCCGCGTGGGATCCGTTACAGGAAGTGGAGCAGAGTCGTGGCCATTACTGTGGCCTGCTAGGGAGTCCAGGCCTGTCGGTCGAAGCTCGATTGGGATGTCTGGTGGAGAGGGGTAGCTCTCCATCTAAGATGAGCTCGGATGTTGCTGGCGAGCCTTCTACCATTGGGTGCCTTGGGCGCTAGTGCTACAGGCGAAGGTCATCTGCTGTAAAAGCTCGGTCAGGGGCTTTCTGTAGATGAAGTTCAGTTTCATGCAGAATCCGACAGAAGGTCGACTGGCAGTGGATGTCGGATGGCGCTGGAGAGGTTCATCCGCTGGAGGGGTCCGGCTGCTGGAGCCCGTGTGTCATAGGAGTTCGTCCGGAATCTATCCGCTACAGAAGTTTGGTCGGAGTCTGGTTCCCGTAGAAGTCCAGATGGGGATCATTTGTTAAGGAAGCTCGACCGAAGCCTGCCTGCAATAGAAGTTTGGAAGAAATTCATTCACAATAGAAGCTCAGGTGGAGGCTTACAGTAGAAATCCGACGTGGATCGCTCGTAGTAAAAATTTGAAGTAGACCACTTGTAGTGGTAGCTCGGAGTAGATCGTTCGTAGTAGAAGCTCGGAGTAGATCGCTTGTGGTGGGGGCTCGGAGCCCGGTCCTTGTAAGAATTCGGGATGAGGTTTACCTGTAATAGGAGCTCAGGGCTGAAGTCCGGCTTCCGTAGGAGCTCGGACGAAGTCTACCTGCAGTAGGAGTTCGGAGAAGAAGTCTGGCTCCCGTAGGAGCTCGGATAAAATCCAGAAGGCGGTCGACCGTTGTAGAAACTTGGATGGAGTCCGTCCGTCGTGGAGATCTGCTGTTGGGAAAGTTCGGTCACTGACGAACTGATGAAGTTCTGAAAGAAATTCGGATTGGAGTCGATCGAATCCTATTGGAAAAGATCTGGAAGAGGTCTGGAGAATGGTTGACCCTTGTAGGAGGTCGACCAATAGTAGAATCCAGAGAGCACTTGGAGAAGCCTGATAGACGACTGAAGAAGCTTATCACTGGAGAAGCCCGGGAGATGCGGCAGGAGTTCATTCGTCAGGGGAATCCGGTTGACACTTGTGGAAGAAGCTGTGGGAGTTTATCCGTCGGCAGAACTTGAGAATATTGCGGAAGCTTGGCCGTCGGAGAGGTTCGAAAAGATGTCGCCCAAGGTTGGACGTCGGTAGAGTTCCGGGAGGGTCACTCCTGATACGAACTTCGGCTGGGAGGTATTTTATACCCAACAGGACTCAAGATCTTGTTCCAACTCTAACTAACCCTTGGATCCAATCCTAACCAATTTAGAAATTAGTTATAACAAACTAACTAATTAGGTCCTAACCCAATTATGAAATCAATTAAGCCCCAATTCAATTGGAAATTAGTTAGATTAAAATCCCATTAATCTAGGGATTGATTCTTGATGAATATCAAGAAAGTTTTGATAATAGGGCTTGATCCAATCAGGCCTATTATCTAATAGGATTTGATCCAATCCAAGCCTATATAAAACTAATTGAATCATATTCAATTTAGAATTTGATTTGCATCCTTGAGATCAATTGGAACAAGTTCTATTTTCTAATTAGGATGCATCCAATCAATCCAAAACCAATCTAATTGAATCTAATTCAATTAGATCTAATCCAATCTCTATTGCTCAATCAATTTGAGCCAATTAATAATCATATTGTTAATTAAATATTTTTTTAATTTATCAATCATTAGTAAATTATTTATTGCAACTTTTGTATAAGATTAATCATCAATCAAATTGATAATTAAATCCTTCAACGATTCATAATCATCGATCAGCCATTTGATCAGATAGATACTTCTATGTGTGTGACCCCATAAGTTCAAACCTAAGCTGATAGCATAAGAATAATTTTTGTACTAATCGATATAACCATCTAGCAATGAGATCCGAAGTCTAAATAGATCAAATATATGCCCAGCAACACTCTAGAATCCATGTGGATATAGTTACCGTATAATTCATCCCTTTGACACTTGATACTCAAGGACGATTAAGGGTTAAACTGTCAACTCAGGAAGAGTGATCCACATTGTGTCTCTACCTTAAAAATCTTGTGACTCCTCACTAGGACTACTTTGGCCAAAGTTTTATTGAATTGAAACACAGTAATGCATCATCTCTAATTTTACTTGAAGCGGTCCATTCCATCTTGACTCGCACTTAGACTTCACAAGTACTTGACTGTATCCAAAAATCTTTTGTTATCGAATTATAAATTTAGATAGTCCGACATCAAAGCACATTGAGTTGCTTGCAAATCACCAAGGCAGTCTCAGGTCAGAGGAACACATATACGCATATCTCATCAGAGTAACCCTTGACAGTAGAGTGCTCCAGAAGTGGTCATGCTTAGTGAAATGTATTCTTACAAATCACCCATATGCCATACCCGTGTCACCACACACCTTGGTTAAGAGGACAACCAACCAATATGGCATACAATGACCTACACTCGTTACAATTATCATCCTTGTAATAATTGTATCATTTAGTCATGAGCAGGATTTAAGAACTACACAATAAATCCTCCTTTATCATTTTGAAAATAGCTCTAAGGACTTCATCATAACATATGAGTTCTATTTTGAAAGATGTATTCCTTATGATGAATCTGTCAGATAATATTTATCATTTTTATAATTCATATACTTGTATGGAGTACAATCATCTACAACCTAGATAATTGACTTTAAGATACATTTTTTAACAACTCTCACTTGGACTAAAGCCAATCAGATTAGTATCAAATATCCATCTTCCATTTTAAATCATTAAACTCTTTAGATCTGATTGCTCCAGTCAGTGGGTCGATTAAGTTTTCTTTCAGTCGATCTTCTTAAGATCGATTTTATTTCGATCTTATCGAACAAGATCATAGCAATGCAAAAAGTGTCTGATTCTCAGATGGAACATTGATTCTTTATCTTGAGCTATGACTCCAGTTCTACTATCAATATAGAAAGACTGGACCATCAATGGAGGGTGCCACTCCATGCTCGTTGATGAACTTCCATTATCAAGTAATTTTTTTATCGACATCAAATACCACAAAGAACTCCATATCGCAAATAAAATTAGCTACTAACTATTGCATGAAACCTTTTCAGTATGTCACTCCTTCTTTTAAGATAAAAACATAATCTGATACAACTTTGTCATTTCGATCTGACTAGAAATTAGAATCAATATTCTACAGATTTTAAGTCAGATTCTTCATAAATGAGCCATTGATCCTCAGTATTTCATAAATACTCAAGGATGGTTTTTGTTGCCCAACCATGCAACCCAAGAGGGGGGGGGGTGAATTGGGTTTTAAAAAAAAATTAAGCTTAACTAACTACTTATGAAAAGTATTTGTTAAAAGCTTGATGAATGAGGAGAAAGACTTTAGTTCAAGATTAATTACCTAAAGCAAGAATACAAGGATATAATAAAGAAATAAAGAGAAACAATAAAGCACACCACAGACACAAGAATTTATAGTGGTTCGGTGCCAACCTTGCACCTACATCCACTCCCCAAGCTCCTACTTGGGAATTCCAATCCACTATACTTGTATTCAACCGGAATACAAACGTCGGAAACTCCGACACTAGCTATCCCAAGCTAGTCCACTTATTTTTCGGGTACAAGCCAACCCAAAACACTCCGATTTCAGGTTCGGATCAACCTTCCCTTGTTTTGAAAACTCTCCAAAAACAAGAACAATTACTCACAAAGAGTAAGACAGTTTAGAGCACAAATAAGTACAAGAATAGCTCCTTAAATGAGCGAATATAATATTAAATACACTTTACTCAAATAAAGAAGCCCCTTTTGGATTTCTCAAGGTGGATGAAGAGTTGAATGAATGCTTGAGGAATAGGTGAGCTTTGATTGAAGGCTTCTTGAAGGCTTTGAAAGAGCTCTTAATCAAGGTTGAAAAGTTGGCTTGAAAAACCCTCTCTTTGAATGCTCTTGAATGCCCTTTTGAACGCTCTTGCTTTTCTCTTTCAAAATCTCTTGTATCTCTCGTGTATATTGTAGATCTCCCTTTTTGTTTTTCACCTTTTAAAACCTTTTATAGCTTTAAGAAACAAGAAAAATATTTTAGGCAGAAAAAGAGCCGTTAGAGCATTTAACGTGAGCATTAAAGGCAACTAAAATGGACAAAAAACTAGCCGTTGCGACAATTCTCGTCGCAGGGGTCGACTCATGAGTCGACTCATGCTTCAGGGGTCGACTCATGAGTCGACCTCTGTTGCAAAAATCAGAGATTTGGGTTTCTGGATATTTTGGCCCAAAACAGCAGAAGTCGACTCATGAGTCGACTCATGCCTTGTGGGTCGACTCATGAGTCGACTCACAGGTCGTGCCAAGCCAAAAAACCAGCGTGCCAAGGGAAATTTTAGCATGCCAAGCAGCTCATTGTGCCATGAGTTGACTCATGAGTCGACTCATGCACTTCAAACATTCATAACCTCAAAATATAAGTCCAAAAATAATGAAATTTTCACCAATAGATTACAAATCATTTGTTCTACCAAATGATACTATCAAATCAGGATTTTAGTAAAATTATGATTTTGCCCCTGAAGAGCATAAAGACTTTTTCAAATAAAAATATTTGTATCCCTTCAATCTGCTTTGTAATCATCAAAATCAATCTAGGAGCAACAATCTCCCCCTTTTTGATGATGACAAAATACTTGAACAAAAGTATTTATGTGAATGCATTATAGATTTATATACTTGAAAAGAGTATGATTCTTTTGGCATGTGATATAAATGGTCATATGCAAGAATAGTTTGCCCCATTTGCTTAAAGATTTGAAGATATGCTCATTGGATTATGTGATTTTGGTGTTGGAGCAGAAAACTTATTTTTGTTATCAGATCAAGCTGTATTTTGAAAATTTGCTCATTCTCATTTGATTTTAGTTTTAGCATCAGAACAAAAATAATTATGTGTGCCAAAGGATGTTTAAGAGTTGATTTGGAAAGTGTATTAGATCATTTTGAGTTTAAGATGTATCAGAGCAAGAGAAAAATAAATTTTGCAATGTATCAGAGCAAGAAAAAACAATTTTAC
>NC_025999.2:27847652-28120651 GCF_000442705.2 Elaeis guineensis | reverse complement strand
GGTTTCTGGATATTTTGGCCCAAACAGCAAAGTCGACTCATGAGTCGACTCATGCCTTGTGGGTCGACTCATGAGTCGACTCACAGGTCGTGCCAAGCCAAAAAACCAGCGTGCCAAGGAAATTTTAGCGTGCCAATCAGCTCATTGTGCCATGAGTTGACTCATGAGTCGACTCATGCACTTCAAACATTCATAACTTCAAAATATAAGTCCAAAAATAATGAAATTTTCACCAATAGATTACAAATCATTTGTTCTACTACAAATGATACTATCAAATCAGGATTTTAGTAAAATTATGATTTTGCCCCTGAAGAGCATAAAGACTTTTTCAAATAAAAATATTTGTATCCCTTCAATCTGCTTTGTAATCATCAAAATCAATCTAGGAGCAACAATCTCCCCTTTTTGATGATGACAAAACACTTGAACAAAAGCATTTATGTGAATGCATTATAGATTTATATGCTTGAAAAGAGTATGATTCTTTTGGCATGTGATATAAATGGTCATATGCAAGAATAGTTTGCCCATTTGCTTAAAGATTTGAAGATATGCTCATTGGATTATGTGATTTTGGTGTTAGAGCAGAAAACTTATTTTTGTTATCAGATCAAGCTGTATTTTGAAAATTTGCTCATTCTCATTTGATTTTAGTTTTAGCATCAGAGCAAAAATAATTATGTGTGCCAAAGGATGTTTAAGAGTTAATTTGGAAAGTGTATTAGATCATTTTGAGTTTAAGATGTATCAGAGCAAGAGAAAAATAAATTTTGCAATGTATCAGAGCAAGAAAAAACAATTTTACAATGTTATCAGAAAAAAATTTTACAATGTATCAGAGCAAGTTAAAAATTTTAAGATGTATCAGAGTAAGTTAAATTTCTTAAGATGTATCAAGACAAGTTGAATTTCTTAAGATGTATCAAGGTAAATAAAATTTCAAAAGATGTATCAGAGCAAGTTGAAATTTTTAAGTATATCAGAGCATATTTAAATTTTTAAAGCAAATCAGAGCATATGTAAAGAAGTAATTTAAAAGTTACTTATTTGCATTATACTTAGCATTGTACTTTTGATATTGTTCTTTAAATTCTCCAATTCATTCATTAATTTCTCATAATTTGTAGTTTTGCTTTTGATGGGTTGCTTTTTTTTTTTAATTGCTCATAATTTATGGTTTTGCTTTTGATGGATTTGATTTTTTTTTTTTTTTTGTTTAATTTCTTCCCCTTTTTGACATCATCAAACATGGTTAACTCTTCCTTTTTCTGAAACATTCTTTAATTTCTCCCCCTTTAGAGTTTATCACAGATGTTTGCTCCCCCTTAATACAGCAATTATTAACAGCAAACAACAACAAAGAGAAGAAATATTTCAACAAGGAGAATATATATAACCAAAATATGATCGACATCATTACAAAAGGTAGAAATATAAGTAAAAGATGATACCATAAAACCATAATTGTTTCAATACATAGTTCATAATATAAAAGTCAACCAGCTAATTGTCAATACATGGCCCCAAAATACAGATCCTAGAACAAGACACTAACACCTAGGATCTAGTAATGATCATGACAAGTCATGGATCGGAGTCATCAGATATGGGATGAGAAGCTGATGGATCTCGATCAGAAGTGCATCCTCTACCCCGTCTGCCTCTGGCACGAGCAGAGAGTGAGAAGAACTGGGAGGCTGAGAACGCTGAGAGGCTAAGGACTGAACAGAAAGGTGAGTCTGATGAATCAAGTACGTTCAGTACTCTGGAAACAGACTGAAGTAAAGCAGTGAACTGAGTGGATGCATGCTCACTCGATCCTCGGATCTCTCTCCTCAGTAACTCATATCCACCCTCCAGTGCTCCTCTGAGCCTGCCAGCCTCTGCAGTGAGGTCTGTGACCTCAATAGTGGACTCCTGTGGCTGAGGATGGGCCAAAGCAAGGACTTGCCCCTGCAAGTCAAGAACTCTGCCAGTCAGTCTCCAGACGGTGTCCTCAAGCTGCTGAATCCGGATGGACTGATCTGATATCATCTGAAACACAGTGGATATGTGGGGAGTCATGGTCTGATCAGAAGAAGTGGCTCCTGGTGCAAAAGTAGTACTGCTCCACTGACTAGATAGCAAAGAAGCCACACGCTGTGATATTTGCTCGATCTGATCGTCAGCCAGTCTGAACTCTGATTGAGGTGCTCTGGTCTCTGGCTGATACACTGGTGTGGGCATCCTGGTGAACTCTGAAGGGCCAGCCTCTGTATCAGGAATGAACTGGATATTTGGTGATGCTGCCCTGAAGTCATGGATAGGAGATGATGGACCTTCTTCTTCAGCTCTGTCTTCAGTTCTGTCTTCAGCTCTCTCCTCAGCTCTCTCCTCAGCTCTCTCTTCAGAGCCCTTGATCCAACCACCATCAGTCTTTGTAAATCCCATTCGGTGCAGGGTGTGTTGGTTGAAGTGTCCACATGAGAGAGCTTAGTAGAAGCCTCCCCCTCACAGCTAACTCCAAACCTCCTAAATACTCGAGTAAGGGCCATACCAAAAGGCAAGTGTGCCTTGGATCTGTTCAAAATCTCTCTCATGGCCTCTATCATAAGTGCAGGGAGGTTCAGGGGGGTCTGAGTGATGACATGAAACATGATACAAACATCTCTGCTGGAAAGTAAATCATGCCTACCACTCCTAGGAAAGAAGAGCTTCGTTACCATCTGATGCAGGATCCTCATCTCAATAGACAAAATCTTTGCTTCCAATTTATTTAAACTCCCTGAATAAGTTCTCCCTAGAATAACACTGATCCCCTCTTCTTTTACTGGGAGTTCCATATAAGAGTAACCCTCACTAGGCAAATGAAGTATTTCTCCAATATACTAGAATCCAAGCAAATATCAATACCCTTGACTGTTGAAGTCACTGACCCATTTCCATAATGTAGATTCTGGTAGAATTCTCTAACTAGGTCAACATAGGTGACTTCCTTAAGGGAGCAGTAGAAACCCCATCCTTGGTTTTTAATCTTGGTTGCAAATTTAAAACCCTCTTTTTCAAAGAATCAAAAATCTATATTCTTCCCGATTTCAACTTTTCTATCAGATAGAGGATTCTTACTGGGGCTTAGGGAGGATTGAGGGGGACCTTGAGCAGATACTGAAGCTGGAGTGGGAGCAGTGGAAGACTGAGCAGCTTGCCTTTTCTTTCGAACATTTTTTTCAAGCTCACGGACTGACTTTCTTCTTTGGGGAAGCTTCATCTTCGGAGCCATATTCACTACAGTAGCAAGCAAGGAGACTTGGAGGAACAAGTGAATGAGTGGAGGAGGGATCACAAGAGAGTGAAGAGAGATTTTGGTGGAGAAAAGAGGTGGATTTGGGAAGAACGGTGGAGTGCTAGGGCACGCTCCAACCATGCCAAACAATGTGAGAAAGCACAAAAATCCCTTTCCAAGGTGGCGATTTTTGGTGGAGAGGAGGAGGGAGAAGTGCCTCGAGCTAGATCCTTGGATTTGGAGCAAAAGGAAATGGAGAAGTTGGCTTTTGGAAGGAGGAAGATGAAAGGATGAGTCGGCTCACGAACAGGATCCCATATAAAAACAATGAGCCCGTGGGAAGTTTGAGGAAATAACAAGTTTGCCATTGAGTCGACTCATGGGGGTCGACTCATGAAGTTCAGAAATTCAGAAAAAATATGAATAAATTTCAGAAAAATTTGAAATTTTGGGAGAAGGAGTTTTGCTCAAAGATAAGTTTTTAGAATGATAAACTTGAGCTTTTGGGATCAGGATAGATTTGAAAATTGAGCTCTAAGAATTTTTGACATCAATTCTTGGAAATTGAGAAAAATTTAGGCATATGGATCTAGAATTCCTAGATTTCTCCTAATTTACAGAATCTATCCTCACTAAGGGCCTTTGTAAAGATATCAGCTAATTGATTTTCAGTGCAAACATATTCAAGAATTATATTTTTGTTTTGAACATGTTCTCTTATAAAATGATGTCTTATTTCAATATGTTTGGATCTTGAGTGTTGAATTGGATTTTTAGATAGATTTATGGCACTTGTGTTGTCACATCTTATTGGTGTTTCATTAAGTTTGATTCCAAAGTCTTCGAGTTGTTGCTTAATCCACAAGATTTGAGCACAACAACTTCCGGCTGCAATGTATTCGGCCTCAGCCGTAGACAGTGCCACCGAATTTTGTTTCTTGCTAAACCATGAGATTAGGTTAACTCCAAGAAATTGGCAAGTTCCACTTGTGCTTTTTCTATCTAATTTACATCCAGCAAAATCAGCATCTGAATATCCTAATAAATCAATTTGTGAGTCTTAGAGTACCATAACCCTAGAGTTTGAGTACCATTTAAGTATCTAAGGATTCTTTTAACAGCATTCAAATGAGATTCTTTAGGATTAGATTGATATCTAGCACATAAACAAACACTAAACATGATATCAGGCCTACTTGCAGTTAAATATAATAATGAGCCAATCATACCTCTATAGTATTTTAAGTCTACACATTTACCTTCATCATCCTTGTCAAGCTTATATGAGGGACTCATTGGTGTGCCAATTGGTTTGCAGTTCTCCATTCCAAATCTTTTGAGTAGTTCCTTGGTGTACTTGCTTTGGGTGATGGAGATTCCCTCTTTTGATTGTTTGATTTGGAGTCCGAGGAAGAAGGTGAGTTCTCCCATCATGCTCATCTCGAACTCCCCCTGCATAAGCTTAGCAAAGTCTTGACAAAGGGATTCATTAGTAGACTCAAAAATTATGTCATCAACATAAATTTGTATAACTAGCATATCATTTTGATTTCTTTTAATAAAGAGGGTTGTATCTACATTACCTCTTGAAAAATATTATTTAGTAGAAATTTGCTTAGCCTATCATACCATGCTCTAGGTGCTTGTTTTAATCCATATAAAGCTTTATTTAATCTAAAGACATGATTAGGAAAAGCATGATTTTCAAATCCAGGGGGTTGTTCTACATATACTTCTTCAGCAATATATCCATTTAAAAATATACTTTTAACATCCATTTGAAATAATTTGAATTTCATAAAGCAAGCATATGCAAGTAGAAGTCTAATAGCTTCTAATCTAGCAACAGGTGCAAAGGTTTCATCAAAATCAATTTCTTCTTCTTGATTATATCCCTTAGCAACCAGTCTTGCTTTATTTCTAATTACATTACCATGCTCATCTAATTTGTTTCTAAAGACCCATTTTGTGCCAATTATTGAATAATTTTTAGGTCTTGATACTAAGGTCCAAACATTATTTCTTTCAAATTGATTAAGTTCCTCTTGCATTGCATTAATCCAATTATGATCATTTTCAGCTTCTTCAAAAGTTTTAGGTTCAAGATGAGATACAAAAGCACAATGATTAACTACATCTCTAAGTGAAGAACGGGTTTTTACCCCATGCATAGGATCACCAATAATTAACTCCTTAGGGTGATTGTGAACATACCTCCATTCCTTGGGTAGGTCATTTGTACCTTGAGGTTGTTCTTGAATTTCTTCACCTCTCTCATCTTGTTTGTCTTCTTGATCCTTGTCTTCTGGAGTTGCTGAATCTTTCAGAGTGATCTCCTTCATACCTTCTATTAGTGGATTTGCATCATCAACATCCTCATTCTTCCTTGAAGGAAGATCGTTAGATTCATCAAAAACAACATGTATGGACTCCTCAACTACTAAAGTTCTTTTGTTGAAAACTCTAAATGCTTTACTAGTGGAGGAGTAACCTAGAAAGATTGCTTCATCTGATTTTGCATCAAATTTACCAAGTCTTTCTTTGCCATTATTTAATACAAAACATCGGCAACCAAAAATATGAAAATATGCAATATTTGATTTTCTTCCTTTCCAAAGTTCATAGGGGGTTTTCTTTAAAAATTGTCTAATCAAAGCACGATTTAAAATGTAACATGCTGTGTTAATTGCTTCCGCCCAAAAATATCTTGGAAGGTTGCTTTCACAAAGCATGGTACGGGCTATTTCTTCTAAGGTTCTGTTTTTCCTTTCAACTACCCCATTCTGTTGGGGTGTCCTAGGAGCAGAGAAGTTATGGCCAATTCCATTTTCATCACAAAAATTTTCAAAGTCTTGATTTTCAAATTCAGTTCCATGATCACTTCTAATATTTTGAATTGAAAACCCTTTTTCATTAGTGACTTTTCGGTGAAATTTAGTGAAAATATGAAAAGTTTCATCTTTGTGTGCCAAAAAGAAAACCCAAGTAAAACGAGAGTAATCATCTATAATTACAAAACCATATCGTTTTCCTCCTAGACTAGTCCAAATAAGTCCATATGCAAAAGCTCTAAAGGTCTAGAAGTTGAAACAATATTTTTGGATTTAAATGAAACTCTAGTTTGTTTACCTAATTGACATGCATCACAAATTCTATTCTTTTCAAAATTCAGTTTTGGCAAACCAAGAACTAATTCTTTCTTAATTAATTTTGAAAGAGAATGCATGCTTATGTGTACAAGTCTACGATGCCAAAGCCAACTAGTCTCATTAACTTTAGCATTCAAGAAACTAGGCATTGCATGTCTAATTTAGCTAAATCATTTAAATCTACCATATAAACATTGCCATGCCTATGTCCTATAAATTTAATGCCATCATTAATAGGACTAGTCACAATGCAAACAGATGATTCAAAAACAACTTTATACCCTTTATCACAAAATTGACTAATGCTAAGTAAGTTATGCTTTAAACTTTACTAACAAAATATTTTCAATGTATTTGGAGGGAGTGATACCAATGTTACCTATCCCGATGATCTTTCCTTTGCCATTATCTCCAAAGGTGACCATCCCTCCATCCTTAGCATCAAGCGTGATGAATTGTGATTCATCACCAGTCATGTGTCTCGAGCATCCACTGTCAAGATACCATTTCCTGTTTCCTCCTTGGGATGCTAGACACACCTGCAAGCAACAGTCAAGTTTCTGTCTTAGGTACCCAAGCTTTTTTGGATCCTTTTAGGTTAGTCAAAATGGTTCCTTTTGGAACCCATATTTTCTTTATAGTTGTGTTTGCAGATATGTTAATAAGGCATGTGTATGATTTATGTCCTATTCTACCATATTTGAAATAAGTAATATTTGTAGACTTGTTACTTGAATAATTTACATAAATATTCTTCAGAAATTTTTTTTTTCAAGGGGTTATAGCCAAGTCCAGCCTTATCATATACAGCTTTTTGATTATCAAGAATCATATTTAGTTTGTTTGAACTTAAGATGAACTTATCTACTATAGGTTTCAGCTTGTTAATTTTATTCTTTAAGCTTTGATTTTCTTGAATCAAGGTGGATTTTTCAATTGAAAGGTTTTCAGCTTGTTTCACTAAGGACTGATTTTTCAATTTCAGTTCTTTGTTTTTCATCCCTAGTTTCTTTTAATTCATCAATTAAATCATAGAATGCTTCATGCAATTCTTTAAAAGTAAATTCACTAGGGGATTCAGAAGTTACTTATTTTCGTGTGCCATAGGGCACAGGTTGGCTTGTTTCTGTTGAGGTTTCCTCATCGAGCTTGAGTCATCACTCGCACTCCAAGTCGCCATCATTGCTTTCTTTTTGAACTTTTTGGACCTTTCTTCAGTTGTGGACATTCGGATTTGAAATGTCCCGGCTTCTTGCACTCGTAGCATATAAGGGTTGATCTTTCTCTTTCTTTGCTTTGTTCCCCTTTGTGATGACTTCTTTCTCATCCCCTATTTCCTTTTCTTAGAAACTTCTTAAATCTCGGGTGATGAGTGCCATCTCTTCATCCTGTTCTTCATCTTCAGTGTCATCCGTTTCATCATCAGGCGAAGCTGGGATTTGAGGCAATGTTCTTTTCTTTTTGACTTCATCCTCTTGATGTTGCTTCATGCTAAGTTCATGAGTCATCAAGGATCCAAGAAGCTCTTCTAGAGGTAGAGTGTTCAACTCCTTTGCTTCTTGGATGGCAGTCACCTTGGCTTCCCAAGTTCTTGGCAATGACCTGAGAATCTTCCTTACAAGCTCACTGTTAGTATAAGATTTGCCAAGACTCTTCAAACCATTAATTATATCAGTAAAATGAGTAAACATAGCAGTTATGGACTCATCATGCTCCATTTTAAACAATTCATATTTATGCACAAGCATATTTATTTTAGACTCTTTTACTTGATTTGTTCCCTCATGGGTTACTTCTAACCTATCCCATATTTCTTTAGCAGATGCACAAGTAGAAATGCGATTAAATTCATTTGCATCAAGTGCACAATAAAGAACATTCATAGCTTTAGCATTTAATTGTGCCAATTTCTTATCAACCTCATCCCATTCTTTCTCGGGTTTGGTTGACTCCTCACCATCTATAATCTTGGTGGGTGTGTGAGGACCGTTCACTATGATACTCCACATATCATAGTCGAGTGCTTGTATGAATATCTTCATCTGAGCTTTCCAATAGGTATAATTTGACCCATTGAAAAGTGGAGGTCGGTTGGTAGATTGCCCCTCGGCTAGAGAAGTACCGACATGGGTTGCCATAGATCTTTGGCTCTTTGATTGTTAGATCAAAGAAGGGCTAGAGCACCGGCTCTGATACCACTTGTTGCCCAGCTATGCAACCCAAGAGGGGGGGGTGAATTGGGTTTTAAAAAAAATTTAAGCTTAACTAACTACTTATGAAAAGTATTTGTTAAAAGCTTGATGAATGAGGAGAAAGACTTTAGTTCAAGATTAATTACCTAAAGCAAGAATGCAAGGATATAATAAAGAAATAAAGAGAAACAATAAAGCACACCACAGACACAAGAATTTATAGTGGTTCGGTGCCAACCTTGCACCTACATCCACTCCCCAAGCTCCTACTTGGGAATTCCAATCCACTATACTTGTATTCAACCCGAATACAAACATCGGAAACTCCGACACTAGCTATCCCAAGCTAGTCCACTTATTTTTCGGGTACAAGCCAACCCAAAACACTCCGATTTCAGGTTCGGATCAACCTTTCCTTGTTTTGGAAACCCTCCAAAAATAAGAACAATTACTCACAAAGAGTAAGACAGTTTAGAGCACAAATAAGTACAAGAATAGCTCCTTAAATGAGCGAATATAATATTAAATACACTTTACTCAAATGAAGAAGCCCCTTTTGGATTTCCTCAAGGTGGATGAAGAGTTGAATGAACGCTTGAGGAATAGGTGAGCATTGATTGAAGGCTTCTTGAAGGCTTTGAAAGAGCTCTTGATCAAGGTTGAAAAGTTGGCTTGAAAAACCCTCTCTTTGAATGCTCTTGAATGCCCTTTTGAACGCTCTTGCTTTTCTCTTTCAAAATCTCTTGTATCTCTCGTGTATATTGTAGATCTCCCTTTTTGTTTTTCACCTTTTGAAACCTTTTATAGCTTTAAGAAACAAGGGAAAACATTTTAGGTAGAAAAAGAGCCGTTAGAGCATTTAACGTGAGCATTAAAGGCAACTAAAACGGACAAAAAACTAGCCGTTGCGGACAATTCTCGTCGCAGGGGTCGACTCATGAGTCGACTCATGCTTCAGGGGTCGACTCATGAGTCGACCTCTGTTGCAAAAATCAGAGATTTGGGTTTCTGGATATTTTGGCCCAAAACAGCAGAAGTCGACTCATGAGTCGACTCATGCCTTGTGGGTCGACTCATGAGTCGACTCAAGGTCGTGCCAAGCCAAAAAACCAGCGTGCCAAGGGAAATTTTAGCGTGCCAAGCAGCTTATTGTGCCATGAGTTGACTCATGAGTCGACTCATGCACTTCAAACATTCATAACTTCAAAAATATAAGTCCAAAAATAATGAAATTTTACCAATAGATTACAAATCATTTGTTCTACCAAATGATACTATCAAATCAGGATTTTAGTAAAATTATGATTTTGCCCCTGAAGAGCATAAAGACTTTTTCAAATAAAAATATTTGTATCCCTTCAATCTGCTTTGTAATCATCAAAATAATCTAGGAGCAACAGTTTTAATAACCTTCCAAATCTTTATAAAGAATAGAGATGACAACCAAGCTTTTATTCCCTATAATGTAGGGATGTCATTTTCGATTAAGAGAATTTCATCTAAGCAATACAAAGAATACTTTTACAAAATTATTAGCCCACTTGTACATATAGGATTCTATTTCATTCTCAATGAAACCATACATTCAAAATGTATATTCCAACTTCGAGAAGCTTGATTCAATCCGAATGAACTTGAGGATTGCCACAAGAAAAACTTTTCATCGTAGTCAATACTATAACTTTGATGAAATTCTTTGGCAACCAGATAGAATTAATAGGTCTCCACCTTTTTGTCTGTGCCTCTTATCCATTTTTAAAATTCACTTACACCCTATGGGTCTCACCCATTCAAGTAAATCAATGAATGTCCATACATTATCGATCTTCATGGACTTCATTTCAAATTTAATGGCTCCAAGCCACTTCTCAAGGTTAGATTCCTGTATTGCATCTATATGGGAGATCAAATCTCCATCCCAAACTTAGAAATTGAAATATCTGCTTGGCTGATACGGTACTCTATCGTATCTACTCAAGGATGCCTTTACATTGAGCTCCAGATTTGATCTAATTAACTCCGATTCTATTGGTTTATGTCAGAGCTAGTTTCTCTACCTATCAAGCTTCACCCAGCTTGATCTTAACAGCATCAGTTTCTTCACCAAGAAACTTTTTTTCCAAAAAGAATGCCTTAAGATTCATGAATATCTCGTATCCATCATAAAGGTAGAAGAGATATCCTTAATATAATATTTATCAGATCAAAATCTAAGCTAGTCGGTTTGTGAATATTTCACATAAGTTTGATACCCCAAATCCTAAGGTAAGAGAGCATCAAATTAACTAAGTTCATATCTCATATGGAGTTTTGGTAATCGATTTGCTTGAAACATTCTTAAGCACATATCAAGTAGTCTCTAAAATATAACCTCAGACAGATCAGCAAACCTCATAGTGGATCGAACCATATCTAACAAAGTTCAATTTCTCCTTTCAGACATCTTTTTAAACAGTGATATCCTAGGAGAGGTCCATTGAAAGAGAATCTATTTTCTCCTAGATATGTCAAAACTTACTGTAAAAGTATTCACTTCATTAGTCAAACCGATGTATTCTAATACTCTTTACAGTTTGTTTTACCTCATTATAGAATTGATTGAATATTTCAATCGATTTGGATTTATGCTTCATAAGCAAGACGCACCCATGTCAAGATAGATCGTCAGAGATTTTAATGAAGTACTAAGCCCTCTTCTAGCACTAATGTTCATAAGTATAAATACATCAATATGTATCAAACTCAAAATATTGCTGGCTTATTCACCCTTTCCAATAAAAGGTGACTCAATCAATTATGCCAAAGATAGGCTTTAGTAACATTATCTAATCTAAGGTGCTAATCAGATGTGTACATTATACTAACAGGCTATGGTATTGAGTTTATATCATTTTAATTATCCACTCATTATTGCAGTATTATTCATAATAATATCACAACAATCATACTTATTGGCATCATCAATAAGATTGGACAATAGTGATAATCACTTAAAATGACATCTTTAGGATTGAAAATAAGCTCGATGATTCTTAATGTTAAGATTGAAACAGACTTCCATCTCTTACATTCAGAAGTCTTTTACCATTTACAAATCTTCTACTATCCTGAAGTTTTTTGTAACTATTTGTAAATATGACTTATACGGTCAGTATCCCATATCCTGATAGTAGGATTACCGATAGAGAAACTTCAAAGAGTTATCATATAACTATCTTGACCAGCAACTATTTGCTGATTTCTCTTTTAAGCCTGTTTGCGTTAGCCTGAGAATTCTTGATCAATTAGCTCTAAAACTATACTCAACTTTTAATACTGGCTATCGAAGTTAGGTCTAATAATGTTTTCACTGTCTGACAGTGAAGAGAGTTATAATTTTCTAGCCATTTTTGAAAAGAGAAAAATTAACCTATCAGTATATGAACTACTTTAAGCCAAAAAATTTGGACTTTAGTCTAAAAGTTCTTCCACTATTTTATACAAATTGATAGCCTCTACCTCTAATTCGAAGAATTACCTTAATATCTTAGCAGGTACTAGAATCTACACAAACTACATATAAGTCCGAGGATGGCTCGGTCAACCCATATGCATCCATGGATAGGTTCTCAATCAATTATTTCTCCAAACAACTTCTAGTATTTAATTTCACCCTAGGTTTCATTTCAGTATGCGTTGGGCCTCCACTGAAAGTCCCGATTAGGTCCAACCATTAACATGAACCTACTCAGTGATTCTAGCCAAAGAATGATTAGGCCCGAGGATGGCTCGATCAACCTGACCACCATCAGATAGTTCAACAGAGTCATCATATGATGAATGATAATTCTATCATTCAGAGAGAACACTAGATGGATGGCGTCTGCAATGTCAATCTGAAATAATGGACCCATTATCATTCACCTTAATAGGAGACTCTGATCTAGTTATCTCCATTCTAGCTCATTTTATGGACCTAATAATTTAGAAGATTTGATTAAATCTTTTAAAAGATATCAATCGACCTACAAGTCATAAATCCTCTCACTGACTTCACCAAGTCATGAAAAGCACTAGTATCTAGTGGGTCCAACTAGTATGTCGTAAATCTTCTCACTGATTTCACCAAGTCATAAGAAGGACTAGAGACAAGTTGGTCCAACCGACAAGTCGATCCAAGGGATCTAAATCAGTCATACTGATTAACCTTAACAATATGGATCAACTCGAGTCACCTAGTGATCTAATTGGCCTAATGACTCAGGCTCAACCTTTAAGCCTCAATCAAGGTCTATTTGGTTTAATCAAAGATATGGACTCGATCAATTACAACTATTATTTTTGATCTAGAGTACCCTTAATCTAATCTAAATCAACTATTGGTTAAATTTAATCAACTATACTTTTTAGTCTATTAAGTTTTTGATTCTAACTTTAGGTCTAACCCAATTAAAAAGGACCTGATTGGAGCTAACCCATGCCCCATATTTTATGCAATGTCATTAGATCTTTAATCACAATTCTAGATCTAAAATATATTTTTTAATTCTCAATTAAGTAAAGCATCAATATGGGTTAAGGTTATTAATTGAAACTATTTCAATTTTATAAAATTATTTTACATCAATTTTATGCAAAAGTTTTCTGGTGTGAAAACTAGATCGGCTCACCCCTGAACTGAGTTGGCTCACTTCAGTGGATCGACTAAGTCTGATACTTGATCGACTAACTGATCATGAATAGTAACTATTACTGTTTGGCCTGAGACAACTAGGTCGGGTCAGTCAATACTGAATCGATAAAAATAAGAGACTGGGTCGACTCAGTTCAAAACTAGTCGACTCAGTTGGCATGCCAATAGGTATCACATAGTTTCAGATCCAAAAATTCTCGTATAAACTTAAATAAAATCAATCATAACAAACTTTAGATAATATCTAAATATTTTGTAATTCTAAATTTTATTTTTATGATTAAAAATATTTTAATAATATAGATTAGATATTTTATTTTTCATACAATTCATCCTTTGTATCACATACAATAAATCTTAGAGTTTCAACATCTAGGATTTTGTAAAAAAATAAATTTTTTTCTTTTTTTTCTTCTTCTTGGAACCTCACAGTGGCGCCCCTACATGCCATAAAGAGCACCCCATTGAATGGAAAGAGAGGGTCCTGTAACCCTGCTTGCTCCTATGACCAAACGTCCTGGTGATTACCCAATCAGAGTACTTTGCTACTTAGAATATCTAATCTAATTCACATATCATATATGCAAAAATTTACATCAAATCTAAATTATATTAGATCTAATTTTATATTAGATCATATCTAAAATCAAATCATAATACATCTCATGCATTGCTAAATCTAAATTTTAGTTCTACATGCATACAAGTTCATGTCATAATGAACCTTTACTCTGATACCATTTGAAGGGAAGCATGGTGGGTTTTGTGCATGCATTATTAAAAATTTATAGTAAATATACATAGATTAAATAATTTAATCTACAATACATGCATAGATCAAATCTAAAATCACCATACAGGATCTATAACATGAACTAATATGCATGTATCTAAAATTGAAATTTAAAATTCAGCAAATATAAATCATATCTATGTGTAATTAAATTATATCTAACTTATATTTAGATCACATCTAAATATTAATTGAGATCAAAATCTCATACCTGTGCACAGATAGTAGATCACCACATCCAAAATTCATGATACTTGATTCTTCATGATGCTTGACAGCCGCACATGCATACGACCTCTACGGGTATCCACACGAAGTCTTTGTGCTGATCGATCTCCTCGAGAGTGCTAGCTTGCGAGGACACCATGCTTTGACTGATCTAAGAGGAATCATGAAGAAGATGAAGAATAAAGAGATCCTCTTCTTTTCTTTCCAAATCCACACATCAGATCTCTACAATAGAGATCAAGAGAAGAATCTTTTCTTCTTAATTTTTCCATGCATAAGAGAGAACCTTTCTCTCTTCCTTTCATGCCTTTGAAAAGAACTTTTTTTCTCTGATTTTCTATGATGAAAATAAGATTTAATTTGATTTCTCATACTAAAAATCATATGAATTTTTGAGCTCTAGAAAAAATCCAAAAGAGAGACCCGAGAGAAGAACCGTTCTTCTCTCTTCTTCTTTCTTTTTCTCCTTGATCTAGAACTCTAGGAAGCCCCAAACATCTAACCAAATTTTTTTAATATTTTTTTTTAAATTTTTATATTAAAAATTAGATCTAATTTAATTTTTATTCTAGAGAAAGATAGAGAAAAAAAATGTGAGAAGAACTCCTTCTCCAAAGCTGCGCGCAAGAAAGAAGATCATTCTTTTTCCTTCTCTTTCTCTTTTTGGAATTTTTTTTTTTAATTTTTACTGTATAACCAGTAGAGGAGCCTCTCTTTGATACCCAAAACCTAGAAAGAGAAATCTCACAAAATCATACAAAGATGGAAGGAGAGGAGGGGTGGACGTGTGGAGTTTGGGGCATCCGTGTGGAGTTTGGGGCGTCCAACTCTTGGATGCCCTGGTTGGATGCCCCAATTTTTTTTTCTTTTTTTTTGTGACAAGAGAGAAGGAGGACATGAAAGAATTATGCCCTATAAGTCAATCGCATATGAGATGCGATAGGATATTTATTATAATTTATCTTCCAAACTCATATAATTGATATTAATATTATTAATAAAATTGATATTTTTGATTCATTATATGCTACATCTTATTAATTTTAAGATTATAATGAACCCTATAGGTCTGGACAATGATTTTAGGACCATGATGAGATCACGCCAGTGAGATCTAAATCTTTGATAGCTCTGATTTAAACTATTTCTAGTCGTTGGTATATTGAGTCAGGGATCAATGATACCAATAAGACTGGCATGTCCTATATATACTCAGAAATGAGGATGGTTGATCTCACAACCACTTATGTGATGATACTAATATAAGGATATGGATGCTCATTAGAGAATGAGTTCACTGAATTGACCTGTAAAAGAATAATCAGATGGAGTCTTATTTACATGTCAACTGATAATTCTCTAGTGGGAGTTGTGTAAGTGATCTTTTGACCTGAGATCATCATGGTACTTTGTGTACATAGATTCATATTTTGGTTCACTATCTAACTTGATTCTCTGATCCTTATATGGGGTGTTTTGGATATGATAAAGTATGCATGAAGGTTGTGAGTGATTAATAAGGGATTAGTCACTCCTAATAAGGGGAGTGAACATCCTATGTGATCTCATAGGATGATGATTTTGGAAGTCTTTGACCAAAACAGAGTGATAATTAGAAAAAAATTTTTAAAATATCATCAACTGAATCATCACCTTCAGATTAAGATACATAAAGATAAGTGATTGGGTTTGACATATTTTTATGTCCACAGCTCATCTGGGATGTTGTTTGACTGAAAGATTGAATTACATGAAAACTTGCCACTAAAAGATATTTTGATAATTTTTTATTAAAATTTTAAATCTTTCAGATAGTCATGACATATTGCTAGATGTAAATCTTAACTTATGGACTTAATAAAAATTGAAAGAATTTAGTTTTAAAATCAATTTAGAAGAGTTCAAGTTGATTGGGACTCTTTGGGTGACCTAATCCCATCAGATTAGGATTATGTCAAAAATCCAGGTCCACTGCTAGCTAGATTTAGAACCCAATGGGTCACACACTTTGAGATTTGATCTTGATTTAATTATTAAAATTTAATATAAATTTTATAGATTAATTTGATATGCTAGCACATTGTATTAATCCAAGTTTCCAAATTGGTTTGGTTCAAAGTATTTGAGCTAACCTAGACCAGTTGGCTTTGACCTAATGGGATTGGGTCAATTTGGATTGGATCCTTATCCAACTTAGATTAATTTCAAGTGGAGAAGAACTCCTCCATATTCACCGAAAGATGCACAAAAATATAATTGTTACCCACCTCAAATCAGCGTGAAAAATAAAGAGTCCTTCTTAAAGAAGGCTCTTTATTAAACGCATTGCCTAAGAAGATAAATTAGAAATCCTATGTTTTGATGCCAAAAATTAATAAAATTTTTATGGCATGTAGAGAAGGAAGAATCCTTCTACTCTAAGAATCTAAATTACCAAAAATTTACTCAGTGAATTTATTTGGCACGTGGGAAGTTGGAGCACCAAAAGTTGGCATCCCTTCATCCCATGTAATGTCCCCTAGTCCCCTATTTATAGGAAACACGCTAGATAGCTTCTAACTGAGATTTTTGGATGAGCAAAAGATAATGGATGTAAAAATCACAAAAAAGAATTTAAAAAAATTTTGAAAAAAAAAGAGGAAAATTTGAGTGGCAAAAGTTGCTACAAGGGTGGTGAGTTTTCAGCAAGTATTTTTGAAGTGCCTTAGGATTTGTTTTTCTATGTGTTAAAGCCAAAAATTAAATTCTATATTATATGATATCTGAAGAATATCTTCTTGGTGTCATTTTGATGGCAAGATCAAAAGTAACTGGATTTTGGTGCGATCGTGACGCAAGTTTGAAGCCGGCAGTATTCTTGAGAAGATAAGGCTGCAGCTGCGCACCGGTTGGGAAGGACCTTGGCCAACTTTTGTATGAATTACCATTGGAGGACTTCTACCTTGGGGTCTTTGGAGAACACCAATATGCCATTTTTTTATTTTAGTTAAACTATAATATTCTATCTCTTTGCATGCTTGAATTTGCTTTGATCATGTTCGGCAAGGTGATTCTAGGATTTTCGGTTCGGCTCGATAGTTTTATTTGATATAGCTATTGATTTGAGTATTTTAAAAATTACTTTCTACTATGTGGTTAAAATCTAACAGTGGTATCAGAGCCACTCTTGTCTGATTCGATCAAATAAGTACAATATAGTAGCTTAGAATTGTGCTTGTTCATGTCCTGCCAAAAATGTAGCGTTATTTTTGCATCGATTCTTCAAACTCAAAAAAATATTTTTAACTTTTTGTGAATCATGATTTTAAATTTTAATTATTAAATTATAAATTTATGATAATTTATAATTTTATTATCATGGTTGCATGATGATTAAATCAATGTATAGCTAATAAGGGTGTTATACATGCCTAATTAGATTGGAGTATGTTATATTATATAAATTTGTTAATCATATGTTATGACTTTGATTGCATCCTTATATATTTTTTGGTATGATAATGTGATTGCTATTTTGAATAGTAGAAGCATGCAAATTTGCATAATTTGTAGTGTACATTTTATGCACTTATATAGTTAGGATGTGTCGAGACCAGTTTAAAGTCTCTCATAAAATTATATTAAGTTGTAATGTCAGGATTCACTTTTAAATCAAAAGTTAAATTCTTAAGATTAATTGGAGTCGAAAAAAGTATGAAAGGTAATTTTCTAATTAGATCCTTATACTGGCCTGGCCAACTCTGTTGGTGTCTAGAAAAGCTAAGGGGAGCCTCTCACCTACTTACCTGGCCAATTTGATCTTTTTGAATTTTGGACTTAGATTGATTAGTGATGTAAACACTACGAGAGCTTTCCTTCAAATTTGGTTGATAGAGTATGTCAAGATCTTAGTGAGCTTGTTGTGCTATCCATAAGGCTTACTATAAAAATTGACATGATGTTGATCAAGTGCATATTAATGTTTATGGCATATTTGAATAGTGTTGCTTTGTTGTGCTATCCACAAGAGCAGCATTGTTTAAGTATGACTATATAGGATTGAAGGGTCAATTTAACTAAAACACTAGAGTTTATTATGCTATCCATAAGATTATATGTGATCTAAAGGCTAGAATGAAAGATGTTGAGAATTGTAAAGGTATAATTGGTAAAGAGTTACCTACTCTTGAACTCATGAATACTTATTGTACTATGCACAAGATATTTGTGAGGAATAAGAATCTCAACTCCACTAAAAAAATTAGTATGTTTTTCAATTTTTGTATTTGAGGGCTATGAAGTTCGATAAAATAGTGGGAGACACAATTAGATAAAAGTCCTAGTCTAGTTGTGAATGTCTTTATGAGTTGTCCACTTATATTGTGTTCTTGTCATTATAGATTAACTACACTTATGGCATCCTCACTGTTCCTTAGAGATATCCTAGATACTAACAGGTTGATCGGACCCAACTATGTCGACTGGTTAAGAAACTTGAGAATTGTTCTCACTTAGAAGAAAATCTCCTACATTCTGGATACACCTGCTCCAAATTCTCTTGGGGAAGATACTTTCGAGGAGAAAGGGCCACATACAAGATATGGAAAGATGACAGTGTGACTTTCAAATGTATCATGCTTGCCTCTATTAGCAATGAGCTCCAGAAGCAGTATGAGGACATGGACGTTCCCTCTATTTTCCTTAATCTTAAGGAGTTATATGGGGAGCAAAGTTGAACTGCTCAATATGAGATATCAAAGCAGTTGTTCCGTGCTCGTATGACTGAAGGCTCTTCCGTGCAAATGCATATCCTAAAGATGATTGATTTGATCACTCATCTAGGACCTCTGGGTTTTGTCATGGACGGTGAACTGAGCCAGGATTTTATCCTACAGTCTCTCGCTAATTCTTTTTCTCAGTTTGTCATTAATTATTATATGAACAAACTGAACATCAGCTTGCCTGAGCTGTTGAATATGTTAAAAACAGTAGAGAGCCATTTCAAGGGTGAAAAGGTTCAGGTTCTTCATGTTGATAAGATCAGCAAGAAGAAGATGAAGAAGAGTTCTAAGAAAAAATTGAACCCTAAGGCTGGCATCTCCAAGAAGAAGGTGAAGAAGGTCTCCGTCAAAGGTACTTGTTATCACTATGGCAAGAAGGGTCACTAAAAGAGAAATTGCAAGGAGTATCTTAGAACTAATTTTGCAAACTAATTTTTCATTAAGTACTTCAATATCAGATTTTTGGGTATTGGATACCGTCTGTGGTTCACATCTTTGCAAATCATTGCAAGGTCTATAGAAAATAAGAAATCTGAATAAAGGTGACTTCGACCTGTTCGATGCAAGTGGAGAGTCCATTCAAGCCGAAGCCGTAGGAACCAAGATTTTAAAGTTGCCTTCAAAAAAAAATTTGGAACTAAAAATCTGTTATTACATTCTAAATATTGTTAGAAATATTATTTCTGTATCATTATTATTGAAATAATATTTTAAAATAATTGCAAAGAATAATGATTGTTCTATATATTTTTTTAATGAATATTATGAAAGTACTTTTATTGATAATAGTCTTATATTTCTTTCACTTAAAGATAATGTGCTTCATGTTGATAATATGAAGAAAAGAAAGAGAGAGGATGTGAATTTACATACCTCTGGCACTGCCGACTTGACCATATAAATGAGTCAAGGATTAACAAATTATACAAAGTTAATTTTTTTGATCCTTATAATTATGAATCATATGAAACTTGTGAATCTTATCTCATAGGAAAAATGACTAAGAATCTATTTACTGGACATGGAGATCGGGCGAGTGATATTTTGGACCTTGTACATACTGATGTGTGTGGTCCAATATCGATTCAAGCCAGAGGTGGATACTCTTACTTCATCATATTTACTGATGATATGTCTAAGTTTGGATATGTGTATTTAATAAAATACAAATCTGAAGACTTTGACAAATTTAAAGAGTATCAAAGAATGATCGAGAAATAAATTGATAAAAGTATTAAAGCTCTTCGATCGGATCGAGGAAGAGAATACTTGTCTAGTGAGTTTCTCGATTATTTAAAATAAAATGGTATACTCTTCAATGGATACCTCCTTATATTCCATAATTAAATAAAATTATGGAAAGAAGGAATCACACCTTATTAGATATGGTGCGGTCCATGATGTGTTTCACGGATCTTCCATTATCTTTTTGGGGATACACCCTCAAGGCTGTCGTATATATTTTAAATAAAGTATCTTCAAAATCTATTTCTAGCACTCCATATGAAATATGAAAAGAAAAAAAGATCCAATCTTAAGTATTTTAAGATTTGGGGCTACCCAACTTATGTGAAAAATATTGATGGACATAAGCTGGATGCAAGATCAAAAAAATATAGGTTTGTAAGTTATCCCAAGAAGAGTATAGGATACTACTTCTATAATCCTACCCAACAAAGGATATTTGTTGGTAGGCATGCCATTTTCTTGGAGAAACAGTTTATCCAAGAAGGAGGCAGTGGGAGGTCTGTTGAACTTGAGAAAGGTCAAAACTTACAATCCATCCGGGATTCACCAGATGGTTCTCAACCAAATATACCCATTATTGAGGCACAGCCACTACACACACCTCCTCTCAGAAGGATGAGTAGAGTGCATAGTGTACTACTCATGTATGGGTTTGTCATTAAGAATGCAACACAACTCACATCATTGAGAATGATGAGCCTACGATCTATTCAGAAGCTGTCATGAGTAGTGACTTTAACAAGTGGCTTAATGCCATGAAATTCGAAATAGACTCCATGTATGCCAACCAAGTTTGGATGTTGGTTGATGCGCTTGAGGGTGTGACTCCAATAGGCTGCAAATGGGTCTTCAAAAAGAAGATTGGAGCAGATGACCAAGTAGAGACCTATAAGGCCAGGCTTGTGATAAATGATTTCAGATAAAAATAAAGTATTGATTTTGAAGAAACTTTTTTGACGATAGTCATGCTCAAGTCTATTTAGATAACGCTTACTATTGCAGCATACCATGATTATGAGATCTGGCATATGGATGTCGAGACTACCTTCCTCAATGAAAATCTTGAGGAAGAAGTCTATATGACTCAGCTAGAGAGATTTGTCTCAAGTGGGAGAGCAAATCAGGTATGCAAGCTGAATAGATCTATATATTGATTAAAGTAAACATCGAGGAGCTGGAACATCTATTTTGATGAGACAGTCAAATTGTTTGGCTTCATCAAAAATGTGGATGAACCTTGTGTGTACAAGAAGAGTAGTGGGAGTGCTATTGTCTTCTTGATCTTGTATGTGGATGACATACTGCTCATTGAGAATGATATCCTGATATTGCAATCAGTCAGACTTGACTATCACAAAAGTTTTTCATGAAAAATTTGGGTGAAGCATCCTATATATTTGGTATAAAGATCTATAGGGATAGATCGAAAAAGATGCTAGGCTTGTCCCAGTCTAGGTATATTGATCTTATGTTGAAGAGGTTCAACATAGAAGGAAGTAAAAGAGGTTACTTTCCATAGGTCATGGTATACAACTCTCTAAGAAGATGTCTCCTAAGACACCTAAAGAGAGAAATAGAATGAGTTCTATTCCTTATGCTTTGGCATAGGATCAATAATGTATACTATGTTATGTACCAGGCCTGATGTGGCTTATGCCTTGGACATTGTAAGCAGATTTCAGGCTGATTCCGGGGAGAATCATTGAAAAGCTTTGAAAAACATACTCAAGTACTTGAGAAGAACTAGATATATTTTTATAATATGTGGTGGATCTGATTTAAAACTGAAAGGTTATACCGATTCTAGTTTCCAATCTGATCCAGATGATAGCAAATCGAAATCTGGATATGTATTTACCTTGTATGGTGGTGCAGTAAGTTGAAAAAATTTCAAACAGCAAACTGTTACTAACTCGATTACTGAGGCTGAGTATATTGCTGCAAGTGAAGCTGCTAAGGAGGCCGTCTGGATGAAAAAATTCATCACAAAGTTGGATATGCTTCTAGGGATTGAACAACCAATACTCTTTATTGTGATAATACTGGGGCAGTTGCTCAAGCCAAAGAATCAAGGTCTCATCATAAATCTAAGCATATCTTAAGACGGTTCCACCTCGTTCGGGAGATAGTCGAAAGATGCGATATGATCGTGGAGCGTGTTGACATCAAAAATAATATAGTGGACCCGTTCACAAAGGCCTTGATAATGCAGCAGTTTGACCGCCATCTTGATAGCATTGTTATCAAGTATAGGGGCGATTGGCTTTAGTACAAGTGGAAGATTGAAAAAATTATGTCCTACAAGCCAATCGCATATGGGATGTGATCGGATGTTTGTTGTAATTTATCTTCCAAACTCATATAATTGACATTAATATTATTATTAAAATTAATATTTTTGATTCATTAGATGCTATATCTTATTAATTTTAAGATTATAATGAACTCCATAGGTCTGGATAATAGTTTTAGGGCCATGATGAGATCACGTCAGTGAGATCTAAAACTTGATAGTCCTAATCTAAAACATTCCTAGTTATTGGTACATTGAGTCAGAGATCAATGATACCGGTAAGACTGGCATGTCCTATGTATGCTCAGAAATGAGAGTGGTTTATCTCACAACCACTTGTGTGGTGACACTAATACAAGGATATGGGTGCTCATTAGAGAATGAGTTCACTAAATTGACCTACGAGAGAATAATCAGATTGTTGCTCCAAGAATTAATTTTGATGATCACAAACTATTTGAGAGGACTACTAATATGTTTTCTATCTTTGGAGATTATTTTTATGATATTTCAGATAGTCCAAGAGACTGGATTTGAAAAGCTTTATCAAGTGTGCCAAAAGTTAAAGTTTCAGCAAGTTGGAGAAATTTTTGAAGACTTTTGAGAGTGTCCAAATTAATTTGAATCTACTTGAGAGCATTTGAAAGTGTTCTGATAAGTTTCAGACTTAAATGCATGAAAAATTGGATTGCAATAAAATGAGATGACCTATCTGGGTCATCTCCTTTTGTTGGGCAGCCGACATGCTTCATTTTCGCTCATGGCACATAGTGAGACACCCACCTGAGACAACCCATGTGATTGAGATGACCCACCTGGGACGACCGCTGAGATCCTGAAACCAAAATAGAAAGCTGAATTTTCTGTTGGCCTATTGGGATACCCTATGGGATGACCCAATGCCAATGGGATGTCCCATAGGACGTCCCATTTCTGCGAGCACGCATAATAACTAGTTTTCAACTTATTTTTGATGCATTTAATGCACATTAAATACACTCCAACGGCTCTAAACCAATTCTAAGATATTCTCAAGGGTAAATGGCAACTATAAATACTTTCTTGAAGTGAAAAATTATAAGTTTTGCAAGCTCTAAAGTTCAAATTTAAGAAAAGTATATTCAGCCTTAAAAGAGAGAATAGGAGTATTTAAGCACTTCGCCAAACACTCTCCAGCTGCAATCAAGTATGAAATTTATTGAGGGTGTACAACAAAAGCTTCTTCTCCTTAAGTATTGTATTTCTATTATATTTATTATATTTATTTAAAAAAATTGTGTACTAAATTTTTTGTACCCTATTTTTCTGAATTTATTTTTGGGTGTTTGAGTTTTGGGGGTTCCAAAACTCGTTTGGGTTGATTCGAACCCTGAATCAGATTGTTGAGAGTTGTCTTGTATCCAAAAAATAAATATTCTTGCTTGGAAGGTAAGGGTCGGAGGTGTCCGACGTGGTGTAATCTTTGAATCCATTTAATGGATTGAATTTCCAAGTAAGAACTTAAGGAGTGGATGTAGGTGCAAGGTTGGCACCGAACCACTATAAATTCTTGTGTTTGCTGTGCTTAATTCTCTTTACTTGTTCTTTGTGCCATTTACTTGCATTCTTTCTTTCGAGTTTGAATTTTTTTTATTGAATATCAACCCACTTCACTCAATCTTTTTAGTACATTATTTTAGTGCACTAATCTTTTAAAATTTCAAAAAAATCCAATTCACCCCCCCCTCTTGGCTCCATTTTTGGGCAACAAGTGGTATCATAGCCCGATGCTTTAGTCCTTTCTTGATTTAACCATCAAGAGCTAAAGGTCTATGACAGTTCAATTTGGCATATCTCTAGTTGAGGGGCAATCCGCAAATCGACCTTCACTTTTTAATTGGTCAAACTACACCTATTGAAAAGCTCGGATGAGAATTTTTATACAAACACTTGACTATGACATGCGGAGTGTCATAGCAAATGGACCACACACACCCACTAAATTAATTGATGGTGTATTTCTTCCTAAGTCGGAAGATAAAATGGGATGAAATTGATAAGAAAATAGCTCAGCTTAATGCTAAAGCCATGGATGTTTTATATTGTGCTTTGGATGCTAATGAATTTAATCACATTTTCACATGCAATTCAGCTAAAAAAATTTAAGATAGGTTAGCAGTCACACATGAAGGTACAAACCAAGTAAAAGAATCTAAGATCAATATGCTTGTGCACAACTACGAACTATTTAAAATAAAACCTAAAGAATTAATAACTCAAATATTCACTTGTTTGACTGACAACATAAATGATTTAAAAAGTCTTGGCAAATATTATTCTAACGATGATCTTGTAAAAAAGTTGCTTAGGTCCTTACCAAGATCATGGGAGGCAAAAGTCACTGCAATCCAAGAGGCCAAAAATTTGAATACTCTACCATTGGAGGAGCTGCTTGGATCCCTCATAACTCACGAACTGACCATGAAGCAACACACTAAAGAGAAAACCAGAAGAAAGAGGACCATAGCCCTCAAGTCGATAGCTTAGGAAGAAGAAGACAGAAAAATTAGACAATAGCGAAGAAGATGAGGACTTGGCCCTGATCACCAGAAAGTTTAGATGCTTCATGAGAAGAAAAAGATAAGGGACAAGGAGAAGACCACCAGTCAAGGGGGAGCTGAGTAAAGAAAAGAAAAAAGAACAGCCCATCATCTGCGATGAATGCAAGAAGCCAGGCCATTTCAAATCAGAATGCCCCCAGCTCAAGAAAGGCCAAAAGAAGTTCAAGAAGAAGAAGGCCATGATGGTTACATGGAGTGACAGTGATGACTCCACCACTAATAAAGAATCTCATGAAGAAGCCAATCTGTGCCTTATGGTACATAAAACTGAGGTATCATCCGAAACTCAACCTAAATTTACTTATGATGAACTATTAGAAGCTTTTCATGAACTTTTAAATGACCTAAAAGAATTAGGTACTAAAAATAAAAATCTGAAATCAAGAAACTATATATTAATGAAGGAAAATAAAGAAGTTGATAAGAAAAATAAAGAATTAGAACTAAAGAATCAGTCTCTAATAAAAGAAAAGGATGAACTTTCTAGTCAAAATGAAACTCTTGTAAAAAAAATCAAGATCTAAAGGAAGAGGTAATCAAGTTAAAACCTATAGTTGATATATTTACACTAAGTTCAAACAAACTTTAAATGATTATTGATAGTCAAAAAGCTGTATATGATAAAGCCAGACTTGACTATAAAACTCTAAGAAAATAAAAGTTTTTGAAAAATATTTTTGTCAATGCATCAAAATTGCCAAATATCACTTGTTTTAAATATGGCAAGGTAGGGTACAAAGCTTATACATATTTATCAAATAAATTTGATAATAGAAATGTTAAGAAAATATGGGTTTCAAAATGAACTATTGTGACTAACCCCAAAGGACCCAAGTTAGCTTCGGTACCTAAAGTTAAAACTTAATTTCATATGTGCAGGTGTGTCTTGCATCCCAAGCAACAAAATAAAAATGGTATCTTGATAGTAGATGCTCAAGACACATGACTAGTGATGAATCTCAATTCATCACATTGGAAGCCAAAAATGAAGGGATGGTCACCTTTGGAGATAATGGCAAAGAAAAGATCATCGATATTGGTAACATGGGTATCACTCCCTCCACTTGTATTGAAAATATTTTACTTGTAGATAGTCTTAAGCATAACCTTTTAAGTATTAGTCAATTATGTGATAAAGATTATAAAGTAGTTTTTGAATCAACTATGTATATTGTAACTAGTCCCACTGATGTTAGCACTAGATTCATTGGACATAGGCATGTCAATGTATATATGGTTGATTTGGATAATCTCTCTTTACAAAGCATGCAATATCTTGTGACTATAAATGCTAAAATTAATGAGACTAGTTGGCTTTGGTACCATAGGCTTGCACATATTAGTATACACACACTTTTCAAAATCATTAAAAAAGATTTGATTTTTGGTTTGCCAAAAATTAATTTTGATAAACACAAAATATGTGATGTATATCAATTAGGTAAACAAACAAGAGTTTTCTTTAAATCTAAAAGTATTGTTTCAACTTCTAAACTGCTAGAACTCTTGCATATAGATTTATTTGGTCCTACAAGGATAACTAATCTAGGAGAGAAAAGATATGGTTTTGTAATCATTGATGATTTTTCATATTTTACTTAGATTTTATTTTTAGCTTCTAAGGATGAAGTATTTTCAATATTTTTTAAGTTTTTTCATAAAGTTTCAAATAAAAAAGATTTGTCAATTATTTTTATTCTAAGTGACCATGGCACTGAATTTGAAAATAAAAATTTTAAAAAATTTTATGATAAAAAAAGCATAGATCATAACTTTTCAGTACTTAAAACACCTTAACAAAATAGAGTTATTGAAAGAAAAAATAGAACCCTAGAAGAGATGGCCCATACCATGCTATGTGAAAGCAAGCTCCCAAAGTACTTTTGGGCAGAAGCAATTAACACAACATGTTACATTCTAAATCGTGCCTTAATAAGATCAATTTTAAAGAAAACACCTTATGAATTATGAAAGGGTAGAAAGCCTAATATAGGTTATTTTCATATTTTTGGTTGTCGATGTTTTGTTTTAAATAATGGCAAAGATAGTTTAGGTAAATTTGATGCTAAATCTGATGAAGCTATCTTTCTTGACTACTCCACTTCTAGAAAAATCTTTAGAGTATTTAATAAAAGAACACTAATAGTGGAAGAGTCAATTCATGTTGTCTTTGATGAAACTAATGATCTTCCATGAAGAAAGAGAGCAGATGTTAATGATGTAGGTATCATAGAAGATGGAATGAAAAAGTTCACCCTAAATGACTTAGATGAACAAAACAAGGATCAAATAGATGAAAAATATGAGAATGAAAGCATCAATGATCAGAACATTCAAAAACAACCTTAAAATACAGGTAATTTTTTAAGAGAATGGAGGTATGTCCACAATCACCCTAAAGAATTAATAATTGATGATCCGACACAAGGAGTTAGAATTAGATCCTCACTTAGAGATGCTTGCAATTATGTAGCTTTTGTTTCATATTTAGAACCTAAAATAATAGATAAAGTAGAAAAAGATCATAACTGGATAATTGCCATGCAAGAAGAGTTAAATCAATTTGAAAGAAATAATGTATGGACACTAGTAGCAAGACCTAAAAATCATCCAATAATAGGAACCAAATGGTATATAGAAATAAATTAGATGAAGATGGAAATGTAATAAGAAATAAAGCAAGATTAGTTGCTAAAGGATATAATCAGCAAGAAGAAATTGATTTTGATGAAATATTTGCTCCTATTGTTAGACTAGAAGTCATAAGAATGCTACTTGCTTTTGCTTGCTTTATGAATTTTAAATTATTTCAAATGGATGTCAAGAGTGCTTTTCTAAATGAATATATTGTTGAAGAAGTATATGTACAATAACCTTCTGATTTTGAAAATCATAAACTTTTAGATCATGAATTTAGGTTAAACAAAGCTTTATATGGGTTAAAACAACTCTTAGAGCTTGGTATGAAAGATTAAGTAAGTTTTTATTAGAAAGTAAATTTTTAAGAGGAAAGGTTGATATTACTCTTTTTCTGAAAAAAAAAGAATAAAAAAATTATTGTTATACAAATAAATGTTGATGACATTATATTTGGGTCTACTAATGAAGATCTGTGTCAAGAGTTTGCCAAGCTCATGCAGGGAGAGTTCGAGATGAGCATGATGGGAGAACTCAATTTCTTTCTTGAACTTCAGATTAAACAAACGAAGGAAGGGATCTCCATCACCCAAAATAAGTACACAAGAGAATTATTAAAAAAATTTGGAATGGAGAACTTAAAAATTATAAATACACCTATGACCCCTTTCTATAAATTAGAAAAAGATAAGCATGGTAAAAATATTGATTCAAAGCTCTATAGAGGTATGATAGGCTCTTTATTATATCTAACTGCTAGTAGACCTGATATAATATTCAGTGTATGCATGTGTGCTAGATATCAATCAAATCCTAAGAAATTTCACTTAAATACCGTTAAAAGGATCTTTAGATACTTAAAAAAAAAAACAAAACCTAGGTCTTTAGTTTTCAAAATAATCTTCTATGGACTTAATAGGTTATTCAGATGCAGACTTTGCTGGATGTAAACTTGACAAAAAAAGTACTAATGAAACTTGTCAATTTCTAAGAGTGAACTTAATCTCCTGGTTTAGCAAGAAGCAAAATTTAGTAGCTTTATCTACGGTCAAGGCTGAATACATTGCAGCTGGAAGTTGCTATGCTCAAATCCTATGGATTAAGCAACAGCTCATAGACTTTAGTATTGAACTTAAAAGCATCCCCATAAAATGTGATAGTACTAATGCCGTCAATTTGATCAAAAATCTAATTCAACACTCTAGGTCAAAACATATTAAAATTGGATATCATTTCATAAGAGAACATATTCAAAATAATGACATAACACTTGAATACATAAATATTGAAAATCAATTAGCTGACATTTTTACCAAAGTACTTAATGAAAGTAAATTATATGAAATTAGAAGAGAATTGGATATCTTAGATCTTTCTGCTTAAATTTCAATCATAATTTTAGTCTCAAAATTTATTTAAAATTTTTTGACTTTATTATCTTAATTTTGGGAGTCATCTATCATTTTTTGAGAATTTTTCAAGATAATTAAAAATCATCAATGCTATTCAGATACCTTCTCTGATTTTTTTTATTAAAATATTCAATCAAAAATTATATCAAAATTTATCTAGACTCTCAATGACCCTCTCAACTCGATATGACCAATTTTATTTTTTTTTTATTTTGAATTTTTCTTTATTTTTAAATAATTTTTCCATTGCCTGAAGCAACCCTGGATGGGGCATCCCATGGGATGTCCCATTTGTGCAGGTAGGCCTTCTTTAAGTGAGCCAACCCGAACCCTGTTTCATTAAAAAAGAGTTCTGAAATGTCTCAAATTCAAAGATCCTTCTTCTTCCTCTCGTTCCAACCTAGAAACCTCAACCTAGATCTTCCAAAAATCTTAAAATCTCTCAAAATCGAGATCTATTCTCCCCAAATCTACTATTCTCATGGCTCATTTTCTAATTTTTCCCAAATTTCAAACCCTAATCCTCAAATCTGTGAGAAACTCTTCAAAAAACATCCTCTCCACTTAGTTTCACTTCAATCTGCATTTTTCTCCACCCTCTTCTTGGGACATGGCCCCCAAAATGAGAATACCACAAAGAAGGAAGTCGGTGAGATCCGTGGAAGTAGAAAAAAGGAAGAAGAAGGCAGCACATGAGCCAACCAAAGCTTCCCCACCAGTGACACCAAGTAAGATTCCATTATCTGCAAGGAAAGTTGCCTTGGGTAGAAATGTTGACTTCAAATTTTTAAGGCATGATGGTTTTTCCATTAGAGATAAGCTGATTGAACAAGGTTGGAAATCTTTCTTAAGCTTGTCCGAACCAGTATATATTGATTTGGTGAAAGAGTTTTACTCTAATTTGATTTTCACTGAGGGTGTTTTAAAGTCTACTGTCAAGGGAGTTCAGATTATCCTAAATGCTCCAAGGCTAGGAAGATTCCTTCTGATGCCTTATGAGGGTAGCTGCCTAGATGAGCTACCCAAAAAGAAGATTGGACTTAGGACCATATTAGGGAGAGATGATGTGGAAGGGCCCTTGAAGATTGAGGCCAAAGATCTTAGTGTGGAGATGAGGCTACTCCACCATATGGTGTCTAAATTTTCTTTCCTAGAGGAGGAAGATATGATCTGATGACGGGGAGAGACATTTGTCTGATGCATCATGTAGTTTCAGAGACTCCCCTGAACCTTCCCTTCCTGATGATAGATGCCATGAGGGAAGCCTTGAACAGGTCCAAGTCTCCCTTGCCCTATGGTATGGCCCTTACTGTTATTTTCAGAGAGTCAGGAGTCAGTTTTGAGAGAGAGATTTTTTGTAAACTGTCATATACTAACACCTACAATAGCCACTCTCCTAGGCATATGGGTTTTGTGAGAGTTGATGGCCGGTGGACCAAGGGTCGAGCTGCAGCAGCTGAGGAGGAGAGTGATGAGGAGGAGGAGCATGCAGAGGGTTGTTGCCCAGCTATGCAACCCAAGAGGGGGGGGGTGAATTGGATTTCTAAAAATTTTAAGCTTAACTTATGACTTATGAGAAGTGTTTGACAAAGCTAAATAAATAGGGAGAGTAGAATTAATTCAAGGCTAATAGTAAGAGCAAGAATGCAAGAGAATAATGAAGAGATAACGAAGAGCAATAAGACACACACCAAACAAAAGGATTTATAGTGGTTCGGTGCCAACCTTGCACCTACATCCACTCCCCAAGCTCCTACTTGGGAATTTCAATCCACTAATCTTGTATTCAACCCGAATACAAATATCAGAAACTCCGACTCTAGCTATCCCAAGCTAGTTCACTTATTTTTCGGGTACAAGCCAATCCTATACACTCCGATTCAAGGTTCGGATCAATCTTTCTTGTTTTGGAACCCTTCCAAAACAAAACCAATCACTCAAACTGAGTATAACAGTTTATAGCATAATTAAGCACAAAGAAAGCTCCTTCAATGAGCGAATATAACATTAAATACACTTTACTTAAAAGAAGAAGACCCTTTTTGGATTTCCTCAAGGTGGATGGAGACTTCAAAGAGCACTTGAGGAGTTGGTGAGCTTGGATTGAAGGCTTCTTGAAAGATTTGAATGAGCACTTGCTTAGGGCTGAAACGTTGGCTTGAAATCTCTTTTTCAAAATCTCTCTCTTTGAATCCTCTCTTTTTCTTCTTTTTATTCTTCTTTTGTTCTCCTTGTTCTTGTTGTTGATTTCCATATTTTTATCCCTTTTATAGCTTTAAGAAATAGTGAAAAATATTCTAGACTGAAAAAGAGCCGTTAGACCACTTTAAACGAGCATTAAAAGCACTTAAAATGGGTTAAAACTAGCCGTTGCAGAAAAATCCCGTCACAGGGGTCGACTCATGGGTCGACTCATGCCTGGGGGTCGACTCATGGGTCGACCTTTGTGGAAGAACATCAGAGAATCATCAGAAAATAAGGTTCTGTGATTTTTGGCCTAAAAATTGCAGGGGTCGACTCATGGATTGACTCATGCCTTGGGGGTCGACTCATGAGTCGACTCACAGGTTGTGCCAAGCCAAAAAATCTGCATGCCAAACAGCTCATTGTGCCATGAGTTGACTCACGGGTCGACTCATGATTTTCAAACATGCATAACTTTCAAAATACAAATCCAAAATCAATAAAATTTTTACCATTGGATCACAAATCTTTTGTTCTATCATTTGATACTATCAAATCAGGGTTTTGATAAAATTATAATTTTGCCCCTGAAGAGCAATAAGTCTTTTTCAAGTGAAAATCATTGGTACCCCTTCAACTGCTTTGTAATCATCAAAATCAATCTAAGGAGCAACAATCTCTCCCTTTTTGATGATGACAAAACATTTGAACAAAAGTATTTATATGAATCAATGAACATGAATTTCAAAGGAATGAAATGCATTTTAGGCAGTTTGAAGATAAACAGGAGATTTACTACCAACTTATAAGTGCATTTGCTTGAAAAGAAGATTGATTCTTTTGGCATGTGATACATGTGCCCATTTGCATAAATAATTTGCCTATTGCTTAATGATTTGAAAATTTGCTCATTTGATTATGTGATTTTGATATCAGAGCAAGTTTAACAACTAATTGTATTATTGTATGTTTAAGAATTAATTGTAAAGTATATGAGAGCATGTCAAATTTTAAAGCATATCAGAGCATGTCTAAGAAGTAATTTTAAAGGTTGCTCATTTGCTTTGCTTAGCAATTGGTATCAGAGCGATTCATTCATTTTGTTAGCAATCTTGTTAATTTCTCCCAACTCACTCATTTTATTATTAAGTTTTGTATTTATCTCTCTTTTGATACTTTTGCTTAGCAATTCACTCATTGTATTTTTAAGTCATTTAATACTTTTGCTTAGCAATTCACTCATTGAATTTTTAAGTCATTTAATAATCTTGCTTTTGATACTTTTCTTTAATTTCTCCCCCTTTTTGACATCATCAAACATTTGATAACTCCCCCTCTTTTTTTGAATACATTCTCTCTTTAGTGCTTCTTCAAACTTTTTGTGCTAATCATCAATGTTTACTCCCCCTGAATACAGCAATCATAAAACACAATATGCCATTGAGTACCATAGATATGAATTAGCAACATTAATGATACCAAAGAGAAGATATATAATCGAGAGATGATTGATACCATTACAAAGAGTAGATATATAATTAAAAGATGATTAAAACCATAGTTGTTTCAATACATATTTCATAATATAAAAGTCAACTAGTTAACATCATTACATGGCCCAAAATGACAGATCCTAGAAAGAACAACAGACATGATTAAACAACAAGGATCTAGTAGTGCTCATGACTCTATGGATCGGAATCAGATGTATCAGAGATGGGGTGGGGAGATGATGGATTATGACCAGGAGCTCGTCCTCTACCCCGTCTGCCTCTACCACGAGTGGAGGTGCTAGCATGAGTAGGTGGGCGAGATGATCCTGGAGGCTGAGAACGTTCAGAGGTCAAAGACTGGACTGCAAGAGAGAGCCTGATGGAATCAAGAATGTTCAGAGCTCTCGAAACAGACTGAAGCAGTGCAGTAAACTGTGTAGAAGCATGCTCACTAGAGCCTCTGATTTCTCTCCTCAAGAACTCATAACCACCCTCCAATGCACCTCTGAGCCTGCCAGCCTCCGCAGTAAGGTCTGTGACCTCAATAGTGGACTCCTGTGGCTGAGGATGGGCCAAAGCTAAGACTTGCCTCTGCAAGTCAAGTACTCTCCTAGTCAGTCTCAAAATGCAATCCTTGAGCTGCTGAATCCGAACTGACTGATCTGTGATCATCTGAAATACAGTGGAGATATGGAGGATCAAGGTCTGATCAGATGTATCCAATGATGTGGATCCCGGTGCAAATGTAGAAGTGCTCCACTGACGAGAAAGCAAGAAAGCCACACGCTGAGAAATCTGCTCAATCTGATCATCAGCCAATCTGAACTCTGAGGAAGGTGCTTTGCTGTCTGGTTGCTGAACGGGTGTGTGCCTCCTGGTGAACTCTGAAGGGCCAGCCTCTGGGTCTGAAACAAATTGGATAACTGGAGATGCTGCCCTGAAGTCATGGAGAGGAGATGAGGGACCTTCTTCCTCAGCTCTGTCCTCAACTCTATCCTCAGCTCTCTCCTCAGCTCTTTCTTCTGTACCCTTGATCCAACCACCATCAATCCTAGTGAATCCCATGCGGTGTAGAGTGTGTTGGTTGATGGTGTCTGCGTGGGAAAGCTTAGCAGATGCCTCTCCCTCAAAACTGACTCCAAACCTCCTGAAAACTAGTGTAAGGGCCATACCAAAAGGCAAATGTGCCTTGGATCTGTTCAGTGTCTCTCTCATGCCTCAATCATTAAAGCAGGAAGGTTTAGGGGGGTTTGAGTGATCACATAAAATATTATACAGATATCTCGACCAGAAAGGAGGTCATGCCTACCACTCCTTGGGAAGAAAAGCTTTGTCACTAATTGATGTAGGATTCTCATTTCAATTGATAAGATTGTGGCTTCTAATTTATTTAGACTTCCCGAGTAGGTTCCTCCTAAAATTACATTGATCCCCTCTTCCTTCACTGGGAGTTCCATGTTAGAATATCCCTCACAGGGCAAATGTAGTGTGATAGCCCAAAAGCCCAGCCCAGCAGACCAAGCCCGAAACGAAAAAAAAAAGAAAAAGAGAAAACAGGGGATTCAAAACTGGGAAGAAGACTCCCGATAGGAGTCTTCTTCTCCGACGAGATCTGGGCTAAATCGGGACTCCTAGGACCCCTCGGAGTCCTAGGGCCCCCTATAAGAATACCCCTTCCCCCTTGAGACCGAACATCGACCTCCTCCCTCTCTCTTTCTCTCCATTTTTCTCAATCAAAGCCCGGACACCATTCGGTTCTCGCCGTGATTGCTCACCGATGTGGTCACCGGAGGCCGGGGTGAGCCTTCCTTTCCTTCCTCTCTTCTTTCCCTATCTTCCTGTACTTTTGCTTGAGGTGGCCGGCGACGAGTGTCGCCGATTTCGATCGGAAAGGAGACTCTGTTTTTTTGGGCCTCCTTTTCATGAATTTCCGACGCCGGCGATCGAAATTGACCACCGGCCATGTTTCCTCCATGACCGGAGGAGTGGCCGCCGGCCTCCACCACGCGGTCGTGGCCCGAACGGCCGGTCAAGGCCGAGGGAACGTCGGTCCCCTGTTCCGGCACGGGAAGAACCAAGAAAAAGAAGAAAAAGAAGAAAAAGAAAAAAGAAGAAAAAGAAAAGAGAAAGAAGGAAAAAGAGAAAAAGAAAAGGAAAGAAAAAGAAGAAAAGAAGAAAAAGAAGAAAAAGAAAAAGAAGAAAAAGAAAAAAAGAAGAAAAAAGAAAAGAGAAAGAAGGAAAAAGAAGAAAAAGAAAAGAAGAAAAAAGAAAAGAAAATAATAATAATAATAAATATATATATATATATATTATATATATATATATAAGTAAGTAAATAAATAAATAAATAAATAAAAATTGAAATTGATGAGAGAGAGAGATTCTCTCTCTTATTTCAGTCTGAACCCTGACTTTCTCTTCTGGAATTAGACTTTCTCTCTCTACTTTCTCTCTCTAGAATTTTCTCTCTCTAGATATTTCTCTCTCTTGATGGATTCCTCTCTCTCTAAAGTTATTCCTCTAGGATTAGCGTAGTGGGAGGTCTCATCTGATGATTTTGATTGAGTTTAGGGAAGAGTCTGATTTTAAGTGAGGTTTTGATTTGGGATCTGTTTAGATTGAATTTTGAATTAAAATTAATGTAAAAATATAATTTTGGATAATAGGCATGGAAGAATCTCCTAGAAGTTAGTCGATCTGTTCAATCAGTGCTCCGTGAAATGTAAGTAATGAATCATCTTCTCGAGATATTCCATATTTATTCTGAAAATAAATAATTATTCTCTGAAATTATGCATGATTTATGAAATTATGTTTTTAAAGAAAAGTGCGTTTGAAATATTATGGTACGTAGATTATGCACACGTTCAGTGAGAAAAATTATGACATATTATGGTACAGTGTTTTGATATAGATCGGATTTATGCTCTCAGCCTAACTATGTTTCAGTGGGCCCCGCCAATGGGGATTATACGTTGGTATTCAGTGGACCTGCCAGTGGGGGTTGTGCACTGGTGTTTGTGGACCCTGCCAGTGGGGGTTGTGCGCTGGTATTTGTGGACCCTGCCAGTGGGGGTTGTGCGCTGGTATTCTGTGGACCCCGCCAATGGGGGTTAAACGTTGGTCATAGTCAAGGCTGTTGAGTTACGAGTGTTTTAAATCGAATCAGATTTATGATTATATTATATGTGAATATTTGATTTGTATTAAATCAGCGTGAAATATACTCTTATATTTATTTGCAGTATGATTCTTAAAAATTATATAATATCTGAATTATCTAGTTGAGATATTTGTTACTTACTGGGCTATCTAGCTCATTACCTTTCTTTCTATTTTTCAGATTCAGATAATTAATTTCGAGCATGTGACGAAATATTGGGACAGAGTTTTTAGAAGCGAGATTAGCATTGTCAACTTCATTGAACCTAGACCTAATGTTTTATTTTTAGCAAAAATTTTATTGGATGTAAGACATTTGATTTAATTACTTGAATTTCAGTTGAATAATAATTATTTGAATTTATTCCACTGTGATGCATTGATATCGTGATGAGATGCCTTGCATGCTTATGGAGAGAGTTCTTCATGAGTATGTGGCGGTTGCTGCGACCCTCGATTCACAAATCTCGGGTCGAGGGCGTGACATGTAGAATCTCTCCCAAAATAATAGGATCTAGACAGATATCAATTCCCTTAACAGTAGAGGTTACTGTTCCATTGCCATAGTGCAGATTTAGATAAAACTCTTTAACCAAGTCTACATAAGTAACTTCCTTGAGAGAACAGTAAAATCTCCAACCTTGGTTTTTGATCTTTGTCCCAAAGGAGAAACCTTCTTTTTCAAAGAATCTAAAATCCACATTCTTGCCGGTTTCTACCTTTCTGTCAGAGAGAGGGATTTTGCTAGGGCTAAGGGGAGACTGAGAGGGACCTGGTGCAGACACTGAAGCCGGAATGGGAGCAGAGGTGGTCTGAGAAGCTTGCCTTTTTCTGCGGACGCCTTCTTCCAGCGCACGGACTGATTTTCTTCTTTGAGGGAGTTTCATCTTTGGGGCCATTCTCACCACAAGAGCAGGCAGAGTGACTCGGAAGATCAAATGGGTGAGGAGAAGGAAGGTTACTAGAGGATGGAAAGAGATTTTGGCAGAGAGAAATGACGATTTTGAGAAGAACGGTGGAAGCTAGGGCACACACCAACCGCTTCAATCAAGGGAGAAGGATGCGAGAAGCTCCTTTCCCAAGGGGTGATTTGAGGTGGAGATGTGAAGGGAGAATGATCTTGGGCTAAATCCTTGGTTTTGGAGAGAACGAATGATGAGGACGACGAGTCTTGGAGGGAGGAAGACGAAGAAGAAGAATGAGTCGGCTCATGAACGGGCTTCAAGTTAAAAAGAAAAGAACCCGTGGGAAGTTGGCAATAATTTCAAGTATGCCATTGGGTCGACCCTAGGGGGTCGACTCATGAATCACAAAAATTCAAAAAAAATATGAATAAATTCCGAAAAAATTTAAAATTTTGGGAGAAGAAATTTTGCTCAATGACAAGTTGTGAGAATGATAATCTTGAGCATTTAGGTCCAAGAGAGATGATGAAAATTTAGCTCAAATAAATTTTGACATTGATTTCTTAAAATTCGAGGAACATTTAGGCAAAAGGATCAAGAATTCCTAGATTTCTCCTAATTTCACAGAATCTATCCTCACTAAGGGCCTTTATAAAGATATCAGCTAATTGATTTTCAGTGCAAACATATTCAAAAATTATATTTTTGTTTTGAACATGTTCTCTTATAAAATGATGTCTTATTTCAATATGTTTAGATCTTGAATGCTGGATTGGATTTTTAGATAGATTTATGGCACTTATATTGTCACATCTTATTGGTATTTCATTAAGTTTGATACCAAAGTCTTCGAGTTGTTGCTTAATTTACAAGATTTGAGCACAACAACTTCTGACTGCAATGTATTCGGCCTCAGCCGTAGACAGTGCTACCGAATTTTGTTTCTTGCTAAACCAGGAGATTAGGTTAACTCCAAGAAATTGGCAAGTTTCACTAGTGCTTTTTCTGTCTAATCTACATCCAGCAAAATCAGCATCTGAATATCCTATTAAGTCAATTAGTGAGTCCTTAGAGTACCATAATCCTAGAGTTTGAGTACCATTTAAATATCTAAGGATTCTTTTAACAGCATTCAAGTGAGATTCTTTAGGATTAGATTGAAATCTAGCACATAAACAAACACTAAACATGATATCAGGCCTACTTGCAGTTAAATATAATAGAGAGCCAATCATACCTCTATAGTATTTTAAGTCTACACATTTACCTTCATCATCCTTGTCAAGCTTACATGAGGGGCTCATGGGTGTGCCAATTGGTTTGGAGTTCTCCATTCCAAATCTTTTGAGTAGTTCCTTGGTGTACTTGCTTTGGGTGATGGAGATTTCTTCTTTTGTTTGTTTAATTTGGAGTCCGAAGAAGAAGGTAAGTTCTCCCATCATGCTCATCTCGAACTCCCCCTGCATGAGCTAAGCAAAGTCTTGACAAAGAGATTCATTAGTAGACCCAAAAATTATGTCATCAACATAAATTTGTATAACTAACATATCATTTTGATTCTTTTAATAAAGAGAGTTGTGTCTACATTACCTCTTGAAAAACTATTATTTAGTAAGAATTTGCTTAGCCTATCATACCAAGCTCTAGGTGCTTGTTTTAATCCATATAAAGCTTTATTTAATTTAAAAATATGATTAGGAAAAGCATGATTTTCAAATCTTGAGGGTTGTTCTACATAGACTTCTTCAGCAATATATCCATTCAAAAATATACTTTTGATATCCATTTGAAATAATTTAAATTTCATAAAGCAAGCATATGCAAGTAGAAGTCTAATGGCCTCTAATCTAGCAACAGGTGCAAAGATCACATCAAAATCAATCCCTTCTTCTTGATTATAACCTTTAGCAACCAACCTTGCTTTATTTCTTATTATATTTTCATGTTCATCTAATTTGTTCCTAAAGACCCATTTTGTGCCAATTATTGAATGATTTTTAGGTCTTGATACTAAAGTCCATACATTATTTCTTTCAAATTGATTAAGTTCCTCTTGCATTGCATTAATCCAATTATAATCATTTTCAGCTTCTTCAATAGTTTTTGGTTCAAGATGAGATACAAAAGCACAATGATTAAATAATCTCTAAGTGAAGAACGAGTTTTTACCCCATGCATAGGATCACCAATAATTAGCTCCTTAGGGTGATTGTGAACATACCTCCATTCTTTGTGTAGGTCATTTGTACCTTGAGGTTGTTCTTGATGTTCTTCACCTCCCTCATCTTGTTTGTCCTCATGTTCCTTATCCTCTTGAATTGTTGAATCTTTCAGAGTGATCTCCTTCATTCCTTCTATAAGAGGATCTGCATCATCAACACTTTCATTCTTCCTTGAAGGAAGATCATTAGATTCATCAAAGACAACATGTATGGACTCCTCTACTACTAAGGTTCTTTTGTTAAAAACTCTAAAAGCTTTACTAGTGGAGAAGTAACCAAGAAAGATTGCTTCATCTGATTTAGCATCAAATTTTTCAAGTCTTTCTTTACCATTATTTAACACATAACATCGGCAACCAAAAACATAAAAATAAGCAATATTAGGTTTTCTTTTTTTCCAAAGCTCATAGGGGGTTTTCTTTAAAATTTGTCTAATCAAGGCACGATTTAAAATGTAACATGCTGTGTTGATTGCTTCCACCCAAAAATATCTTGGAAGGTTGTTTTCACGAAGCATGGTACGGGCCATTTCTTCTAAGATTCTGTTTTTTCTTTCTACTATCCCATTTTGTTGGGGTGTCCTAGGAGTAGAGAAGTTATGGCCAATTTCCTTTTCATCACAAAAGTTTTCAAAGTCTTGATTTTCAAATTCAGTTCCATGATCGCTTCGAATATTTTGAATTGAAAATCCTTTCTCATTAGTGACTTTTGATAAAATTTAGTGAAAACATGAAAAGTTTCATCTTTGTGTGCTAAAAAGAAAATCAAGTAAAATGAGAGTAATCATCTATAATTACAAAACCGTATTTTTTCCTCCTAGACTAGTGGTTCTAGTAGGTCCAAATAAGTCGATATGCAAAAGCTCTAAAGGTCTAGAGGTAGAAACAATATTTTTGGATTTAAATGAAACTCTTGTTTATTTACCTAGTTGGCATGCATCACAAATTCTATCCTTTTCAAAATTAGTTTTGGCAAATCAAGAACTAATTCTTTCTTAATTAATTTTGAAAGAGAATGCATGCTAATGTGTGCAAGTCTGCGATGCCAAAGCCAACTAGTCTCATTAACTTTAGCATTCAAGGACACTAGGCATTGCATGTTTATTTTGGCTAAATCATTTAAATCTATCATATAAATATTACCATGTCTATGTCCAATAAATTTAATGTTATCATTAATAGGACTAGTTACAATGCAAACAGATGATTCAAAAACAACCTTATATCCTTTATCACAAAATTGACTAATGCTTAGTAAGTTATGCTTTAAACCATCTACTAACAAAATATTTTCAATGTATTTGAAGGGAGTGATACCAATGTTACCTATACCGATGATCTTTCCTTTGCTATTGTCTCCAAAGGTGACCATCCCTCCGTCCTTAGCATCAAGAGTGATGAATTGGGATTCATCACCAGTCATGTGTCTCGAGCATCCACTGTCAAAATACCATTTCCTGTTTCCTCCTTGGGATGCTAGACACACCTGCAAGCAAAAGTCAAGTTTTTGTTTTAGGTACCCAAGCTTTTTGGGTCCTTTTTGGTTAGTCATAATGGTTCCTTTTGGAACCCATATTTTCTTTACAGTTGAGTTTGCAGATTTGTTAGAGAAGCAAGTGTATGACTTATGTCCTACTCTACCACATTTGAAGCAAGTAATATTAGAAGACTTGTTACTTAAAGAGTTTACATAAATATTTTTCAGATATTTTTGTTTCTTCAAGGGATTATAGCCAAGTCCAGCCTTATCATACACAGCCTTTTGATTATCAAGAATCATATTAAGTTTATTTGAACTCAAGGTGAACTTTTCTACTATTGGTTTTAGCTTGGCAATTTCATTCTTTAAGCTTTGATTTTCTTGAAGTAGGGTGAATTTCTCAATTGAAATATTTTCAGTTTGTTTCAATAAAGATTGATTTTTCAATTTTAGCTCTTTGTTCTTCGTTCCTAGTTTCTTTAATTCATCAACTAAATCATAGAAAACTTTATGTAATTCTTCAAATGTAAAGTCACTAGGAGTTTCAAAAATTACCTCATTTTCATGTGCCATAAGGCACAGGTTGGCTTGTTCGGTTGAGTTTTCTTCATCGGAGCTTGAGTCATCACTCGCATTCCAAGTGGCCATCATGGCCTTCTTCTTGTACTTCTTGGGACCTTTCTTCAGCTGAGGGCATTCGGATTTGAAGTGTCCCGGCTTCTTGCATTCATAGCAGATAACGGGTTGGTCTTTCTCTTTTTCTTTGCTCTGTTCCCCTTTTGTGAATGGCCTCTTCCTCATCCCCTGTTTCCTTTTCCTCAAAAATTTCTTGAATCTTCGGGTAATGAGTGCCATCTCTTCATCCTGTTCTTCGTCTTCAGTGTCATCAGTTTCTTCATCTGGTGGAGCTGTGGATTTGAGAACAATGGTTCTTTTCTTTTTGACTTCTTCCTCTTGATGTTGCTTCATGCTTAGCTCATGAGTCATCAATGATCCTAGAAGCTCTTCCAAGGGTAGAATGTTCAAGTCCTTAGCTTCTTGAATGGCAGTCACTTTGGCTTCTCAAGTTCTTGGTAAGGATCTGAGAATCTTTCTTACAAACTCACTGTTAGTATAGGACTTGCTAAGACTCTTTAAACCATTAATAATATCAGTAAAGCGAGTAAACATGCCAGTTATGGACTCATCATGCTCCATTTTAAACAATTCATATTTATGCACAAGCATATTGATTTTAGACTCCTTTATTTGATTGGTTCCCTCATGGGTTACTTCTAACCTATCCCATATTTCTTTAGCAGATGAGCAGGTAGAAATGCGATTAAATTCGTTAGCATCAAGAGCACAATAAAGAACATTCATTGCTTTAGCATTTAATTGGGCCATCTTCTTATCAACCTCATCCCATTCTTTCTCGGGTTTGGTTGATTCCTCACAATCTATAATTTTAATGGGTGTGTGAGGACCGTTCACTATGATACTCCACATATCATAGTCGAGTGCTTGAATGAATATTTTCATCCGAGCTTTCCAATAGGTGTAATTAGACCCATTGAAAAGTGGAGGTCGGTTGGTGGATTGTCCCTCAGCTAGAGATGTGCTGACATGGGTTGCCATAGATCTTTGGCTCTTTGATTGTTTAGATCAAAGAAGGGCTAGAGCACCGGGCTCTGATACCACTTGTTGCCCAGCTATGCAACCCAAGAGGGGGGGGGGTGAATTGGGTTTCTAAAAATTTTAAGCTTAACTTATGACTTATGAGAAGTGTTTGACAAAGCTAAATAAATAGGGAGAGTAGAATTAATTCAAGGCTAATAGTAAGAGCAAGAATGCAAGAGAATAATGAAGAGATAATGAAGAGCAATAAGATACACACCAAACAAAAGAATTTATAGTGGTTCGGTGCCAACCTTGCACCTACATCCACTCCCCAAGCTCCTACTTGGGAATTCCAATCCACTAATCTTGTATTCAGCCCGAATACAAACATCGAAAACTCCGACTCTAGCTATCCCAAGCTAGTTCACTTATTTTCGGGTACAAGCCAACCCTATACACTCCGATTCAAGGTTCGGATCAACCTTTCCTTGTTTTGGAACCCTTCCAAAACAAAACCAATCACTCAAACTGAGTATAACAGTTTATAGCACAATTAAGCACAAAGAAAGCTCCTTCAATAAGTGAATATAACTTTAAATACACTTTACTTAAAAGAAGAAGATCTTTTTTGGATTTCCTCAAGGTGGATGGAGACTTCAAAGAGCACTTGAGGAGTTGGTGAGCTTGGATTGAAGGCTTCTTGAAAGATTTGAATGAGCACTTGCTTAGGGCTGAGACGTTGGCTTGAAATTCCTTTTTCAAAATCTCTCTCTTTGAATCCTCTCTTTTTCTTCTTTTTGTTCTTCTTTTGTTCTCCTTGTTTTGTTGTTGATTTCCACGTTTTTGTCCCTTTTATAGCTTTAAGAAATAGTAGAAAATATTCTAGACTGAAAAAGAGCCGTTAGACCACTTTAAATGAGCATTAAAAGTACTTAAAACGGGTTAAAAACTAGCCGTTGTGAAAAAATCCCGTCACAGGGGTCGACTCATGGGTCACTCATGCCTGGGGGTCGACTCATGGGTCGACTCTGCGGAAGAAATCAAGAACACAGAAAATAAGGTCTGTGATTTTGGCCTAAAACTGCAGGGTCGACTCATGGGTCGACTCATGCCTTGGGGGTCGACTCATGAGTCGACTCACAGGTTGTGCCAAGCCAAAAAATCTGCGTGCCAAACAGCTCATTGTGCCATGAGTTGACTCACGGGTCGACTCATGATTTTCAAACATACATAACTTTCAAAATATAAGCCCAAAATCAATAAAATTTTCACCATTGGATCATAAATCTTTTGTTCTATCATTTGATACTATCAAATCAGGATTTTGGTAAAATTACAATTTTACCCCTGAAGAGCAATAAGTCTTTTTCAAGTGAAAATCATTGGTACCCCTTCAACTGCTTTGTAATCATCAAAATCAATCTAAGGAGCAACAAGGGTCCATCTTCTCCTGTGCCCAGACCGAGTCCAGTTGTTCACTATATTTCAGAGCCTAAGACAGGACCCTCGGTCAGAGCACCCTCATTGAGTCATACCGTGCCTACTTCAGCTTGGGAGATGTTGATATGGGATAACTAGCTGAGAGAGTGATAGAGATTTTATCTGTTTAGCTGCAGCAATTTTAGGATCAACTTCTTCAACAGTCTCACCAGTTCTAGTAACAGATTCTCCAACAGCAGACACAGCAGTTGCCATAGCAGTCACAGTAGTTTCACCCAGCTCCATCGAGTGCTTTCACTGATCCTTCCTTGGACTCTTCTATTGTGCCACATATTTCCTCTTTGATGGAGCTCTTGTCTGAGTTGAGTATGAGATTGGTGGGTGTGGAGAGCTCCCTTCTCAGATTCAGTGGCAAGATTTTCGATATAGAGAGGGAGGTCAGACGGATTATAGTCTCTCTCTGTGTTGGAGTGGGCACATCGACTTCTTCTACACCATAGATGGATGACCTGGCTCGAGAGATAGAGAGACTCCACAGTCAGCTTCATTCCTCTCTTGAGCTGCTTCGGACAGACATCAGAGACTCTAGAGACTTTGTATCTGCTGATCTAGATGGGCTCCAACTTACTGTGAGGGAGATCTTGTCCCAGCTTGATGTCATCAGGACTCAGCTTCAGTCTAGGCCCTCTACATCTAGTGAGCCAGCATTTATTCGCCTATTGCTTTTCATCCTCCGACATCTTTCTCTCGATCCAGACCCTTTAGTTGAGGACGAGGCGGATCATGTCTCACCTTTCTTGATCTCATGCTCGATGCTCAGTCTCTCTGACTTTATCATTTTCTATTAGATTACTTAGTTATATTTTGTAGATTGGATGTATGAGAGCTTTATGCTCATTATGACTCTTATAACCTCTCTTTTGGTGTAAATGAATGAGGTTGTTTCTATTTGACTCATTTCTCTTTTGATAAATGAATGTTTATTATCACGTCTCTTTGCATGAATGAATGTTTATTATCATATCTTTTTGGATGAATGAATGTCTATTATCATTTCTTTTTTTTGGATGGATGAATGGATGCTCTATTTCCTTGACACTTGACCTATGAAAATCTTACTCTCCTAGTTATTCTTTTTGATAATGTCAAAAAGGGAGAGAAATGATGGTAAATGGTGAAAGTGGTATATTTGTTATAAAAAGAGGGAGAAATAATGGTAAATAAAAAATAATAACAATGGTAAAAGGGGAGAAATAATGGTAAATGGTGAAAATGATGTAGTTGTTAAAAAAAAAAGCTTTTTGATCTAATGCAGTACTCTATACTGATTCGTCTATTTTTTTAACTCTAATACATCATTTTTTTACCTTCATTTTGATAATATTTGAAAAATTACTTGGATCAACCTATTTTTTTAAAGGCTCTATTAATCTTATTTTTGCACTGATACCAAATTGACTCGATATATCTATTTTTGATTCTTGCTTAATTTGTTTCATTCTAGCCTTGATATCAAAACAAAAAAAAGAGAAAGAAATATTCTCTTTCATATCTATTGCTCTGATACTAGAATCAAGGAAGAAAAGAATAAAATTTCTTTATGAACCATCTTTGCTTCAATAATTTTTTTTTTTTAAATAGAACACTCTTTATATAAGAAAGAGAGAGATTTGTTTTCAAATGATCAAAATAATCTAATTCATATAAAAAAAAAGAAGATTTTGATCGAATAAGAACAATTCTTAGAAATTCTCTATTTCTTCACAAATGGTTTCAGCTAAATGAATTAAATCATTAAAGTTTGCTGAAAATATATATATCATGATCCTCTATGTTGAATTCTTAGTATAACTCTTCTAGTACTTCACAAACCCAAATTCTTTGAGCTTTAAAGATATTTTTTTTATGTATACTCAAATATTTTGGCATCATCAAAAAGGAGGAGATTGTTGCTCTGAGAATTAATTTTGATGATCACAAACCATTTGAGGAGACTACTAATGTGTTTCCTATCTTTGAAGATTATTTTTGTGATGTTTTAGATAGTTCAAAAGACTGGGTTTGAAAAGCTTTATCAAGTATGCCAAAAATTGAAGTTTCAGCAAGTTGGAGAAGTTTTTGAAGGCTTTTGAGAATGTTTAAATTGATTTGAATCCACTTGAAAGAGTTTGAAAGTATTTTGATAAGTTTCAGAACTTAAATGCATGAAAAATTGAGTTGGAACAAAATGGGATGACCTATCTAGGTCATCTTCTTTCGTTGTGCAGCCGGCATGCTTTATTTTGGCTCATGACATGCAGTGGGATGATCCATCTGGGATGATCCATGTGATTGAGACGACCCACCTGGGATGACTCCTGAGATCCTGAGATCAAAATAGAAAGCTTAACTTTCTGTTTGACCTATTAGGATGCCCCATGGGACGTCCCAATGCTAGTGGGACGCCCCATGGGACATCACATTCCTGCGAGCACATGTAACGGCTAGTTTTCAGCTAATTTTTGATGTATGTAATGTATATTAAATATACTCCAACAGCTTTAAACCAACTTTAAGATATTCTCAAGGGTAAATGGCAACTATAAATACTCTCTTGAAGTAGAAAATCATAAGGTTTTGCAAGTTCTAAAGTTCAAATTCGAGAAAAGCATATTCAGCCCTAAAAGAGAGAATAGAAGTATTTAAGCACTTCACCAACCACTTTTTAGCTGCAATCAAATGTAGAATTCATTAAGGGTATTGTCACGCCCCCGACTCGAGATTGTGAATCGAGGGTCGCGGCAACCGCCGCATACTCATGAAGAACTCTCTCCATAAGCATGCAAGGCATCTCATCACGATATCAATGCATCACAGCAGAATAAATTCAAATAATTATTATTCAACTATAATTCAAGTAATTAATCAAATATCTTACATCCAATAAAATTTTACTAAAACAATAAATCTAAGTTCAATGAAGTTGACAATGCTAAATCTCGCCCCTAAAAGCTCTGTCCCAATATTTCTTCCCACGCTCGAATTTAATTGTCTGAATCTGAAAAAAAATAGAAAGAAAGGTAATGAGCTAGACAGTCCAGTAAGTAACAAATATCTCAACTAGATAATTCAGATATTATATAATTTTTAAGAATAATGCTGTAAATAAACATAAGAGTATATTTCATGCTGATTTAATACAAATCAAATATTTTCAAATATTCACATGTAATATAATCATAAATCTGATTCGATTCAAAAACACTCGTAACTCAACAGCCTTGACTATGACCAATGTTTAACCCCCATTGGTGGGGTCCACAGAATACCAGCGCACAACCCCCACTGGCAGGATCCACAAACACCAGCGCACAACCCCCACTGGCAGGGTCCACTGAGTACCAACGTATAATCCCCATTGGCGGGGCCCACTGAAACATAGTTAGGCTGAGAGCATAAATCCGATCTGTATCAAAATACTTTGTATCATAATATGTCATAATTTTTCACTGAACATGTGCATAAATCGATATACCATAATATTTCAAGCACTTTTCTTTCAAAACATAATTTGAGAATAATTATTTATTTTCAGAATAAATATGGAACATCTCGAGAAGATGATTCATTACTTACCTTTCACGGAGCACTGAATGAGCAGATCGACTAACTTCTAGGAGATTCTTCCGTACCTATTATCTAAAATTATATTTTTATATTAATTTTAATTCAAAATTAAATCTAACAAATCCCAAAATCAAAACCTCACTTAAAATCAGACTCTTCCCTAAACTCGATCAAACTCATCAGATGAAGCCTTCCACTATGCTAATCCTAGAGGAATAACTTTAGAGAGAGAGAAATCCTTCAAGAGAGAGAAACAATCTAGAGAGAGAAAATTTTAGAGAGAGAAAGTAGAGAGAGAAAGTCCAATTCCAGAGAGAGAAAGTCAGGATTCAGACTGAAAGAAGAGAGAGAAGAGAGAGAAACTCTCTCTCTCATCAATTTTTTTTATTTTTATTTTATTTATTTATTTATTTATTTATTTATATATATATATAAGTATATATATATATATATTTTGTTATTATTATTATTATTATATTTATTCTTTTCTTTTCTTTTCTTTTTCTCTCTTTTTTCTTTTCTTTTCTTTTTCTTCTTTTCTTTTCTTTTTCTTTTCTTTTCTTTTTCTTCTTCTTCTTCTTCTTGGCTCTTCCCGCGTCGGAACAGGGGACCGGCGTCCCCTCTTTTGCCGGGCCATTCAGGCCACGGCCACCGCAGTGGAGGCCGACGGTCGACGGGGGCCACTCCCCCGATCATGGAGGAGCGTGGCCGGCGATCGATTTTGATCGCCGGTGCCGGAAAAATCCATGGGAAAGAAACCAAAACAGAGGTCTCTTTCCCCGACCGAAAATTGACGACTCTCGTCGCCGGCAGCCGCGCACAAGAGCATGGAAAGAAGGGGAAGGAAGAGAGGAAAAGGAGGGAAGCTTACCTTGACCTCCGGTGACTTCGTCGGAGAGTAGTCACGGCAAAGACAAGGTGGTGTCCGCGGCTCTATTTCGGGAAAATCGGAGAGAAGGAGAGAGGGAAGAGGCCGATGTTCGGTCTCAAGGGAGAGGGGGTCTTCTTATAGGGGGCCCTAGGACTCCGAGGGGTCCTAGGAGTCCTGATCTAACCCGGATCTCGCCGGAGAAGAAGACTCCTATCGGGAGTCTTCTTCCCGGTTTTGAATTCCTCTATTTTTTTTTATTTTTTTTGAGGCTTTTGTGGGCTGAATTAGGTTTTGGGCTATAACAGGTATACAGCAAAAGCTTCTTCTCCTTAAGTATTATATTTCTATTGCATTTATTATATTTATTTAAGGAGATTGTGTGCTGAATTTTCTGTACCCTATTTTTCTAAATTTATTTTTGGGTGTTTAAGTTTTGGGGGTTCCAAAACTCGTTTGGGTTGATCCGAACCCTAAATTAGATTATTAAGGGTTGGCTTGTATCCAAAAAATAAGTATTCTTGCTTGAAAGGTAAGGGTCGGAGGTGTCCGATGTGGTGTAATCTTTGAATCCATTTAGTAGATTGAATTCTCAAGTAGAAATTTGAGGAGTGGATATAGGTGTAAGGTTGGCATCGAACCACTATAAATTATTATATTTGCTGTGCTTACTTCTCTTTACTTGTTCTTTATGCCATCTACTTGCATTCTTTCTTTTGAGTTTGAATTTATTTTTATTGAATATCAACCCACTTCACTCAATCTCTTTAGCACATTGTTTTAGTGCACTAATCTTTTAAAATTTTAAAAAGATCCAATTCACCCCCCCTCTTGGGCTCTATTTCTAGGCAACACAGATGGAGTCTTATTTATATATCAACTGATAATTTTTTAGTGAGAGTTGTGTAAGTGATCCTTTGATCTGAGGTCACCATGGTACCTTATGTACATGAATCTATATTTTAGTTCACTACCTAACTTAGTTCTCTTATCCTTATGTGAGGTGTTTTGGATATGGTGAAGTGTAAATGGAGGTTGTGAGTAATCAATAAGAGATATGTTACTCCTAATAAGGGGAGCGAACATCCTATGCGATCTTATAGGACGGTGATTCTGGAAGTCTTTGGCCAAAGCGGAGTGATAATTAGAAAAAGATTTCTAATGTATCATCAACTAAATCATCGCCTTCAAATTGAGATACATAAAGATAAGTGATTGGGTTTAACATATTTTCATATCCATAGCTCATCTGAGATATTGTTTGACTGAAAGATTGAATTACCTGAAAACTTACCACTGAAGGGTATTTTGGTAATTTTTTATCAAAATTTTAAATCTTCTTGATAGTCATGATATATTGTTAGACGTCAATCTTGACTTATGAGCTTAACAAAAATTGAAAGAATTTGATTCTAGAATCAATTTGTAAGAGTTCAAGTTGATTGGGACTCTTCGAATGACCTAATCTCATCGGATTAGGGTTACGCCGAAAGTTTGGATCCACTGCTGGCTAGATTTAGAATTCAGTGGGTCACACACTTTGGGATTTGATCTTGATCTAATTTAATTAGAGTTTAATATAAATTTTGTGTGTTAATTTGATATACTAGCACATTGTATTAACCCAAGTTCCCAAATTGGTTTGGTTCAAAGTATTTGAGCTAACCTAGACCAATTGACTTTGACCTAATGGGATTGGGTCAATTTAGATTGGATCCTTATCCAACTTAGACCATTTTTAAGTGGAGAAGAACTCCTTCACATTCATCAAAAGTCATGCAAAAATATAATTGCCGCCCACCTCAAATCAGTGTGAGAAATAAAGAGTCCTTCTTAAAGAAGGCTCTTTATTAAACACGTTGACTTAGAAGATAAATCAAAAATCTTATGTTTTGATGTTAAAAATTAATAAAATTTTTATGACACATAGAGAAGGAAGATTCCTTCTATTTTAAGTATCTAAATCATCAAAAATTTACTCAATAAATTTATTTAGCATGTGGGAAGTTGGAGTGCCAAAAGTTGGCGCGCCTTCATCCCATGTAATGTCCCTTGGTCCCCATTTATAGGGGATGTTCCAGATAGCTTCTGGCTGAGATTTTTGGATTAGCTAGAGAGAATAGATGTAAAATTCATAAAAAAAATCTGAAAAAATTTTGAGAAAAAAAAGAGGGGAATTTGAGTGGCAAAATTTGCTACAAGGGTGGTGAGATTTTCAGCAAGTGTTGCTGGAGTATCTTAGGATTTAGTTTTTCCATATGTTGGAGCTAAAAATTAAATCTTAAGTTGTATGACATCTCAACAATGTCTTCTTGGTGTCATTTTGGTAGCAAGATCAAAAGCAACTGGGCTTTGGTGCGATCATGACGCAAGTTTGAAGCTGGCAGTATTTTTGAGAAGACAAGGCTACAGCTGCGCACCAATTGGGAAGGACCTTGGCCAACTTTCATGTGGATTATCATTGGAGGACTTCTACCTTAGGATCTTGTGGAGAACACCAATGTGCCACTTTTTTATTTTAGTTAAAGTATAATATTCTATCTCTTTGCATGCTTGAATTTGCTTTGATCGTGTTCGACAAGATGATTCTAGGATTTTGGGTTCGGCTTGATAGTTTTATTTGATATAGCTATTGATTTGAGTATTTTAAAAATCACTTTCCACTGCATGGTCAAAACCCAATAGGATGCCTCTTTTTCACCAAAGGCAGAGAGGAGAGGGGCGCACATCTGGTGGGGCATGGTGGTTTCTCATGGTAAAAGAGTTGTGGCATGGAGATTTATATCACATGGGGTTTAAGTTTTAAGTTGGTTAAGTCCTATTCCAAATAGGACTCAAGATCTTGTTTCAACTCTAACTTACCCTTGGATCCAATCCTAACCAATTTAAGAATTAGTTATAACAAACTAACTAATTGGATCTTAGTCCAATTATGAAACCAATTAAGCCCCAATCCAATTGAAAATTAGTTAGATTAAAACTCCATTGATCCAGGGATTGATTCTTGATGAAAATCAGATAAGTTTTTGATAATATGGTTTGATCCAATCAAGCCTATTATCTAATAGGATTTGATTCAATCCAAGTCTATATAAAACTAATTGAATTATATTGAATTTAGAATTTGATTTGCATCCCTGAGATCAATTGGAACAAGCTCTATTTTCCAATAGGGATGCATCCAATCAATCTAAAATCAATATAATTGAATCCAATTCAATTAGATCTAATCCAATCTTTATTGTTCAATCAAATTGAATCAATTAACAATCATATTGTTAATTAAATATTCTTCTAATTTATCAACCATTAGTAAATTATTTATTGTAACTTTTGCATAGGATTAATCATCAATCAAATTGATAATTAAATCCTTCAACAATTCATAATCATCGATCAGTCACTTGATCAAACAGGTACTTCTATATGTGTGACCCCATAAGTTCAAACCTAAGTTGGTAGCACAAGAATAATTTCTGTACTAATCGATGTAATCATCTAGTAATAGGACTCGACGTCCAGATAGGCCAAATGTATGCCCAGCAACACTCTAGAACCCATATGGATATAGTTATCGTATAATTCATCTCTTTGACACTTATGCTCAAGAATGACTAAGGATTAAACTGTCAACCTAGGAAGAGTGATCTACATTGCATCTCAACCTTAAAAATTCTATGACTCCTTACTAGGACTACTTTGATCAAAGTTTTACTGAATTGAAACACAGTGATGCATCATCTCTAATTTTACTTGGAGCGGTCAATCCCATCTTGACTCACACTCAGACTTCACAAGTATTTGACTGTACCCAAGAATCTTCCATCATCGAATTAAAAATTTAGATAGTCAGGCATCAAAGCATAGTGAGTTGCTTGCAAGTTACCAAGGCAGTCTCAGGTCAGAGGGACACTATACTCATATTCTATTAGAGTAACCCTTGATAGTAGAGTGCTCTAGAAGTGGTCATGCTTAGTGAAATGTACTCCTACAAATCACCCATATGCCATACCTGTGTCACCACACGCCTTGGTTAAGAGGATAACCCACCAATATGGCATACAATGACCTACACTCGACACAATTATCATCTTTGTAACAATTGTATTATTTGATCATGAGCAAAATTTAAGAGCTACACGATAAATCTTCTTTTATCATTTTGGAAGTAACTCTAAGGACTTCATCATAACATATGAGTTCTATTTTGAAAGATGTATTTCTTATAATGAATCTGTCAGATAATATTTATCATTTTTATAATTCATATACTTGTATGGAGTATAATTATCTATAACCTAGATGATTGGCTTTAGAACATATTTTCCAACACTAGTAAGAAAAGATCACATCCTATGTATTCTCATCCCTAAATGACTCGAAAAAATTTTTTTGGCCAAAAGCAGGAAAAAAATTAGGAGTTTCTAATGCTTCATCATCGGAGTCATCATTAGTTAATCGAGAATCGATATGAATATGTGTTTGAGTTTGACATAATTTCATACTCATGAACATATTCAGATGCAGGGATGATCAAAGGATTAAATTGCACGATAACTTATCACTAAAGGATATATTTGATATTTTTATCAAATTTTACATCTTCTAGATAGTCATGATACGTTGCTAGAGGTCAATCTTGACTTATAGGTTTGATCGAATTAAAGAGTTCAATTCGATCATCAATTAGAAAGAATTCTAATTGTTGAACTCAAATTAGCTCGATTGAACCTAAATCGGATGGATTGAAATCTAATCAAATTAGGTCAACTTGTACTCAAACCTACTACTAGCAAGATATGAAACCTAATGGATCACATATATATAGAAATTAGCCAAGGATCCTTTTAATAAGGTTGATTGAAATTTTGGATTCAATCAGGATTCTCAGTAAGCATGCTAGCACGTGTGGAAATCCTAGCTCCTTGGGAGATCAATTTGGTCTCATCCCTCGTAAATTAGCTAGCCTAATTTGATGGATATTTGGGGCTAGTCGTGCCACCTGGAAGCAACCCAAAATGATGCATCATATCCCAAGTTAACGCCATATATGAAGAGTCCAAATTATGGAGGACTCTTGGTGCAAAAAATTGTTTGCGTGTGCATGTTGGCATGAGCAGAAGGAGGAGTCCTTTTGGCATGGGATTCAGATGTGTGTGGTATCCCTAATCACTCTTCATCCTTTGGTGCACATCTCAAAGCATGAGATAATTTTTTTTTGGATTAAATAAGGTGGAGAAAAAATTGGAAAGGTGAAGGTCTCTCACGCACGTGCGTTGAAGCATTGCATTTCCTCTCATTTTAGAGAGTCCTTCTATAGATCAAACTCAATTAAAATGGAATGCCACCTATCAAATAATGTTCCATTTTTAGTCAAGTTTTTTATAGATAATTTTTTGAAATTTTTCCATACTTATCTAGAGAGGTGTATCGGATGCCAAAAGCACCTATGTGTGCGCGCATGTGGTGATCAGCCTTTGCATGAAGGGATGCAAGAATACTTCTTTTTGAGAGATTTTTTCCTTCCTTATTAGGTGTTCTAGAATCAAAATCAAGTCCTCTTACAACATGACAAGTTTTGGATTTTTTTTATTCAAGAAGGGATATGAAAACATCCCTTCTCTGATTGCATGCATGGGTGAAGGTGCTGATCAGCGTATCATTGATAAGAGTCCTTTTGCTTGAAGGAACTCTTATCTCTAATATTCAGATCAGATAGAACTTTTGAGTGAGGTGTGTACCTCCATTTTGGCACCTCTCTGATGGCTATAAAAAGGTTTGGGCACTGGGTATCCGATGCAATTCAAAAAACCTTTTCAATTTCTCTCTGTTGCTCTCCCTTCTTTCTTACAACCCATCTTAATTTTAGAATAAAGCTTTGAGATTTAAGACAAAGCCTTATCTGGTTCAAAAAAGGATTGAGAAGATCTTAAAGAAGGAAAATTAAGATGATCGAGTCAGGTTCTTGGAGAAGCCTGATCGATACAGGACTAGTCGAGTTCTTGGGGCTAGAACTCTTAAAGTAAGGTGAAGGAGGAGCACTGTCTTTGGTCTGATTTTCTTGTGGATCACTATTGGAGGACAGACATTTGGATGCCTCATGAAAATTGGATTAGCACTATAAGTATTTCTTTTATCCAAGATTAATTTAATTATACTTTGATTATTATAGTCAAAGATTTCTGGGCATTAGGATTTTCGATGCATTAAGTATTTTGAATAAAAATTTTAAATACCTAACCCTTCCACTGCACCATCGAAACCCAACAACTCAATTATGCAAGCTCAGTACTCCTCTAGACATGAGCACTGGCTCTAAAATAGCCTGCTGACACTCATTTTTCTGGCTCTGATAGCCACTACTCCAACTTCGATAGAATCTACTATCCCGACTCTGACAGCCACTACTACAACTCCGATGGGATTCACTACTCTGGCTCTTACAATCACGACTCCAATTCAGATGGGATCCACTATCCTATCTCTGACAACCACCACTCTAACTCCAATAGATGCTAACCACCTAACAGGCTCTCTCTTGTAAAAGGGGAAGTGAGGAGTGTTGGAGTTTTATAGTTTCATGCACACATGATTTTTCAAAAATAGTACTCAGTGAAATTTAAAATTTTTTTAAATTAAATCTAATTTAATCTAAGCATGAATAAGATCAAATCTTTAAACCATAAACAAGATCATCATATGTGAGATAAGATTCAGATGTAGAAATCAAATAGAGAAAATAAATTTAAAATATAACTGGACATGAATCAATCTTCAGTGCGAATTGATGATCATGGATGTCTTTCGAATGTCCTTTTTAGCCGCACAAGTGTCCGACCTCTATGGATATCTACATGAGACTCTAATCTGATCAAAAGCTTTTTGATCTCATCGGGGTGTTAGCTCCCTTGCCGAGATCGCATCTTGATGATTGAAAATCTTCTTTTCTCCTAAGACACTCTTAGAGAACAAGAAGATGTAGGAGGATCTTGATCTCTATGCTAGAGATCATGAGAAGAACTCTTTTTTCTCTTGTCTTCCTAAAATTCATGCACCAAATCTCTAAAATAGAGATGTAAAAATTTTATCTAATTTTTGGACAAAGTAAAGAGGAGACATCCATGTCTAAACATGGACAAGAGGGAGAGAAAGAGCTGTCTCAACAATCAACAATTGGTTGTAAGAAAGAAGAGATCAACATACCTCACACCAAGCATCTACACACCATCCCCTTTCCACGATTTTTCTCCACACATAAATCCTCTCCTTTTGGACGTCCCAACCTGGTCTCTATCTCTACATCCAACATCCCAAGTGGAGGGTTTAAATAGACCAAGAGATGAGTTCTAATTTGGATAGGAATCAGGAGTCCAAATAACCTTGGACTCTCCTAATTTTGTGCCGCCCACACCAAGCCATATATGCCCAGATTTTTACATGTTAAATAAGATGGATATCCTTTCTCTCTTACATGCTAATTAGGGAGAAAAAGTGGTGTCAAAACCTGGTTCAACATGGAAACAAAAATCAAGGTGGTGTGAGGTGTTTTGGCGCATAGATTGAAGGAGTTTCAATCTCATGGGACTCTTATTTTAAATTGCTATTTTAAACCTAATTAAAACACCAATTAATCCTAATCATGTTAGAACCAGATTAAACTCAAATAAATAAGAATCCAAATCTTATTTGGAGCCCAATTAATTTAGATTAGATATCTTCTAATTGGAGGAGTCCTAGTCCAATTGGACTCTTTCTCGGTACTTGAGTTAAACTAAATTTTAATCCTAATCCTATTAGGATTTGGTGTACCCAATAAAATGAGAATTTTTAGTCCAAATAAAAATTCATATATCTTAGTCTAATTAGAAATTGGATCAAATCCAAATCTTAATTCAATTAGGACTAATCATCTGATCTTTTTGGGGTTATCCTATAATCCTATTGGGATTGATCAAATCAAATCCATGATTAGTCAAATTAAATTCAATCAAATTAGACTTGATGCAAACTCCATTGCTCAATCAAATTGAGCCAATTAGCAATTCTATTGCTAATTAATTCTCCTATAACTCACTAATTCTTTAGTAAGTTACATACTGCAACATTTGCATTGGATCAATTATCAATCAAATTGATAATCAAATCTTATTACGATTCATTATCGTAATTCAACCATCTGATCAGTCAAAAGTCTCTTTTATGTGTGACCTCATAGGTTCTATTCTGTCTGGTAGTGAGATATATTATGATCTCTATCACAATATCATTAAAACTCTTTTCAATGGGTTGGAACAATTCCAACTCAGCCCACCAAGGATCATTGTTCATCAAGATGATCCTCATGAGTCTCACGATCCATCAGTGATACCTAGCAGTATGTAGTAGCAATCCAACAGAATAAAAGATGAACCTCTAGGTGCAGTAAACACATGATACAGTTCCTCTATCGTGAGTCCCGATCAGATGGCAGGTCATGGATGAATCATCAAACCTCAACATCGATCATATGATAGATTCAATCAGCTTAAGTCCATATGTGATTCTATAAATTTTTTTTCATCAATCACACTACTATGTTCATAAACTTAAGGACTCAGCCTCTTAAATTTCATAGGACTACTCCCTTCTGCTAGGATCGATAGATTCTATTTTGATGCACACCCCACTCCTATAGTGGACCAACTGTCGCCAACATCCACTACAAGAGCTCATTGAGACCTATGTTGATGTGTCAGTCAAACTCCAGCAGTCTCACTACGAGTAGTAGTGTTATCTCAGGTCAAAGGATCAATCATACAACTGCAGCATCGAGAAAGTCACTAACGAGTGAGCAGACATCTATATGACTTCTCTGTATTGGTCACACTTAGTGGTTCTCTAACAACCACCTGCACTCTCACTCCAGTATCTCTACACTGCAAACTCGAGATCCATCTGTCCGAAGGAAGCAATCCGTGTACTGATCTATCCAAATCAATCACCATCCCCATGATGATCTTATGACCAGAAGTAATTTAGGAATTAACCATCAATGACACATGTCTCAAATTCTCAACTCTTTAAGAATATGTGTCATCATCTTGTTAATCCCTTGGATGATTTATGGATACATAAATATGAATGATAATATAACTGTCTAATAAGTATAAAATTATGTCTTAGAGATATGAAATATATCAGTCAAGATTGGCTTCTAGGACATACATCCAACAATCTTCCACTTGCACTAAAGCCAATCTGCCATGTACCAAGCCCCATCTTCACAAGACAAACTTTAGTCTTAGGCTAGCTAAGTGACTTACTAGTGGGTTATCCACATCACATATGAAGTTTGCTCTCTTCACCTCTATATATTTCTACTTGAGATAGTCGCATGTTCTGCTGTTCTATATGCTTAGATATCTGGTGAGATCTAGGCTCCTTAGCAAGGGATATAGTGCCATTGTCTTTGTAGTAAAGTGTCACGGTATCTGATAGCATGACAATCAATTCTACAACTAACATTAGAACCATAATATATCCTACACATCTACAGTGTACTTAATTTTCATTGATCGATTATTTGGAACCCTTCCAAGATATCGATACAGGAATACACCCTATGATGTAGATATTCTACCATCAATATCAGACAAAATACCTGAATTAGTGTATCCTCCAACTCCTAGCTTTGATCCTTCTTCAAATTAAGAACATATCCTCAGTTCTTCTCAAGAGCTTAAGGATATTTTCACAGCAATCCAGCGCTCTCAGCCTGGATACAACTGATATTTACTTATGACATTTACAGTATAATCAGTTCAAATACTACATGGCATATGACTATGTCTGAGAGGGTAGCAGACCCCTCTTCGAGATTTTCATGCTGAACTCTTTTAGCATCCAGTTTCTGTACTTTATCTGTGAAAACACAAACATCTAATTGTATCTATCTCTATAGATCTTTAGGATGCTCGCTTTATGTCTTTTATGAAGAAATCTATATTCAACCATATTTTAACCAATGTCAGTATTGGACACTCCCACTGGCCCTTTTGAAATCCATAATTTTTCTTATCTGATGTTCCAACTCCAAGATTATTACAGCTTTGTGATCTCGTATCACAAGAAGTGAAATCCATAGGCTACTCCATACAAAAATCTTCAAAAGATCTCTTCTCAGGAAAGCTATTTTACATCCCTTTCTTGGAGTCGATGTCTTATATCACCTCATTGTAGATTTTGGGATCATCTCCATGCTTTCCATCTCGAATGAGAAATAACTTTTTCTACATCCTCTGCTAAGCATACCGGAGTACCTTTTGAGAGAATTAGAGATCCTACTATGTGTACGAGATGGAGGAGGAATATACATCTACTAGCTCATGATTAATAGGTTCTTAAGGTCCTGTAGCTCATCGCTCTTCAGAGATACTCTCTATGAGCTTGACTTTCTCCCCTGCTTTATCTTGATCAAACAGTTTTCCAAGAAGATAGCATTGAGTCACAATCACATTGTAATCCCATCAGAAAGTAATATCCCAAACTCTTTTAGGATAAGCTTTATAGACCTATCCTCTAATATATCCACCCGCTATCCTAGACACAGGCTGGACATTCTTGAATCTAAAAATAATCAAGATTTAGTTCTCATCATATCATATCTCATATGGTGTGGTAGGAACAGATTTAGAGAGAACCTAATTTTATAGAAATAAAGCATATTTCTAAAAAAATATAAATAAATCAGTGAATTCCATTATGGACCAGATCATATCTCATATTGTCCTTAACTCTTCTTATCTCATCGAGCTGAGATGTTCTAAGAGCAGTCTAATATGAAATAATGCTATTTTATGAGATAACTGAGAAATTCTTTTTATTGGTATTGCATCCTCGATCCGATCGAAGTACCTTTAGAAATTTTTTAATTTTCTTCTCTACTTTATATCTGAATTATTAAAATTTTTTAAAAATTTTAGATTTGTATTTTATATACAAAGTAGAGACAACTTCTTGGTTAGCACATCACATGAGCTACACACATCAAATGTGTACAAGGATAAATATCTTAGTGGTCCTTTTCTCTAATCCAACAAGAATAGCTTGATCATATTTTCTCAAAGAGATGATACACAAACTAGATATAACTCAATAGTTAATGAGCCCAAAGGCCCATAATTCTTCAGTTTGTTAATCATTTCTTCTCCAATATGACTTAGCCTAAGGGTCCACATATACTTTAAGCTTTTCTCAATTCTGGATCTCTCATATCCAATGGTATTCACTGATTGCTCAATTAAGTTCATATATGCATCACCATGCAAAAGGTAGAGACGATCTCTTAGAACTAAATTTAAACGATGATCATGAAAGATAGATATCTATGGCCGCAATAGCAACTATTGCCCTATAGCCAATTCAAGGGTTACTTTCTCTGCCCTCTATATTTCCATCAACTTTACATTGGAGTCTATACCACAACTGGGAGAAGAAGAAACTGCAAGGATAATATTGAGTAATTTCGACATACCTACTCTAGTTGTGTCTTTATTTTCTTAGGCTCTTCAGGTATTTACCTCTGAACTCTTTCAAGATTTCTTTGTTATTAACACTTTGATCAATTTAGATAAGGTGCCATGATAATCTTTTATATGGTAGTTTACCATAAACTATCCATATAAACTAATCAGGGATCACAAGATCAAATCCATAAGCAATTTCTTGTGCATGATCATGTCAAGCCTTTCAAGCTCCTTAATTTCTTTGATCATTATCAGATAACGATCATAGACTGACTGCCCATCATGCATCATATACGCTGTGCAACTCTGATCACCTCACAACATTTGCAGATGAATCAACATGTTGTAGGCAGTAAATATGTGCTCATGCATATCACCTATCTTTATTATCATTGCCCATCCACTCATCAAGTATAGCTCACTGACTATGGGTTGGATGAGTTGTTAACATCAGAATAATCTGGTAGAGAATATAGCTTAATTTTTTAAAATTAAGAATAATTCTTAGGTTTGTGAGCCAGTCTATATAATCAATTTCGATTAATCGGTTGATATCTAAGATTTGAGTTAGAATATTGGAAGCTGATACAATGAACAGCAGAGAGTAAAGATTCTAATTAAATATTTATACTTATTTTTATAATTTACTCTAGAGATTTTTAGATGTAAAAAGAGACTCCCACTATTTTATCAGATCTCTCACATTCTTCGGATAGAGAAATAAAAATCTTAATGCGATAATTGGATTTCTAGTGGGTGCTGCGGTCCCACCGATGTCGTGCACCTCACCTAACATTTATTGGTAACACAAATGAACATCGATGCATGGATAACTCTTTACTCGGATGCTTTTCTAAGCATGTTGTAGCCACTTGATCTCTAAGTTATGCGGGCTCACCTAACAGTTATTGTCCGTACTTTTTAGTTAAGCCAGACCCACCGTTCACAAGCAGGTGCTAAACCGTCATTAGGTCCCTCACCTAACAATTATTGGGCCCAACCCCATCTTTACCCCGTAGCAACTCTTTACTAATAGAGTGGTTGCGTATTTTCGATGTAACTAAACCACTATGACTAGTCGAGAACAATCAACGCTGGTAGCACGCCTGCACATCTACAACGGTGAAAGACCTAAGACTTAATATTTGTGGAGAGATTTGAGTTTAGATCTCATCTAATCAGTCATCACATGACTGATGTAATTGGCATGGACTAAAACAAACCATCAAACAACCATATTTGAGACTCAATCTTCCAAATTGGCCAGATAAGTGGAGATTGGTGGGGATCCCCCATTGCTTTCCTTATACACCAATAGATTGACCAGATAAGTGAATGAAATTAATTAAATAACTACCTTTTAATTATTTACTTTAAATACTAATTGGACAATTGATCCGAATAGGTTAGCTGAGGTGAATCAGACTCGAGCCACAAAGCCAAATTAGGTCCTTAAGTTTATCGATTCTACGTATGGGCGTCAATCGATTCGATCAACAATAATTATATAATCTTAAGCTCTATTGACCTCACTCTAATCAATATTTAACTCAATTTGATCAACTACTAAATCGATTTAGACCCAACATGATCAAATCAAAAACCCTTTAACGTAATCAAATTACAGGATCTAACTTGATCTACCCATGACCAATCCCTCATGCACAAACAGTAATTTTAGATCCTAAATCAAAATTTTTAGATCTAAATTCTTTGTATGAAGAGTAAATTTTGATTTTAAAATAATTTCAGATCATACATACAAATATGTATCACATATATAAACAACTTCAGGTCATTGAAACAAATTTCAACCCTAAACATACTTTTATATATCATATATATGAATCAAAATAGATCTCAAAATACTTTTTAGATCTAAATAACAAAATATATATTACATATATGTTGAAAAAAATTAGATCTAAAAATCTAATCTAATTAAAAATTTTAACATCGTTCTAGGACAATCATTCAGCATAACAAGTTATGCTAGGACAACCTTATGCCAGAATGACATCAAAACCTTTCAGATCTAAAATTTTTTCTCTATAGATTTTAAATCTAAATATTAATCTTATGTATATGATGTAGCTCTGATACCACTGTTGGAGTTTTATGGTTTCATGCATGCATAATTTTTCAAAAATAGTACGCAGCAAAATTTAAAATTTTTTAGATTAAATCTAATTCAATTTAAGCATGCATAAGATCAAATCTTCAAATCATAAACAGGATTATCAAATGTGAGATAAGATTCAAATATAAAAATTAAATAGAAAAAATAAATTTAAAATATACCTAGACATGGATCAATCTTTAATGTGAACTAATAATTATGGATGCCTTCTGAAGGTTCCTTTTAGTCGCACAGGTGTCCGACCTCTACGGATATCCACACAAGACTCTGATCTGATCAGAAACTTTTGATCTCATCGAAATGCTAGTTCTTTTGCAGAGATCGTATCTTAACGGTTGAAAATATTTTTTTCTCCTAAGATACTCTTAGAGAATAAGAAGATGTAGAAGGATCTTGATATCTATACTAGAGATCATGAGAAGAACCCTTTTTTCTCTTTTCTTCTTAAAATTCATGCACCAAATCTCTATAATAGAGATGTAAGAATTTTGTTCAACTTTTGGACAAAGGAAAAAGGATACATCTATGTCTAAACATGGACAAGAGGGAGAGAAAGAGCTGTCCAAACAACCAACAATTGGTTGTAAGAAAGAAGAGATCAACATACCTCACACCAAGCATCTACACGCCATCCCCTTTCCATGATTTTTCTCCATGCACAAATCCTCTTCTTTTGGATGTCCCAACCTGCTCTCTATCTGTACATCCAACATCCCAAGTGGAGGGTTTAAATAGACCAAGAGATGGGTTCTAATTTGGATAGGAATCAAGAGTCCAAATAACCTTGGACTCTCTTAATTTTGTGTCACCCACACCAAGCCATATATGCCCAGATTTTTACACATTAAATAAAAGGGATATCCTTTCTTTCTTACATGCTAATTAGGGAGAAAAAGTGGCATCAAAACCTGGTTCAACATGGAAACAAAAATCAAGGTGGCGTGAGGTGTTTTGGCGCATGGATTGGAGGAGTTTCAATCTCATGGGACTCTTGTTTTAAATTACTGTTTTAAACCCAATTAAAATACCAATTAATTCTAATCATATTAGGATCAGATTAAACTCAAATAAATAAAAATTTAAATCTAATTTAGCACTCAATTAATTTAGATTAGATGTCTCTTAATTGGAGGAGTCCTAGTCCAATTGGACTCTTTCTTGGTGCTTAAGTCAAACTCAATTTTAATCCTAATCCTATTAAGATTTGGTGAACCCAAGAAATGAAAATTTTTAGTCCAAATAAAAATTCATATTTCTTAGTCTAATTAGAAATTGGGTCAAACTCAAATTTTAATTCAACTGAGACTAATCATCCGATCCTTTTGGGATTATCCTATAACCCTATTGGGGTTGATCAAATCAAACCCATGATGAGTCAAATTAAATGCAATCAAATTAGTCTTGATGCAAGCCCCATTGCTCAATTAAATTAAGCCAATTAGCAATCTTATTGCTAATTAATCTTTCTATAACTCACTAACTCTTTAGTAAGTTACATACTGTAATATTTATATTAGATTAATTATCAATCAAATTGATAATCAAATTCTGTTATGATTTATAATCATAATTCAACCATCTAATCAATCAAAGGTCTCTTTTGTGTGTGACCCCATAGGTTCTATTCTATCTGGTAGTGAGATATATTGTGACTTCTATCACAATATCATTGAAATTTTTTTCAATAGATTGGAACAATTCCAACTTAGTCCACCAAAGATCACTGATCATCAAGATGATCCTCATGAGTCTCATAATCCACCAGTAATACTTAGCAGTATGTAGTGACTACCTAGCAGAATAAAAGATGAACCTCTAAGTGTAGTAAACACATGATATAGTCTCTCTATCGTGAGTCCCAACCAGATGGTAGGTCATGGATGATTGTCAAACCTCAACATTGGTCATATGATAGATTCAATCAGCTTAAGTCCATATGTGATTCTATGAAAACTCTTTTCTATCAATCACACTGGTATGGCCATAGACTTAAGGACTCAGCATCTTAAATCTCATAGAACTACTTCCTTCTGCTAGGATCGATAGATTCTATTTTGATGCACATCCCACTCCTACAGTGGACCAACTATCGCCAACATCCACTACAAGGGCTCATTGAGACCCATGTTGATGTGTCAGTCAAACTTCAACAGCCTCACTGTGAGCAGTAATGTCATCTCAGATCAAAAGATTAGTCATACAACTGCAGCATCGAGAAAGTCACTAACGAGTGAGCAGACATCCATGTGACTTCTCGTATTGGTCACGCTCAATGCTATTCTCTAACAACCATCTGTACTCTCACTCTAGTATCTCTACACTGCAGACTCGAGATCAATCTGCTTGAAAAAAATGATCCGTGCACATCCGAATCAATCACCATCCCTATGATGATTCTATGATCAGGAGTAATTTAGAAATTAACCATCAATGACATATGTCTTAAATTCTCAACTCTTTGAGAATATGTGTCATTATCTTGTTAATTCCTTGGATGATTCATGAGCACATAAACATGAATGGTAATATAACTACCCAATAAGTATAAAATCATATCCTAAAGATATGAAATGTGTCAGCCAAGATTGGCTTCTAGGGCATACATCCAACAAGGAGAAGATGGAAGGATTCTAGTGTTGGGAATAGTATCCCAAAGCCAATCGTCAGCCTGTTGACGGTTGTGCTCATTCTTGTATTAGTATATAAATTATAAATAAATAAAAATTATTTTGGTATTTTCATCATAAATTATTTTATCTTCTAATGAACTCCTGTGTTGTGGTGAAGTCCTTAGGACTATTTAGACTTGACATAGGAGGATTTGTCGTTTAGTCCTTAAACCTGTTCGCGATCAAATGATACGTTGTTACCAAGGATGACAACGTTTATCAAGCATAGGTCATTGTGTGCCAAATGGATTGATTGTCTTCTTAACCAAAGAGTGTGGAGACACTGGTATGGCATACAGGTGAGATGTAAGGGTACATCTGCACTGAATGTGATCGACTCCGGAGCTTTTTCTGCTGTCAAGATTTGCTCCGATGGGATATGGGTATAACTGTCCCTTCGAACTGAGACTGTCACGGTGACTTGCAAGCAACTCACTGCACTTAGGCACTGGACTACCTGAATTTCTAATTCAGTGATGAAAGGCTGCTGGTGTAGTCAAGTACTTGACTTGTCAGTGCGTGTGTCAAGATGAGATTGACCACTCCAGTACAGAGCTGTATATAGTCATGTTTCAATTTAACAAAATTTTGGCCAGGGTAGTCCTAGTGAGGAGTCACAGGACTGTTTGCATTGAGCATGATTCGGATGATCTAATCAGGGTTGACAGTTTAACCCTGAGTCGTCCTAAACACAGGGATCAAAAGGATGAATTATACAGTAACCATATTCATGTAGGTTCTGAATGTTGTGATTGCAACTATTCGACCTATCCAAATGTCAGGTACCATTGTTAGATGGTCACTTCGATTAGTACAGAAATTGATTCCTGTGCTACCGACTTAGGTTCGAACCTGTGGGGTCACACATATTAGAGGTTCCTATCTGATCTGATGGCTGGTGAAGAGTCCTAATGCTCATGGACTTTGAGTCCAACATGTCTGAAACTCTATGATTGAAAATTAAGATTTTCTAATCATGAGTTTCATATATTTTAGGTACCGGGTTTAAGAGTCCCACTAGTTTGGGACTTTTTGATCAGGATTTCATATCGATGGACTCTGATGCCCGATTGTCCATCGAATTTGAACTCAGTATTTATGAGAGATTTAATTAGTGATTTGATCACTAATTAACTTAATTTTATTGAGTAATTATTTTTGGATCAAGTCCAATTGAATTGGATTCAGTTGGAATTGACCCGATTAGGTTAAGAGTTGACCTAATCCCCGAAGTGGTTTGGTCCCTGATTTGATCAAGGGTTGGGCTTAGTCAGTTTCTGATTTGATTAAAATTTTATTGAGCCTAATTAAGCCTAATTGTGTTGGGTTTAACTTAATCTAATTGTGTCTAACTTATTTATATAAGGTTGGTTCAATTAGGTTGAAACCACCTTTTGAATTCTCTCCCTGCGCCACTTCACTCATCGCATCCATTTGAATTCATGAGAAATAACTTCTCATGAATTTTCTCGCACGTAGAAGCCTTCCACGCCCCTCCATTTGTGCACCATTTGGATGGATAAAGATGATTGGTTGGCCATTCAAATTCAAATAAAGTTTGAATTTGAATGGGCAACCAACTTTATGCGCCACACCTTATCTTATGCGCCCCTTGCTTTACACGAGAAAGAGTTTCTCATATAAACTCTCTACACACCAAGAAGCCATGCCTCCTCTCTTCTCACACACAGAGTGGATAAGGATGAGTTGGTTTGCATTTGAATTCAAATTCGATTTGAATTCAAGTGTGCAACCACTTATCATTATCTTTTCACACGGATAAGACACGTCTTGCACTATTTTAAAAGAGAAAAGGAGGTGGGGCGTGTGTAGAAATTTTTAGAGAGAGAACAGTGGGTGTGAGGAAGCCTTGTGCATGAGTAGGAAGATCAAAAACTTCCGAGAGAAAAAGAAAGAAAAGAAACAAGAGTGGGCGTAGGGTTTTCAGTGAGTAACCTAAGGTTTTTGCCTAGGGTTCGGGAAGTGAGAAGGTGAGCTACGAGTGTCGTGAGCCCACCAAACTTTAGAGAGAGCTTCATCAACCTCTCTACCATCTTTGTTGATAATTCAGAGTATCCGAGAAGTATCAAGCATCGATCAAAGGAGTTCGATCAGCATCGATCGTCGAAAGGGCTCTACAACAAACTAGCATTCGTGAGGAGCCGATCAGATCAGAAGCTTCATGTGGATGATCCACAGAGGCCAGACACACTGTGTGGCTATGTTACAATGATCAGACCTTTCAGACGGTGATCAGATTGCAGCGATCGACTACCTGCACGAAAGTAATGTGTTCTGAACACATAACAGTAAATTATTTACTGTAAAGTTTGAATTTTAAATTCAAATGCATGCTATATATCATATTTAGATTTTAGTGTAGGATAAATACATATTAATTAATTAGATTAATTAATATTTTTTACTGTAAAATTATAATTTTAAAAAAATTTTAAAATTATCGTTTTACCCCTGCACTAAAATTCACTTCAAATGGTATCAGAGCAGGTTCTAAAATATAATATACATTTGCATGTATAGATTAAGTTATAATCTAAAAGTTTAAATTTAAAATTTAAAATTCAAAATTTAAAATTTAAATTTTGAAATTTATTCAAAATTAGAAATTTGAAATTCAAAATTTGAAATTTGAATTTTGAAATTTGAAATTCAAAATTTTGAATTTGAAATTTGGTTAAAATTTCAAATTTAAAATTCAAAATTTGAAATTCAAAATTTGAAATTCAAAAATTTGAAATTTGAAATTTGGTTGAAATTTCAAATTTTAAATTCAAAATTTAAAATTCAAAATTTGAAATTCAAAAATTTGAAATTTGAAATTTAAAATTTATTTGAAATTGAAAATTCAAAATTGAAAATTTAAAATTTAAAATTTAAATTTTAAATTTTAAAATTGGTATATTTAGATATACTTGATCCAAGTAGCAAGTAGTCTAATTGGGTTGGTTGCCATGGTCATCCAGTCATAAGAGAAAAGTAGGGTTTAAAGGCCCTCTCCTCCCATTCGATGGGGTTCTTCTATAGCGGTAGGGGTGCCGTTGCAATTATATCCTATGCAGATGAAGTAGCGAAAGGACTTAATTGTAAAGGTTTAATTATAAAATTTATCATGAATGTGTTAGATTAGATCTAAAAGAATATTCATGATTTATTTTGATTGAGTTATTTTCTGTTATGTAATTAGCAATAGGATCGCTGTTTATAAAATATGCTGATCCGTTTGTGAAATGAGTCAACACATTTGGTGAACAAAAAATAAAACCTTTCAAATTTGAAAATTATTTTCGAAATGCCAAACCCTGACCCATCAGTCCAAATACTTAATTAAAAGAATTAAGTGTTGTCTAGTTGATCTAGAATTGTAAATTAAGACCTAAGACAATTGTATAAACTTGTGGGTCAATGGGTTAGATGAATTAGGTCCATAATTGGACTAGACCTAAGGTTATCTTAAAGAAATGGACTAAATTAGAGTAATTGATCAAATCTAATTAAAAGTTGAATTAGATTAGGTCAAGGATACTCTAGACTCAACTCCAATAGTTGTAGTTGAATGGGTCCATATCTTTAACTAGACCAAGATGGACTTAATTCATGACTATGCGGTGGAACCCTATTTACTAAGTTGATCAAATTAAAACTAATAAATTGATTGGTGTCTAAGGTAAGTTCGACAGTCTGACCAGTGATTTTTAAGTGGGAGCTACTTGCATTGATTCGATCTCTGACGAGTTAATGGCATATCCCCACCACTGATCTCACTTACCTGGCCAACCTGATGAGTTAGGTTTTGATTAGATCACTTGGTGATTAGGGCTCACCTATGTCATTAGGTAAATCAGTGTGACTAATTTAGGTGCTCCTAATACCAACTTTAATTAAATCCTTTTTAATCTGACTTGGTGAAGTCAGTGGGAGGATTAAAATTAGCATGTTAATTTTTTCTCTTCTATCCTTTAATAAAAATCTTCAAAAATTATTAGGTCCCTAAAAATGATTAAGTTATAGTGATAACTAAGTCATAGCCTCCCATTAAGTGAGTGATAATGAGTCCATTAGTTTAATAATCATTGGAGGCCCAAAGGCCTGGTGCTTATTGACTAATGGAATTATCATTCATAGTATGATAATTTGGTTGAGTCTTTCTGATGGTGGTTAGGTTGGCCGGCCAAAGTCGGGCCTGATCATTTATTGGTCAGATTCACCAAATCAAGTCATGTTAATGGTTGGACCTAATCAGATCTTTTTAGTGGAGGCCAAAGCCTACTAATTAGGTTCTAGGACAAAATAAATTACTAGAAGTTGTTTAGAGAAATAACTGGTTATGAACCTACCCATAGATGCACATGGGTTGACCAACCAAAGTTGGGCTCGTGTGTAGTCTGTGTGGATTCTAGTACCCACTAAGGAATTAAAGTAATTCCTCAAATTGGAGGTTGAGGCTACCAGTTCGAAAAAATACTAGGAGAAACTTTAGACTAAAGTCCAAGTCTTTAGTATTAATAATTTATGTACTAATAAAGGTCTGATTTTCCTTTATGCAGCTATGGCCACTACCCTATCGCTTCGGTCATTATTAGATAATGACAAGCTCATGGGATCTAATTTCGATAGCTGGTATCGAAAATTAAAAATCATCCTTGAGCATAAGCGGATCCTTTATGTAGTAACAGATCCGACACCTGAGGAGCCAGCCCCGAACGCTAATGGGACGGTCCGAGATACTTACCAGAAGTGGCTCAATGACTGCACCACCGTTTGGTACATAATGCTGGCAGCAATGAATGATGAGTTCAGCCACAGGTTTGAGAACACCCAGCCGCAGGAGATGCTTCAAATGTTGAACGACTTCTTTGGCACACCTGACGATGTTGAAAGGTACAAAATTAGTTGTGTCATTTTCAATGCTCGGATGAGGGATGGGGCCTCAGTCACCGATCATGTACTGTACATGATCGAAATGATTGAGCACCTAAGTAAACTAGGCTTTCCCTTGCACGAGTAGCTCGGTAAGGATGCGATCCTTAATTCTTTGCCCAAGTCTTTCTTCCCCTTCTTTACTCATTTTCGAATGACAAAGCCTGTAGTGAACTACCATGGCTTGTTGGGGTTGCTGCAGAACTTTGAGAAGGACCACCAGCTTTATAAGGAATCGGTGAATGTTGTGGGAGGGTCTTCTTCTGATCGTTGACCCTTTAAGAAAGAGAAGAAGAACAAGAAGAAGAAGAATAAGAATAAGAAGGTGCAGTCGCATGCTGGGACGTCTGCATAGGGTCAGACCAAGAAGCGCAAGCCCGATCAGAGCCAGGTGGAGTGCTTCTTTTGCAAGAAGCAGGGGCACTGGAAGAGGAACTGTCCTCTATACATTGCCTCCCTAGACCCGAATAGGCCGAAAAAGAAGCAAGGTAATTATATGATAACACCTTGCAACTTTTTTATTTGTGATACTACTACCTGGGTATTGGATACCGAAAGCCCTTATAATATTTGCAATTCGATGCAGGGTCTGCAGGTCAGTAGGAGATTTGATGAAGGCGAGAGGTTCCTGAACGTTGGAGATGGAAGCAAAGTTTCAGTTCTAGCTTTAGGAATCATGAACCTTGTAATCAACTCTCGTAATGTAATTCTGAGTGAATATCACTATTGTTCAAGTTTTTTATTAAATATTATTTCTGTAGGCCTTTTGGCTATGAACAGTTATCAATTTTTAATAAAAGAAAATGTTTGCAATATCATTTTGAATGGTGTTATAATATTTGTTGGACAACTAAATAATGGAATTTACTTACTATCACAGCCTGTTAATATGGTTCAAACCTTCAGTAAACGTCCTAGAATAGATAATGTATCAGAAGTCTATCATTGGCACTGTAGGCTAGGTCATATCAATAAGAACAGGATAAACAGGTTGGCTCGAGAAGGAATTCTTGTAGTACGTGATTATGAATCACTTCCAACCTGTGAGTCCTGTCTTCTTAGGAAGATAACCAAGTCACCTTTTACTGGAAAAAATGAGAGAGCCAGTGAACTCTTGGGTCTGGTACATTCTGATGTATGTGGACCCATGAGCTCAAATGCAAGAGGTGGATATTTCTACTTCATAACCTTCACAGATGATCTATCTAGGTATGGGTATGTCTACTTAAAGAAGCATAAGTCGAAGTCGTTTGAAATATTCAAACTATTCTGAAATGAGGTAGAAAAATAAACTGAGAAGTGTATTAAAACTCTTCGATCTGATCGAGAAGGTAAATACCTTTCCAATGATTTTTTGACATATCTTGGAGAGAATGGAAATCTCTCTTAGTGGACTCCTCTTGGAACACCATAGCATAATGGTGTGTCTGAAAGGAGGAATCAGACCTTGTTGGACATGGTTCGATCCATGATGGGGTTTGCTGGTCTGCCGATCTTCCTCTGGGATATGCGCTCGAATCGGCTTGTTACCTTCTAAATAGGGTTCCGAGTAAGTCTGTAACCAAAATGCCATATGAGATATGGATAGGACGTAAGCCAGTACTCTCGCACCTTAGGGTTTGGGGGTGTCCGACTTATGTTAAACGTTTAATTACGGACAAGCTTGGACCTAGGTCTGACAAGTGTAATTTCATAGGGTATCCAAAAGAGATCAAAGGGTATTATTTCTGTCTAGTTGATGAGCAAAAGGTGTTTGTCATCCTTAAGGCAATCTTTTTGAAAAAAGAGTTCCTTGGTGAAGGGACTGTTGCCTCTAAGATCGAACTTGAGGAAGTTCGACAGGTGAAAAAACCGACACAAGTTGCTGAACCTAAACCGGATTTGGTTAGATCAGATCCGGAGCCCATTGTTCCTACACCCTTAAGGCAATCTGGTAGAGTACCACATCAACCAGACAGATACTATGGTTTCTTGGTCCGAGACGGCGAGCCGATCGAACTTGATGAAAACGATGAGGATCCGATCACCTACATGGATGCAATGCAGAGACCTGACTCTGAGAAATGGCTAGAGGCCATGAAATTCGAAATGGAGTCCATGAAGGTCAACGATGTGTGGACATTGGTTGACCCATCCGAAGGAGTAAAACCCATAGGGTGTAAGTGAGTCTTCAAGAGGAAGAGGGGTGCAGACGGAAAGGTGGAAACCTATAAAGCCCATCTGGTTGCCAAGGGATATCATCAACGTTATGGTATAGACTATGACGAGATATTTTCTCCTATGGCAATGCTCAAATCCATTCAGATTATGCTTACGATAGCTATCTATCTGGACTATGAAATCTGGTAGATGGATGTGAAGACAGCTTTCCTAAATGGAGAGCTGGATGAAGAGGTGTATATGATACAACCTGAAGGATTCACATCTACAGATGAGTCTAAGGTGTGCAGGCTACAAAGGTCCATTTATGGACTTAAGCAGGCATCCCAAAGTTGGAACATACGTTTTGATAGGACGATTAAGACGTATGGCTTCGTTAAGAACGGAGAAGAGCCTTGCATTTATAAGTAGGCTAATGGTCCAGTAGTGGTATTTCTTGTATTGTATGTGGATGATATTCTCTTAATCGAAAATGATATCCCTGCATTACAGGGAATAAAGGTTTGGCTATCGTCACAGTTCTCCATGAAGGATCTAGGAGAAGCTTCCTACATCCTAGGGATGAGGATCTATAGGGATAGATCTAAAAGGTTGCTTGGCTTATCCCAGTCCACGTACATTGATACTATGCTGAAGAGTTTTAGCATGGAGAATTTCAAGAAAGACTATCTACCGATAGGCCATGAAATTTCTCTCTCGAGGAGGGATTGTCCGACAACACCTCAAGAGAGAGAGAGTGTATGGGTAGAATTTTATATGCTTCGATAGTGGGATCTATCATATACGCCATGACATGTACACGATCAGATGTGGTATACTCACTAAGGGTAGTGAGTAGATACCAATCTGATCCAGGGAAGAATTACTGGAAGGTTGTTAAAACCATCCTGAAGTATTTAAGAAATACTAAGGACCAGTGGCTTGTTTATGGTGAATCGGACTTAAGACTTATAGGGTTTACAGACTCTAGTTTTCAGTCTGATTACGATGACAGCAAGAGTGTGTCGGGATTTATTTTTATCCTTAATGGTGGGGCTGTCTGCTGGAAGAGTTTCAAGCAGCACACAGTGGCTGATTCAGTTTGCGAGGCAGAGTATGTCGCTGCATCAGATGCTGCCAAAGAAGCGGTGTAGCTGAGAAAATTCATCACCGAGCTCAGAGTAGCACCCTTCCTTGATGGTCCAGTTCTGCTCTACTGTGACAGTTCTGGAGCCATTGCTCAGGCGAAGGAACCAAAGGCACACCAGCAGACGAAGCATATTCTGTGCCGCTACCATCTCATCCAAAAAATCATTGATCGAGGTGACGTCGACCTTCAGAAGATCGACGGAAAGGAGAACCTGACTGACCCATTCACTAAAGCCATTGCAGTGAAGGAGTTCGATGATTTCAAGTCGAAGATGGGTATTAGATACTGCACCGATTGGCTTTAGGCCAAGTGAAAGATTGTTGGAATAATATCCCAAAGCCAATCGTCAGTCTGTTGACAATTGTGCTCATTCTTGTATTAGTATATGAATTATAAATAAATAAAAGTTATTTTGATATTTTCATCAAAAATTATTTCATCTTCTAATGAACTCCTGTGTTGTGGTGAAGTCCTTAGGACTATTTAGACTCGACAAAGGAGGATTTGTCGTTTAGTCCTTAAACCTGTTCGTGACCAAATGATACATTGTTACCAAGGATGACAACATTTATCAAGCATAGGTCATTGTGTGCCATATGGGTTGGTTGTCCTCTTAACCAAGGAGTGTGGAGATATTGGTATGACATACAGGTAAGATGTAAGGATACATCTGGACTGAACGTGACCGACTCCGGAGCTTTTTCTGCTGTCAAGATTTGCTCCGATGGGATATGGATATCACTGTCCCTCTGATCTGAGACCGCCACGGTGACTTGCAAGCAACTCACTGCACTTAGGCACTGGACTACTTGAATTTCTAATTCAGTGATGGAAGGCTGCTGGGTGTAGTCAAGTACTTGACTTGTCGGTACGTGTGTCAAAATGGGATTGACCACTCCAGTTCAGGAGCTGTATACAGTCGTATTTCAATTTAGCAAAATCTTGGCCAGGGTAGTCCTAATGAGGAGTCACAGGACTGTTTGAGTTGAGCATGATTCGGATGATCTAATCAGGGTTGACAGTTTAACCCTGAGTCATCCTAAACACAGGGGTCAAAAGGATGAATTATATAGTAACCATATTCACGTAGGGTCTGAATGTTACGATTGTGACTATTTGACCTATCCGGATGTCGGGTACCATTGCTAGATGGTCACTTCGATTAGTACAAAAATTGGTTCCTGTGCTACAGACTTAGGTTCGAACCTGCAGGGTCACACATATTAGAGGTTCCTATCTGATCTGATGGCTGGTGAAGAGTCCTAATACTCATGGACTTTGAGTCCTACGTGTTTGGAACTCTGTGATCAAGAATCAAGATTCTCTAATCACGAGTTTCACACATTTTGGGTATCAGGGTTAAGAGTCCCACTGGTTTGGGACTTTTTGATCAGGGTTTCATATCGATGGACTCTGATGCCCGATTGCCCATCGAATTTGGACTCAGTATTTATGAGAGGTTTAATTAGTGATTTGATCATTAATTAACTCAATTTGATTGAGTAATTATTTTTGGATCAAGTCCAATTGAATTGGATTCAATTGGAATTGACCCGATTAGGTTAAGAGTTGACCTAATCGCCGAAGTGGTTTGGTCCCTGATTTGATCAGGGGTTGGGCTTAATCAATTTTTGATTTGATTAGGATTTTATTAAGCCTAATTAAGCCTAATTTTGTTGGGTTTAACTTAATCTAATTGTGTCTAACCTATTTTGATAAGGTTGGTTCAATTAGGTTAAAACCACCTTTTGAATTCTCTCCCTGTGCCACCTCACTCATCTGCGCCCATTTGAATTCACGAGAAATAACTTCTCATGAATTTTCTCCATGCAGAAGCCTTCCACACCCCTCCATTTGTGTGCCATTTGGATGGATAAAGATGATTGGTTGGCCATTCAAATTCAAATGAAGTTTGAATTTGAATGGGCAACCAACTCCATGCGCCACACCTTATCTTGTGCGTCCCTTGCTTTAGATGAGAAAGAGTTTCTCGTATAAACTCTCCATGCACAAAGAAGCCACACCTCTTCTCTTCTCATGCCCAGAGTGGATAAGGATGAGTTGGTTTGCATTTGAATTCAAATTCGATTTGAATTCAAGTGTGCAACCACTTATCTTTATCTTTTCACACGGATAAGACACGTCTTGCACTATTTTAAAAGAGAAAAGGAGGTGGGGCGTGTGTAAAAATTTTTAGAGAGAGAACAGTGGTGTGAGGAAGCCTTGTGCATGAGTAGGAAGATCAAAAACTTCCAAGAGAAAAAGAAAGAAAAAAACAAGAGTGGGCGTAGGGTTTTCAGTGAGTAACCTAAGGTTTTTGCCTAGGGTTCGGGAAGTGAGAAGGTGAGCTACGAGTGTCGTGAGCCCACCAAACTTTAGAGAGAGCTTCATCAACCTTTTACCATCTTTGCTAATGATCCAGAGTGTCCAAGAAGTCGACAGACATCGATCGAAGGAGTTCGATCAACATCGACCGTCGAAAGGGCTCTACAACGAACTAGCATTCGTGAGGAGCCGATTAGATTGGGAGCTTCATGTGGATGATCCGTGGAGGCCAGACATACTGTGTGGCTGCATTGCAATGATCAGACCTTCCAGACGGTGATCAGATTGCAGCGATTGACTACTTGCACGAAGGTAATGTATTCTGAACACATAACAGTAAATTATTTACTGTAGAAGTTTGAATTTTAAATTCAAATGTATGCTATATATCATATTTAGATCTTAGTGTAAGGTAAACATATGTTAATTAATTAGATTAATTAATATTTTTCACTATAAAATTATAATTTTGAAAAAGTTTTAAAATAACTGTTTTACCCCTGCACTAAAATTCACTTCATCTAGATCTACTCTTATTCTCATTGTCTCTTACTATTCTCCCTCTCTGACTGTCACTGACTTAAGCATCGAAGGATCCCCTACTAGAGAACCCCCCATCTCTTTCTCTAATGCATAGACTTTCTTTATAGGTGATCGAAGTCCTAACTTGATGCCTGCCTACTCTAGCAACACTGACAATCTAAGCTGTCATGACCCATGACACTCCTAGTTGGATGGGCACAATAACAGATTAGCACTAGATGAAGGGCTCATCCTATTTTTTTAAAGAAGATAGTGTGAACAAGATCTTATCTGAAATCCTCTTTGCACAGCACACCTAGTGCATGAGACACCGGAGAGCAACATCCCTAGCCAAACCACATCAATGCACAAATGGAGCAAGTTCAAGCACTCATAGCCACTATACAGTAGCTACAACAAAGCGTAGCAAGGCCCCATGCTCCACCAATAGCTCCATCTCAATGCAGCTGCTGGAACCATGTGGATAGGTTAGTCTGGGGTGCCGACACTCAAATACAACTCAAGTCTCCCACCAACGGTCTCGATCGGTAGAACCGGCTCCATGCCCCTCACCTCAATGACTTCGAGGCTCAAGAAGATATGATCGATGAGATCAATTGTCAGAGCCCTCCAAGAAGGACTCCACCTCAAGCCTACTCTAGCACCACTCCCAGCGAGAAGATGAACTTGAGAGGAAGGTTCGAAAATTGAAACATCGAATCGGTGAATTCCAGAGAGCTAGCCATCAATAGAATGATGGCTTTAGCTTCACAACCCAACCTCCTTCTCTCAAGAAATTCTAAATGAATTGATCCCAAATTAGTTCAAAATGCCACAAGTCGAGTAGTACGATAGCACGATCGATTCGCTTGACCATCTGAAGGGTTACAAGGCCCCCATGATGCTGTAGGGGGCATCCGACGCCCTCCTTTGCCAAGCCTTCCTAGTGACTCTCAAGAAAAGTATGAGAGTCTGGTTTTTCAGCCTCCCATGAGGATCAATTCACTCCTTCGAATAGCTAAAATAAATAAGTTGTAATATACTTCGATAGCCAGAGACCATAGTTGAAGAATTATAACAGCCTCTTCTTTATTAACCAAAGAAAAAGTGAGCTATTAAGAGACTATGTGATGCATTTTAACGTGGCCATACTTGAAGTCTAAGACTTCAATGAGTCCATCACTATGTCGGCAATGAAATGAGGACTCAAAGATGAATACCTAATTTTCTTCGTCAATAAGGACATCTTGAAGAACCACATCAACCTTTGAGCTCGAGCCTGAAAACTCACTTAGGCCAAGGAAGGCAAGACCCGTCATCAAGAAGAAGAAGGGAAGAAAAATGGTGAGAAAAAAAGGCCCTACGATGATGATTGCAGAGCTCGAAAAGAGGGTGGAGAAAACCATCCTCGAAAGCAAAAGAAAATGAAGAGTCCCCAACGATGCTTCCAAAATTACACCTCTCTCTTTGTCCCTCGTACTTAGATCCTGATGAAAATTGAAGGCCAAGATTATATATGTGGGCCTAGAAAATTAGAGTGAGACTGGGCCGTGAGATCAGGAGGAGTATTGCTGCTTCCATTAGGATCACAGCCATGATGTCGAGGAGTGTTGCTAGCCAAAGGATGAAGTTGAGGACCTCGTTCGTCGGGGATACCTTGGAAGATATACAGGAAATAAGGGAAAAGAATCGACGGGAGGGTCACATTGAGCAAACACCAATGTGAACAACAACCTCAATGACAATCCAATGGCTAGCTCATAAACATGATCTTAGCACCAGTTGGTGGCAGAGGGGGGCAGAAGGCAAAGAAGATTAAGCAACAAACTTCAAGGTGATTGATGTTTGGTGCAAAAAGATGTGAAAAATTTCAATCTATGACCGTGGACTGAAGGGAAGAAAATAGTTTTCCTCCAGAATGTCCAGATTGCATCAAAATTTTTTTTTTTAATATTCTACTTATTTAAAGATCAAATCTTTATCTGAATCGCAGCAAAATCAGGGATCAAATCTCAAATTATCTGATATAAACCTTCGCGGAGGCCTGGATATGCAGACCCTCTACTTCGCATGCACATCAGACGTCGTAGAAAAGCAGGATGAACTCGAATCTAATTGACTTCGCAACTCAATCAATCAAGGGATGAGATGTGATGATGTGACACCTCACACCAGCAGGTAGGATGCCCAAGAAGGATTCATGCCCAAGGAGAGGAGGCGGCAATAAAGGGAGAGATGTAGAAGATGAAGGACCTCTCTCTTCACACACCTGTCTCTCTCTCTTTTTCTCTTCTCTCAATTTGATTTATTTGCTATTCTATTCTCTTTTTTCATCCATCGGTAGAGATCCTCTCTATTTATAGATGATTCTCATGACCCAATGAGAGGAGGACTCTTTATTCAAATCTGATTTAAATTAGTCCAATACTCATGAAAGAAGAACTCCGACATGAGATATAATTGTCATCACTTATGACATCCACTTTGCACCCACTCCCATACCCACATGGGATGCCCCAAATAAGCACCAAACCAACTTTTGATCATACTTCATGTGTGGATATTTTTAGTGCAAGTAGGAATACTCATATCTCATCTAAAATAGGTCCGATTCGAGTCTGATTTGAAGTCGGTTTGAAATAATTTCGAAAGACCATCAATCCTAAACTCTTTAGGACTTTTGTATCAAGTCTAACTTAAATTTTGAACCTATTTAAGTCTCATTAATTTAGATCTAATCTGAAATTAATTAATACTTAAATTCAATCTTTCATATGTTTCATGGATCATAGATAGAAATTGTTCATCTCGAGATTGAACCTAAACCTCATATGTAGTGCTAGCTAGACATACTCAACTCTTCAATCCCGTTTGATCCATAACTCAATTCTCAATCAAGTTAGCTTATATATTCAATCAAGTCAAGTACTTCCAGATTGGATATATAAACATAGGTCAATTTCTTCCTACTTCGTCTGACTTATGTGTGTGACTCCATAGGTTCAAACACTAAGCTAGTAGCACAGGAACTAATTCTTGCACTAATCGAGATACCATCTAGCAATGGTTTTCGATGTTCAGATAGGTCGAATTATCATAAAAAAATATTTCAAAATTCATACCATGGTTACCGCATAATTCATCCTTTTGACCCTGGATGCTCTAGGATGGTCTCAGGTTAACTGTCAACCGAGATTGCTTCATCCATATTTTATTTCAACCTTTCCAATCTATCTTATAGATTATCCTGACCAAGACTTTACTAAATTAAAGTACAGCGATACATCAACTCTAATAATCCGAAGGGGTCAATCCCATTTTGATCCACACACAGACTTTGCAAGTACTTGACTGTACCCAGTAGCCTTCCATCACTGCATTAAAAATCCAGATAGTTCGGCATCAAAACATAGTGAGTTGCTTGCAAGTGTTGCCCAGCTATGCAACCCAAGAGGGGGGGGTGAATTGGGTTTCTAAAAATTTTAGAATTGATTAATTACTTATGATGAACAAGACAAAGATTTTAATTCAATATTAAATACCTAAAACAGGAATGCAAGGATATAATAAAGAAATAAAGTGAAGCGATAAAGCACACCACAAACACAAGGATTTATAGTGGTTCGGTGCCAACCCTGCACCTAATCCACTCCCCAAGCTCCTACTTGGGAATTTCAATCCACTATACTTGTATTCAACCTGAATACAAAACGTCGAAAACTCCGACACTAGCTATCCCAAGCTAGATCACTTTTTTTCGGGTACAAGTAAACCCAAACACTCCGATTTCAGGTTCGGATCAACCTTTCCTTGTTTTGGAAATCTTCCAAAAATAAGAACAAAAACTCACAAAGAGTTAGAAAATTTTGAGCACAGATTAATACAATAACAGCTCCTTTAAATGAGCGAATATAACAATAAAAACTTTACTCAAATGAAGAACCCCTTTTTGGATTTTCTCAAAGTGGATGAACGCTTGAACGAATGCTTGAGAAGAGGTTGATTGTTGATTGAAGATCTCTTGAAAGCTTTGAAAGATCTCTAGATCAAGGTTGAACAATAGGCTTGAAAGATCCTCTTGAATGCTCTTGCTTTTCTCTTTCACAATCTCTCTTGTATATTGTGGATCCTCTCTCTTTTTCTTTTTGATATTTTGTTGATCTCAGGCTTTTTCATGCAGATTTCGGATCCTCTCTTTCGTTTTTCTCGTTTTTGATTTCACGTTTGATCTGCTATTTAATCTGTAATTTTTTTCACCATTTAAAGCATTTTATGACATTAGAAGCAAGAAAAATAATTTAGGCAGATAAAGAGCCGTTAGAGCAATTTTAGGAAGCATAAAAGGTAATTAAAATGGACAAAAAAATAGCCGTTGCTGATATTTTCCATCGCAGGGGTCGACTCATGAGTCGACTCATGCTACAGGAGTCGACTCATGAGTCGACTTCTGTTGCAACAGCCAGAAAATGAGTTTCTGCAACTTTTGGCCTAAAACTGCAGGGGTCGACTCATGGGGGTCGACTCATGCCTGGGGTCGACTCATGGGTCGACTCACAGGGTGTGCCAATCAGCTCATTGTGCCATGAGTTGACTCACGGATTGACTCATGATTTTCAAACATGCATAACTTTCAAAATACAAGTCCAAAATCAATGAAATTTTCACCATTGGATCACAAATCTTTTGTTCTACCAAATGATACTATCAAATCAGGATTTTAAAAAATTATGATTTTGCCCTTGAAGAGCATAAGGACTTTTTCAATTTAAAATTATTTGTATCCCTTCAATCTGCTTTGTAATCATCAAAATCAATCTAGGAGCAACAATCTCCCCCTTTTTGATGATGACAAAACACTTGAACAAAAATATTTATGTTAATGCATTAATTTCAAAAGAATCCATTATAGGTGTATATGCTTGAAAAGAGTATGATTCTTTTGGCATGTAATATAAATGGTCATATACAAAAATAATTTGTCCATTTGCTTAAGGATTTGAAGATATGCTCATTTGATTATGTGATTTTGGTGTTAGAGCAGAAAACTTGTTTTTGTTATCAGATTGAGCTGTATTTTGAAAATTCCATTTTCATTTGATTTTAGATTTAGCATCAGAGCAAAAAAAAATACTTATGTGCTTAAAAAAAAATTATGTGTGCCAAAGTATGTTTAAGAGTTGATTTTGAGCTTAAGTGTATTAACTCATTTTGAGCTTAAGATATATCAGAGCAAGAGAAAAGAAATAAATTTTGCAATGTATCAGAGCAAGAACAATAATTTTTACAATGTTATCAGAAAAGATTTTACAATGTATCAGAGTAAATGTTATAATATATCAGAGAAAATTTCACACTGTATCAGAGCAAATATCAGAGAAACTTTCACACTGTATCAGATTAAATTTTATCATGTATCAGAGCAAGTTAAAAAAAATTTTAGGGTGTATCAGAGTAAATCAAATTTCTTAAGATGTATCAAGGTAAATTTCAAAAGATATATCAGAGCAAGTTTGAATTTTGAAATATATCAGAGCATATAAAAAATTACTTATTTGCATTGTACTTATGATTTTGCTTTTGATGGATGGCTTTTTGTTTAATTTCTGTCTGATATCAAATTTCTCAAATTTTTGCTTAATTTCTCAAAATACCATTTTTGTTTAATTTCTCAAATTTTGTTTAATTTCTCAAATTTTTGTTTAATTTCTCCAAATATTTAATTTTTCAAATTTTTTTTAATTTCTCCAATTTTTGTTTAATATCTCTAATTTTTGTTTAATATCTCCAATTTTGTTTTGTTTAATTTCTCCCCCTTTTTGACATCATCAAATATGGTTAACTCTTTTTTTTTTTTTAAATATTCTTTAATTTCTCCCCTTTTAGAGTTTATCATAGAAGTTTGCTCCCCTTAATATAGCAATTATCAACAGCAAACAAAGAGAATTTCAAAAGAGAAGACAATTTTTCCACAAGAAGAATATATATAACCAAAATATGATCAATATCATTACAAAAGGTAGAAATATAAGTGAAAAATAATTCCATTAAAAACATAATTATTTCAATACATAGTTTAAAAATAAAATTCAACCAGCTAATTTCAATACATGGCCCCAAGGTATAGATCCTAGAACAAGACACTAACACCTAGGATCTAGTAAAGATCAAGATAAGTCAATGATTGGAGTCATCAGATATAGGGTGAGGAGATGATGGATCAGAAGTGCGTCCTCTACCCCGTCTGCCTCTGCCACGAGTGGAGGTGCTGGCACGAGCAGGAGAGCGAGATGAACTGGGTGGCTGAGAACGCTGAGAGGCCAAAGACTGAACAGAAAGGGTGAGTCTGATAGAATCAAGTACGTTCAGTGCTCTGGAAACAGATTGAAGTAGAGCAGTGAACTGAGTGGTAGCATGCTCACTTGATCCTTGGATTTCTTTCCTCAGCAATTCATATCCACCTTCTAGTGCTCCTCTGAGCCTACCAACCTCTGCAGTGAGGTCTGTGACCTCAATGATTGACTCCTGTCGTTTGGGATGGGCCAAAGCAAGGACTTGCCCCTGCAAGTCAAGAACTCTGCCGGTCAGTCTCCAGACTGTGTCCTCAAGCTGCTGGATCCTGATGGACTGATCTGATATCATTTGAAACACAGTGGAGATGTGGGGAGTAATGGTCTGATCAGAAGAGGTGGCTCCAGGTGCAAAAGAAGTACTACCCCACTGACTAGAGAGCAAAGAAGCCACATGCTGTGAAATATGCTCGATCTGATCGTCAGCCAGTCTGAACTCTGAATGAGGTGCTCTGCTCTCTGGCTGATACACTGGTGTGGGCATCCTAGTAAACTCTGAAGGGCCAGCCTCTGTATCAGGAATGAACTGGATATTTGATGATGCTGCCCTGAAGTCATGTACAGGAGAAGATGGACCTTCTTCTTCTACTCTGCCTTCAGTTCTGTCTTCAGCTCTATCTTCAGTTCTCTCTTCAGTTCTCTCTTCAGTTCCCTTGATCCAACCACCATCAGTCTTTGTAAATCCCATTCGGTGCAGGCTGTGTTGGTTGAAAGTGTCCACATGAGATATCTTGGTAGGTGCCTCCCCCTCACAGCTAACTTCAAACCTTCTAAATACTCTAGTAAGGGCCATACCATAAGGCAAGTGTGCCTTGGATCTATTCAAAGTTTCTCTCATGGCCTCTATCATAAGTGCAGGGAGGTTCAGGGGGGTCTGAGTGATGACATGAAACATGACACATACATCTCTGCTGGAAAGTAAGTCATGTCTACCACTCCTAGGAAAGAAGAGCTTTGTTACCATCTGATGCAGGACCCTCATCTCAATGGACAAAATCTTTGCTTCTAACTTGTTTAAACTTCCTGAATAAATTTCTCCTAAGATAATTCTGATCCCCTCTTCTTTAATTGGGAGTTCCATATATGAGTATCCTTCACTAGGCAACTGAAGTATATCTCCCAATATTCTAGAATCCAAGCAGATATCAATTCCCTTGACTGTTGAAGTCACTGACCCATTTTCATAATGTAGGTTCTAGTAGAATTCTCTAACTAGGTCAACATAGGTGACTTCCTTAAGGGAACAGTAGAGTTCCCATCCTTGGTTTTTAATTTTACTTGCAAAAGTAAAGCCTTCTTTCTCAAAGAACCGAAAATCTATATTCTTTCCGGTTTCGACTTTTCTATCAGAAAGAGGATTCGCACTGGGGCTTAGGAAGGATTGAGGGGATCTTGAGCAGGTACTGAAACTGAAGTGGGAGCAGTTGAAGACTGAGCATGCCTTTTCTTTCGGACAATTTCTTCAGGCTCACGGATTGATTTTCTTCTTTAGGGAAGTTTCATCTTCAGAGCCATATTCAATATATTAGCAGGCAAGGAGACTTGAATTGAGTGGAGGAGAGATCACAAGAGAGTAAAGAAGGATTTTGGTGGAGAAAAGAAGTGGATTTTGGAAGTTCGGTAAAGTGCTAGGGCACGTTCCAACCGCGTCAAGCAAAGCGAGAAAGCACAAGAAATCCCTTTCTAAGGTGGCGATTTTTGGTGGAGAGAAGGAGGGAGAATTGCCTCGAAATTAATCCTTGAATTTGGAGCAAAAAAGAGTTGAAGAAGACGGTTTTTGGAAGGAGGACGATGAGAAGATGAGTCATCTCACAAACTGGGTTCCCGTTTAAAAACAATGAGCCCGATGGAAGTTGGTGGGATTTACAAGTTTGCCATTGAGTCGACTCATGGGGGTCGACTCATGAAGTTCAGAAAATCAGGAAAAATGTGAATAAATTCCAAAAAAATTTGAAATTTTGAGTGAAGGAATTTTGCTCAATAATAAATTTTTAGAATGATAAATTTGAGCTTTTGGGACCAATATAGATGTTGAAAATTGAGCTCTAATCAATTCTTTGGAAATTGAGAAATTTTAGGCAAATAGATCTAGAATTCCTAGATTTCTCCTTATTTCACAGAATCTATCCTCACTAAGGGCCTTTGTAAAGATATCAGCTAATTGATTTTCAGTGCAAACATATTCAAGAATTATATTTTTATTTTGAACATGTTCTCTTATAAAATGATGTCTTATTTCAATATGTTTAGATCTTGAGTGTTGAATTGGATTTTTAGATAGATTTATGGCACTTGTGTTGTCACATCTTATTGGTGTATCATTAAGTTTGATTCCAAAATCTTCGAGTTGTTGCTTAATCCATAAGATTTGAGCACAATAACTTCCGGCTGCAATGTATTCGGCCTCAGCCGTAGACAGAGCCACTGAATTTTGTTTCTTGCTAAACCATGAGATTAGGTTAACTCCAAGAAATTGGCAAGTTTCACTTGTGCTTTTTCTATCTAATTTACATCCAGCAAAATCAGCATCTGAATATCCTAATAAATTAATTTGTGAGTCCTTAGAGTACCATAACCCTAGAGTTTGAGTACCATTTAAGTATCTAAGGATTCTTTTAACAGCATTCAAATGAGATTCTTTAGGATTAGTTTGATATCTAGCACATAAGCAAACACTAAACATGATATCAGGCCTACTTGCAGTTAAATATAATAATGAGCCAATCATACCTCTATAGTATTTTAAGTCTACACATTTACCTTCATCATCCTTGTCAAGCTTACATGAGGAACTCATTGGTGTGCCAATTGGTTTGTAGTTCTCCATTCCAAATCTTTTGAGTAGTTCCTTGGTGTACTTGCTTTGGGTGATGGAGATTCTCTCTTTTGATTGTTTGATTTGGAGTCTGAGGAAGAAGGTGAGTTCTCCCATCATGCTCATCTCGAACTCCCCCTGCATAAGCTTAGCAAAGTCTTGACAAAGGGATTCATTAGTAGACCCAAAAATTATGTCATCAACATAAATTTGTATAATTAGCATATCATTTTGATTTCTTTTAATAAATAGGGTTGTATCTACATTACCTCTTGAAAAACCATTATTCATTAGAAATTTGCTTAGCCTTTCATACCATGCTCTAGGTGCTTGTTTTAATCCATATAAAGCTTTATTTAATCTAAAGACATGATTAGGAAAAGCATGATTTTCAAATCCAGATGGTTGTTCTACATATACTTCTTCAGAGATATATCCATTTAAAAATGCACTTTTAACATCCATTTGAAATAATTTGAATTTCATAAAGCAAGCATATGCAAGTAGAAGTCTAATAGCTTCTAATCTAGCAACAGGTGCAAAGGTTTCATCAAAATCAATTCCTTCTTCTTGATTATATCCCTTAGCAATCAGTCTTGCTTTATTTCTAATTACATTTTCATGCTCATCTAATTTGTTTCTAAAGACCCATTTTGTGCCAATTTAGGTCTTGATACTAAGGTCCAAACATTATTTCTTTCAAATTGATTAAGTTCCTCTTGCATAGCATTAATCCAATTATGATCATTTTCAGCTTCTTCAAAAGTTTTAGGTTCAAGATGAGATACAAAAGCACAATGATTAACTGCATCTCTTAGTGAAGAACGGGTTTTTACCCCATGCATAGGGTCACCAATAATTAATTCCTTAGGGTGGTTGTGAACATACCTCCATTCCTTGGGTAGGTCATTTATACCTTGAGGTTGTTCTTGAGTTTCTTTACCTTTCTCATTTTGTTCGTCTTCTTGATCCTTGTCTTCTGGAGTTGCTGAATCTTTCAGAGTGATCTCCTTCATACCTTCTATTAGTGGATCTGCATCATCAACACCCTCATTCTTCCTTGAAGGAAGATCGTTAGATTCATCAAAAACAACATGTATGGACTCCTCAACTACTAAAGTTCTTTTGTTGAAAACTCTAAATGCTTTACTAGTAGAGGAGTAACCTAGAAAGATTGCTTCATCTAATTTTGCATCAAATTTACCAAGTTTTTCTTTGCCATTATTTAATACAAAACATCGGCAACCAAAGACATGAAAATATGCAATATTTGGTTTTCTTCTTTCCAAAGTTCATAGGGGGTTTTCTTTAAAAATTGTCTAATTAAAGCATGATTTAAAATGTAACATGCTGTGTTAATTGCTTCTGCCCAAAAATATTTTGGAAGGTTGCTTTCACAAAGCATGGTACGGGCCATTTCTTCTAAGGTTCTGTTTTTCCTTTCAACTATCCCATTCTATTGGGGTGTCCTAGGAGCAGAGAAGTTATGGCCAATTCCATTTTCATCACAAAAATTTTCAAAATCTTGATTTTCAAATTCAGTTCCATGATCACTTCTAATATTTTGAATTGAAAAACCTTTTTCATTAGAGACTTTTCGATGAAATTTAGTGAAAATATGAAAATTTCATTTTTGTGAGCCAAAAAGAAAACCCAAGTAAAATGAGAATAATCATCTATAATTACAAAGCCATATCGTTTTCCTCCTGGACTGGTGGTTCTTGTTGGTCCAAATAAGTCCATATGTAAGAGCTCTAATGGTCTAGAAGTTGAAACAGTATTTTTGGATTTAAATGATACTCTAGTTTGTTTACCTAATTGGCATGCATCACAAATTCTATCCTTTTCAAAATTCAGTTTTGGCAAACCGAGAACTAAATCCTTTTTAATTAATTTTGAAAGAGAATGCATGCTAATATGTGCAAGTCTACGATGCCACAGCCAACTAGTCTCATTGATTTTAGCATTCAAGGATACTAGGCATTGCATGTCTAATTTGGCTAAGTCATTCAAATCTATCATATAAACATTGCCATGCCTATGTCCTATAAATTTAATGCCATCGTTAATAGGACTAGTCACAATGCAAACAGATGATTCAAAAACTACTTTATACCCTTTATCACAGAATTGACTAATGGTAAGTAAGTTATGCTTTAAACCTTTAACTAGTAAAACATTCTCAATGTATTTGGAGGGAGTGATACCAATGTTACCTATCCCGATGATCTTTCCTTTGCCATTATCTCCAAAGGTGACCATCCCTCCATCCTTAGCATCAAGCGTGATGAATTGTGATTCATCACCAGTCATGTGTCTCGAGCATCCGCTGTCAAGATACCATTTCCTGTTTCCTTCTTGGGATGCTAGACACACCTGCAAGCAAAGGTCAAGTTTCTGTCTTAGGTACCCAAGCTTTCTTGGGTCCTTTCAGGTTAGTCAGAATGGTTTCTTTTGGAACCCATATTTTCTTTGTGTTTGCATATTTGTTAATAAGACATGTGTATGATTTATGTCCTATCCTACCACAGTTGAAACAAGTAATATTTGTAGACTTGTTACTTGAATAATTTACATAAATATCCTTCAGAAATTTTTGTTTCTTCAGAGGTTTATAGCCAAGTCCAGCCTTATCATATATAGCTTTCTGATTATCAAGAATCATATTTAGTTTGTTTGAACTTAAGGTGAACTTATCTACTATAGATTTCAGCTTGTTAATTTCATCCTTTAAGTTTTGATTTTCTTGAATCAAGGTGAATTTTTCAATTGACAGGTTTTCAGTTTGTTTCACTAAGGACTGATTTTTCAATTTCAGTTCTTTGTTTTTCTTTCCTAGTTTCTTTAATTCATCAATTGAATCATAGAATGCTTCATGCAATTCTTCAAATATGAATATACTAGTGGATTCAGAAGTTACCTCATTTTCATGTGCCATCAGGCACAGGTTGGCTTGTTCTGTTGAGGTTTCCTCGTCGGAGCTTGAGTCATCACTCGCACTCCAAGTCGCCATCATTGCCTTCTTTTTGAACTTTGTGGGACCTTTCTTCAGTTGTGGACATTCGGATCTGAAATGTCCCGGCTTCTTGCACTCGTAGCATATAAGGGGTTGATCTTTTTCTTTCTCTTTGCTTTGTTCCCCTTTTGTGAATGACTTCTTTCTCATCCCCTGTTTCCTTTTTCTTAGAAACTTCTTGAATCTCCGGGTGATGAGTGCCATCTCTTCATCCTGTTCTTCATCTTCAGTGTCATCCGTTTCATAATCAGGCAAAGTTATGGATTTGAGGGCAATGGTTCTTTTATTTTTGACTTCATCCTCTTGATGTTGCTTCATGCTAAGTTCATGAGTCATCAAGGATCCAAGAAGTTCTTCTAGAGGTAGAGTGTTCAAGTCCTTTGCTTCTTGGATGGCAGTCACCTTGGCTTCCCAAGTTCTTGGCAGTGACCTGAGAATCTTCCTTACAAGTTCACTGTTAGTATAAGATTTGCCAAGACTCTTCAAACCATTAATTATATCTGTAAAATGAGTAAACATAGCAGTTATGGACTCGTCATGCTCCATCTTAAACAATTCATATTTATGTACAAGCATGTTTATTTTAGACTCTTTTACTTGATTTGTTCCCTCATGGGTTACTTCTAACCTATCCCATATTTCTTTAGCAGATGCACAAGTAGAAATGCGATTGAATTCACTTGCATCTAGTGCACAATAAAGAACATTCATGGCTTTGGCATTTAATTGTGCCAATTTCTTGTCAACCTCATCCCATTCTTTCTCGGGTTTGGTTGACTCCTCACCATCTATAATCTTGGTGGGTGTGTGAGGACCGTTCACTATGATACTCCACATATCATAGTCGAGTGCTTGTATGAAAATCTTCATCCGAGCTTTCCAATAGGTGTAATTAGACCCATTGAAAAGTGGAGGTCGGTTTGTTGATTGCCCCTCGGCTAGAGAAGTACCAACATGGGTTGCCATAGATCTTTGGCTCTTTGATTGTTAGATCAAAGAAGGGCTAGAGCACCGGGCTCTGATACCACTTGTTGCCCAGCTATGCAACCCAAGAGGGGGGGTGAATTGGGTTTCTAAAAATTTTAGAATTGATTAATTACTTATGATGAACAAGACAAAGATTTTAATTCAATATTAAATACCTAAAACAGGAATGCAAGGATATAATAAAGAAATAAAGTGAAGCGATAAAGCACACCACAAACACAAGGATTTATAGTGGTTCGGTGCCAACCCTGCACCTACATCCACTCCCCAAGCTCCTACTTGGGAATTTCAATCCACTATACTTGTATTCAACCTGAATACAAAACGTCGAAACTCCGACACTAGCTATCCCAAGCTAGATCACTTGTTTTCCAGGTACAAGTAAACCCAAAACACTCCGATTTCAGGTTCGGATCAACCTTTCCTTGTTTTGGAAATCCTCCAAAAACAAGAACAAAAACTCACAAAGAGTTAGAAAATTTTGAGCACAGATTAATACAATAACAGCTCCTTTAAATGAGCGAATATAACAATAAAAACTTTACTCAAATGAAGAACCCTTTTCGGATTTTCTCAAAGTAGATGAACGCTTGAACGAATGCTTGAGAAGAGGTTGATTGTTGATTGAAGATCTCTTGAAAGCTTTGAAAGATCTCTAGATCAAGGTTGAACAATAGGCTTGAAAGATCCTCTTGAATGCTCTTGCTTTTCTCTTTCACAATCTCTCTTGTATATTGTGGATCCTCTCTCTTTTTCTTTTTGGATATTTCATTGATCTCAGGCTTTTTCGTGCAGATTTCGGATCCTCTCTTTCGTTTTTCTCATTTTTGATTTCACGTTTGATCTGCTATTTAATCTGTAATTTCTTTCACCATTTAAAGCATTTTATGACATTAGAAGCAAGAGAAAACAATTTAGGCAGATAAAGAGCCGTTAGAGCAATTTTAGGAAGCATAAAAGGCAATTAAAACGGACAAAAAAATAGCCGTTGCTGACATTTTCCGTCGCATGGGTCGACTCATGCTACAGGAGTCGACTCATGAGTCGACTTCTGTTGCAACAGCCAGAAAATGAGTTTCTGCAACTTTTGGCCTAAAACTGCAGGGGTCGACTCATGGGGGTCGACTCATGCCTGGGGGTCGACTCATGAGGGTCGACTCACAGGGTGTGCCAATCAGCTCATTGTGCCATGAGTTGACTCACGGGTTGACTCATGATTTTCAAACATGCATAACTTTCAAAATACAAGTCCAAAATCAATGAAATTTTCACCATTGGATCACAAATCTTTTGTTCTACCAAATGATACTATCAAATCAGGATTTTAGAAAAATTACGATTTTGCCCTTGAAGAGCATAAGGACTTTTTTAATTTAAAATTATTTGTATCCCTTCAATCTGCTTTGTAATCATCAAAATCAATCTAGGAGCAACAGCAAGTCACTATGGTGATCTTAGGTCTGAAGGACATTTATAACCATATATTTCATGAGCAGCTCTTGACAGTAAAACACTCAGCAGGTAGGTCACTTGTTCAGTGACAATATATCCTTACATCTCATCTATATGCTATATTAGTGTCACCACACTCCTTGGCTAAGAGGACAACCAACCCATATGGAACACAACGACTTTCACTCGATAAATATCATCATCCCGTAATGATATATCATTTGATCACGAACTTATTTAAGAACTATACGATAAATCCTCTCTTTATCGTACACTAGCATAGTTCTAGGGACTTCATCACAGTACAAGAGTTCAAAGAAGATGTCACTTTGTGATGAAAAATAGTAGAATAACTATTATTCAATAATCAATAATTCATATACAAGGATGAACTCAATCATCACACGATTGGTTTTAAGACACAATTCCCAACAACTCTCACTTTGACTAAAGCCAGTCGGGACAGTATCTTATACCCATCTTCGATTTGAAGTTATCGAACTCTTTGATCCCGAGAGCTTTAGTGAAGAGATCGGCTAGGTTCTCCTTTCCATCGATCTTCTAAAGCTCGACATCACCTTGGTTCATGATCTCTCACACTAGATGATAGCAGCGCAGAACATGTTTAGTGCGATGGTGCGACTTAGATTTTTTCATCTGAGCTATGGTACTGGAGCTATCATAATACAGTAGGACAGGACCATCAATAAAAGGTACAACTCTCAACTCGATAATAAACTTTCGCAACCACACCGCCTTCTTTGTAGCATCCGATGCAGCAATGTATTCTACTTCCCATACAAAATCGGCCACAGTATGTTGCTTGAAATTTTTTCAGCAAACAACTTCTCCATTCAAGGTAAATACGTAGCCCGACATGCTTCTGTTGTCATCACAATTTGACTAAAAACTGAAATCAGTATATCCCACAAGTTTCAAATCAGAGTCTCCAAAGATAAGCCATTGGTCTTTAGTATTTCTCAAATACTTAAGAATTACCTTTGCAATCTGTCAATGCTTCTCATCCCGATCTGACTGGTACCTACTCACTACCCCTAGTGAATAGGCCACATCCGACCTCATCATGTCATAGCATACATGATAGATCCCACTGTCGAAGCATATGGTATTCTACTCATGCGCTCTCTCTCCTTAGGAGTTGTCGGACATTCTTTCTTGGAAAGAGTAATTTCATGGCCTATCGAAAGATAGCTTTTCTTAAAATTATCCATGTTGAACCGCTTCAACAAGGTGTCAATGTACGTGGATTGGGACAATTCAAGCAACTTTCTAGATCTATCCCTATAAATCTTCATCTTTAGGATGTAGGATGCTTCTCCTAAGTCCTTCATGGAGAACTATGATGATAACCATAGCTTCACACTCTGCAAAGTCGAGATGTCATTTCCTAGTAACAGTATGTCATCCACATACGGCTCAAAAAAAATGACCACAAAATTGGAAGCCCATTTGTAGATGCAAGGCTCTTCTCCATTCCTAATGAAGCCATATATTTTGATTACTTTATCAAAATACATGTTCCAACTCCTCGATGCCTGCTTAAGTCCATAAATTGACTTTTTCAGCTTGCACACTTTTGACTCATCTGTGGATGTAAATCCTTCAGGTTGTATCATATACACCTCTTCTTTCAGCTCTCCATCTGATATCCATCTGTCAAATCTCATAATCTAAGTGTACAGCAATAGCAAGCATAATTCGGATGGTCTTGAGCATTGTCACAGGAGAAAATATCTCATCATAGTCAATACCATAATGCTGACGGTAACCCTTAGCAACTAGATGGACTTTATAGGTCTTAACCTTCCCATCCACTCCTCTTTTTCTTTGAAAAATTTATTTACACCCTATGGGTTTTATCCCTTCAGGCGGATCAACTAGTGTCCAGACACTATTGATCTCCATGGACTCCATCTCAGACTTCATGGCCTCAAGCCATTTTTGAGAGTCGAGCCTTTGCATGGCCTCCATATAGGTGATCGGATCCTCATCATTCTCATCAAGTTCAATAAGATCACCGTCCCGGATCAAAAAATTATAATATTTGTCCGACTAATACAGTACTCTACCGGATCTCCTTAATGGTGCCTCTACTGGCTCCAAATTTGATTCACCAATCGAACCCAATTCTGTATGTATCAGTCCTTCCACCTCATGAACTTCATCAAGTTCAATTTTATAGGCATTAGCTCCTTCACCAAGAAATTTTTTTTCCAAAAAGACTGTCCGACTGCTGATAAACACCTTTTGTTCTGCAGCGAGGTTGAAGTAGTACTCTTTAGTTTTCTTTGGATACCCTACGAACAAGCATCTATCAGACTTCAGTCCAAGCTTATCTATCTTTAAACGCTTGACATAAGCTGGATACCCCCAGACCCTAAGATGTGAGAGCACCGGCTTACGTCCAGTCCATATCTCATATAAATTTTATCGACAGACTTGCTGAGCACCTTATTCAAAATATAGTAGGCAGTCTCTGAAGCATATCCTCAAAAGGATATTGACAGACTGAAAAAAGCCCATCATGGATCAGACCATGTCTAACAAGGTTTGATTCCTCCTCTCAGACACACCATTATGTTGTGGTGTTTCAAGAGGGGTCCATTGTGAGAGAATCTCATTCTCTTTCAGATATATCAGAAACTCACTGGTGAGGTATTCACCTCCTCAATCTGATCGAAAGATCTTAATACTCTTTTTAGTTTATTTTTCTACTTTAGCATAGAATCGTTTGGATATTTCAAATGTTTCTGACTTATGTTTGTAAGGTTTCAGGGTGGGCATGCATAGTGAAAACATAATGGATTTCAAAATTTTAATAAAAAAATTTTAAATATTAAACCCTTAAACCAGTATCTCCTTAATAATTAACAATCATATATAACATAAATTTAAGATTAAATTTAAGTTATAGAAGAATACCTGCAGCACTTAATCCAAATTTCGATAGAACCTCCATCAGGTGCCCAAGTGTTAGCCCTCCAACGGTGATCCACACAGGGCTATGATCAGGACACCAACTCTTTGAGATGATTTTTCCTCCAAAATTTTTACTCTGAGAATTTTCTTGAACACCAGGACCTCAAGACCCTCTTCCTCTTCTCCTAGCCTTCCATCCCTACCTTTCTTCTCTCCTTGTCTTCCTTAATTCTCTTCCTAGTCTCTTGTCCTAAAATCGGACTTGTCCTTTCTATTTTGGATTTGTCTTAACAAGAGAAGAAAGAGACTAATTAGATAATAGGGAGAGGATGTTAGAAAGAAAGGAGAAATTAGAAATCTGAATGAATCCAATCCCCCGGTGCACCCCCCTTTAAATACTTAGCAATGGGTTGCCTTCAGGAATTTTTTGTGCCCCTTTCACGCGCTATCTCGCATCCATCAGAAAATCTCATACCTCCTGATGAATTCTCATGCCCATCTAAAAGTTTTTGACATATGGCAATCATCGAGAAAAAATCCAAGAGATGCTTCATGCAGAAGGACTCTTCAGAATATTTTTCTCGATGATTCTCTGATGCATCACATAGCTTTCCATGGCATAATTTTTTTCCACCACTCATCAATATAATTTTGTCCATCAAATAGCCAAAAATTAAGGCACTAACATGAGAATATCATGGAAAAAAATTTAGATTAAGAAGTGGCGTGACAAATGTGTTAGAGTCCTTCACAAGTTGGACTCTTGGTCAGGCGCATGGATCAGGCTGACAGAATTTCCAAATTCAACAAATTTCCATGATTAAACCAGAAGGAATTTTAACTTTAGAAAAATTCCTCATGCTCAAAATAAAGTTAAAAATTATCAAAAAATTTATTTCATCATGGAACATGGGATAAGCTTGAGGATGAGGCGTCCCATCTCATGGGATGCGAAAGCTGTTTCTGCACACAAAAACTGCACCCACGCACAAGAAAATTTTTTGACTCATGGAGACTTAGTTTTCTAGCTCTAAATTTTTGGTACATGTAGCTAAGGCTGAGCCAACTCAAACCCAAAATTTATTTGAATTAATTTATCTTTAATTAGCCCAATCTGGAATCAATTTTAAACCCGATTCAAAACAAGGAGCTAGTTTTTTGCAATATGTGCTAGCATGTCAATTTTGCAAACATGATCTAATCCAATTAGACCTCTGATTAATACTCTTTATGTATGACCCATTGGGTTCCACATCTAGCCAGAAATAGATCTAAATTCAAGTTGATTTGATTTGATTAGAATTTAATCTAACCAATCTAGATCCAATCGAACTAACCCGATTTCAGTAATTAGAACTCTTTCTAATTGGTGATTGAATTAAACTCTTTAATTCGATCAAACCTATAAGACAAGATTGACATCTAGCAACGTATCATGTCTACCTAAAAGATATAAATTTTTTTATGAAAATACTAAAAATATCCTTCAATGGAAAGTTACCGTGCAATTTGATCTTGCGATCTCCCTGCACCCTTAATATGACTCTGGATATGGAATGATGTCAAATCCAATATCATACTCATATTTCTCTCAATCTTATATAATAATTTAATTAATATTAAAAAAAAAATTTAATTTTTATTCTATTTTGATCAAAGGCTTCTTGAATCATCAATCGATCAGAACAAGTAGGATGCGATTTCCTCTTACTAGGAGTGATCGATTCCATGTTGACCTACTCACAACCTCCATACACATTCTATCATATCTAGAATACCACGTACATGACTAAGTCATGAATGAGTATGAACTAAAAAATATAGATTCATGTATACAAGATTCTATGGTAGTCTCAGGTCAAAGGATTACATGCACAACTCCCACTATAAGAAAATATCTCTTGACAGGTAAGTAAATTCCATAAGATGTTTCTTAAGTTGGATCAATTCAGTGAACTCATTCTTTAATGAGCACCCACTTCCTTGTATTAGTGTCTCACACAAGTGGCATATGAGATCTGCCACCCTCTCCATCAAGCATACATAGAAAGTGTTAATCTATCCGGAACATTGATCCCCTACTCAATGCTCCTATGACTAGAATATTCTAAATCAGGATTTTTAAGATTTTAGGTCTCACAGGTATGATCTCATCATAACCCTAAACTCATTTTTCTGATTTATGGAGTTCATCATAATCATTACTAAAGTAAGATGCAGCATATGATGAAAAATATCTTTTATTATTTAAAGAGTTAATACATAAGTCTGGAAGATTACAAGAAAAATTCATCAAAATATAAATTTTGATTGGCTTGTAGGGCATATTACTTTCAATGCTTCATAAAATAGACATACCCATACCTCGATAAGTCGTCTGTAAACATAATGTAGTAGTATACTCCTCTGGCACTTATATTTATAGGCCCACATACATCAGTATGTATTAGACCTAGGACATTACTAGCTCTTTCACCTTTTTCTTTAAAAGGTGACTTAGTCATCTTACCAAGTAGATAAGATTCACAAGTAGGCAATGATTCATAATCATCTATCTCAAGGACACATTTCTTGATCAAACTATCAATCCTATTCTTGTTCACATGATCAAGCCTACAATGTCAAAGGTAGGATTCGCTGACATTATCTATTTTAGTGCATTTACTTGGTGTGTACATTACACTAACAGGCCATGATATTATGTATATGTCATGTTTTAATTATCCATGCATAATTGTAGTATCATTCATAATGATATCACAAAAATCATCCTTTATTATAAACTTGTAATCAAGTTTGGCCAAAAGGCCTACAAAGATGACATTCATCATAAAGGAGGGATAATAATGACAATCATCTAACATAACACTACTGGACTCGAAGACAAGCTGCAAAGTTTCCAAGGTCAGAACTGGAACAAGGCTTTCATCTCCAACATTAAGGAACCGCTCACCCTCTCAAAATTTTCTACTTACCTGTAGTCCCTGCAATGAATTGCATATATTAACAGAACTTTCGATATCCAATACCCAGGTAGTAGTATCATAAATAGAGAAATTACAAGGTGTTATCATATAAATACCTTGTAAAGCAACCACTTGCCTCTTTCTTTTGTTCTTAGGCCTGTTTGGGTCAAGGGTGGCTATATAAGTAGGATAATTTCTTTTCCAATGACCCAGTTTCTTACAGAAGAAGCACTCTGTCTGGCTCTTGTCAACTTTTGACGGTTTGCTCTGTTTGGGATCGGCGGCATGGAATTTTTACACATTTTTCTTCTTTCCTCTCCTAGAGGATCGATGCCTTGCAGATGAACCTCCCACTAAATTCACTAGCTCCTTTTGGAGCTGGTGATCTTTCTCAAAAGTCTACAATAACCCTAGCAAACTATGGTAGTTTAATGCAGGCCTCGTCATTCTATAATGACTGAGAAAGGGTAGGTAGAATTTCGATAGAGAATTAAGGATAGTATCCTTGCCTAACTGTTCATGCAACAAAAAGCCAAGTTTGCTAAGATGTTCAATCTGCTCAATCATGTATAATATATGATCGGTGACTAAAGCTTCCTCTTGCATACGGGCATTGAACACTACACAGGAGGTTTTATATCTCTCCACATCCTCAAGGGTGTCGAAGGACTCATTCAACATTTGAATCATCTCCTCAGGCTGTGCATCCTCAAACTTATGACTCAGTTCATCGTTCATAGCTGCCCTCATCATGCAACGCACAGTCGTGCGATCATTAAGCCACTTCATGTAAGTGTATCTCACAGCACGAGAAGCATTGGATGTAGGTTCTTCAGGTGTCTGATCCGTAAGGACATACAAAATCCTCTCATGCTCCAACATGATTTTTAACTTTCGATACCAGCTATCGAAGTTGGGTCTGATGAGCTTGTCACTGTCCAACAGTGAACGGAGGGATAATGTGTTGGCCATAACTGAAAGGAGAAACTATTAGCCTATTGGTATATGAATTATTTTTTTTATTTGTTAATTCTGAAGATATGGACTTTAGTATAAAGGTCCTTCCATTATTTTTTATGAATTGGTAGCCTCTATCTCCAATTCAAAAAATTATATTAATTTTTTAGCAGGTAATAGAATCCACACGAACTGCATTCATACCCGAGTATGGCTCGGCCAACCCTAGTGCATCCATGGATATGTTTATAACTAATTATTTCTCCAAACAACTTCTAGCATTGGGTTTTACCCTAGACATCCTTTCAGCAGGCGTGGGCGCCTATACTGAAAATCCTAATTAGGTCCAACAATTAACATGACACATCAAGTATATCCAACAAACAGATGTTCAGATCCGAGTGTAGCTCGACCAACCTGAGCATTGATCTGAAGGTACATCATGATGGTCATATGATGAATGATAATTCCAATACGTAATAAACACCAGGCGTGTGGCGCCTCCAATGTCTATTTGAAATATTGAACTCATTATCACACACCTTAATGGGAGGTAATGACCAAGTTATCTCATAACTTTATCACTTTATGGATCTAATAATTTAGAGGATTTGATTTCATTGACCTGAGAATAAGAGAAAAAATCGACCTGCAGCTGCAAATCCTTCCACTAACTTCATCAAATCATGTAAAGGATTAAACACAAGCTGATCTAAAGATACCTAAATCAGTCATACTGATTCATCTTAATGACATGGATCTGCACGAATCGACTAGTGACCTAATCAAAATATATCTACCATGTTGGCCAGATAAATGAGATTAGCAGGAGGGATCTGCCCTTAACTCACCATAGATGCATCTAGGTGAATAGCTCCCAATTAAAAATTACTTGATCGAATTTATCAAACTTATCTTAGACACCAACTGGTTAATTAGTTTCGATTTGGCACACCAGAAGATTCAGGCTCAACCACGGAGCCATGATCATGGTTCATTTATTAGGGTCAAACACATGGACTTGATCAAACTTCAACTATTGAGATTGATTTAGAAAAATACTGACCTAATCTAATTCAATACTTGATTAGATTTAATTAATTTCTCTACTTGATCTGCATGTGTTCCTAACCCTAGGTCTAACCCATTAAAAGGACCTGATTCATGCTAACCCTTTGCTCATCATATTATGTGATGTCTTAATGATCTTCAATTCTCAATTCTAAATCATTCAAACTTAATTCAAAATTAAGTGTATGAAATATGTGTTTCAGTTTGTAGAACTATTCTACAAGAGTTTCAAGTGAAGCATACCATATGTTTCAACATATGAAAATAAATTTTTATAATATATTTAACAATTAAACATATATAGGTATGATCTAAACTTCATTCATACATCTCATGTATCATGACAACTTTTAGATCAATACTAATTACATCATATGTAACATATAATTCAGATCTAAAATAATTTTATATCTCAATTTTATCCTATTATAATGAATCATAAATTACTTTAGATCTAATCTAAATATATTTATGATCAAAATAATATATAAAAGTCTGTTCACTTTTTTTCTTTATGAAATTGGATCACAACGGCACCCCTACACGTCATAAGAGATTCCATCGAATAGGCAAAAGAGAGATTAATCTCTTCAATCTCTTATGATCGGATAGTCTGGTGATCTCATCAATTCGAGTACTAGACTACTAAGATCTGAAATCTAATTTTATATATAATTACATCAATATATAATTATTGATAAAACTATTTTATGATAAGAACATATCCTTGATCTCATCAATTATGTTCTTCATTTAATCCAATTAGATTTGATGTATCATATACATCATATCAAATCTAAAACTTATCTTATACTAATTATAAAATATCAATTTTAAATTTGATATCAAATAAAAAATAATTAGATGCAAATATGAATGCATAAGAAATTAATTTTTGATAAAATCTATTTTCGCAGTGCTGAATTATGATAGGTTTCAGATCTAAATATCCATCAAAATGGATTCAATTTAAATCTGAAATAATCTTCAGTTCATAAAAAAAAAATAAAATTAAAATTTTATTAAAATAAATTTAATTAATTTTAATTTATATTATTTTTTTTCAAAAATTCAGCAACAACAGAATTCTGTTATAACAGATTTATAACAACCTCAATCAACCATTGATTAGGCACCTCTAATCCAATCAAAATCAGATCAAAAATTTTATATAAATAGATTTAAATAATATTTAATATCATATAAAAAACTTTAATTATATCTTATATAAATAATTATAAAAAATTTTATTTTGCACATATATATTTCAGGTCTGCTTTGATACCAGTTGAAGGGAAGAAAACAGTTTCCCTCCAAAATGCTCAGGTTGCATCTAAATTTTTTTTTTAATGTTATACTTGTTTAAGAATCAAATTCTTTCCTGAATCATAATAGAATTAGGAATCAAATCTTAAATTATTTGATATAAACCTTCACGGAGGCCTGGATATGCAGATCCTTTACTTTGCATGCACATCAGATGCCGCAGGAAAGCAGGATAAACTTCAATCCAATTGACTTTGCAACTCAATCAATCAAAGAATGAGATGTGATGATGTGACACATCACACCAGTAGATAGGATGCCCAAGAAGGATCCACACCTAAGGAGAGAAGGCGGCAACTAAAGGAGAGATGTAGAAGATGAAGGACCTCTCTCTTCACATGCCTGTCTCTCTCTCTTTTTCTCTTCTCTCAATTTGATTTGTTTGCTATTCTATTTTCTTCTTTCGTCTATAGGTAGAGACCCTCTCTATTTATAGATGATTTTCATGACCCAATGAGAGGAGGACTCTTTATTCAAATCTGATTTGAATTGGTCCAATACTCATGAAAGAAGGACTCCTACATGAGATATAATTGCCATCACTTATGACATCCATTTTGCACCTACTCTCACACCCACTTGGGATACCCCAAATAAGTACCAAACTAATTTTTAATCATACTTCATGAGTGGATATTCTCAGTGCAAGTAGGAATACTCATATCTCATCCAAAACAGATCCGATTCGAAGTCGATTTGAAATAATTTTGAAAGGCTGTTAATCCTAAACTCTTTAAGACTTTTGTATCAAGTCTAACTTAGATTTTAAACCTATTAAAGTCTAATTAATTTAGATCTAATTTAAAATTAATTAGTACTTAAATCTAATCTTTCATATGTTTCATGGATCATAGATAAAAATTGTTCATCCCTGGGATTGAACCTGAACATCATGTGTAGTGCTAGCTAGACATAGTCAACTCTTCAATCCCGTTTGACCCATAACTCAATTCTAATCAAGTTAACTTATATATTCAATCAATCAAGTACTTCCAGATTAGACATATAAACATAGGTCAATTCTTTCTTACTTTGTCTAACTTGTGTGCGTGACTCTATAGGTTCAAACACTAAGCCAGTAGCACAGGAACCAATTCCTATACTAATCGAAATATCATCTAGCAATGATTTTCGATGTTCAGATAGGTTGAATTATCACAAAGAAATATCTCAGAACCCATGCGCATGGTTACCGCATAATTCATCCTTTTGACCCTGAATGCTCTAGGATGTTCTCAGGTTAACTGTCAATCAGATTGCTTCATCCATATTGTATTTCAACCTTTCAAATCTATCTCATAGATTATCCTAGCCAAAGCTTTACTAAATTAAAATACAGTAATACATCAACTTCAATAATCTGGAGGGATTAATTCCATCTTGATCCACACACAGACTTCGCAAGTACTTGACTGTACCCAGTAGCCTTCCATCACTACATTAAAAATCCAGATAGTTCGGTATCAAAGCACAGTGAGTTGCTTGCAAGTCACTATAGTAATCTTAGATCTGTAGGATATTTATACCCATGTGTTTCGTGAGCAGTTCTTGACAGCAGAACACTCAGCAGGTGAGTTACTTATTCAGCGATGATGTACCCTTACATCTCACCTGTATGCCATACTAGTGTCACCACACTCCTTGATTAAGAGGACAACCAATCCATATGGCACACAATGACCTTCACTCAATAAATATCATCGTCCCATAATGACGTATCATTTGGTCACGAACTTATTTAAGAACTATACGATAAATCCTCTCTTTATCGTACACTAGCATAGTTTTAGGGACTTCATCACAGTACAAGAGTTCAAGGAAGATGTCACTTTGTGATAAAAAATATTAGAATAACTATTATTCAATAATCAATAATTCATATACAAAGATGACTCAATCATCACACGATTGATTTTAGGACACAATTGCCAACACGATCCTGAGGATAAACAATTTCTGATCTTTGATCCATGGAGCATATGCAAGATTAAATTTAAGTACTCATTAATTTCAGATTAGATATAAATTAATTAGACTAAATTAGGTTCAAAATCTAAGTTAGAGTTGGTACAAAAGTCCTAAAGAGTTTGAGATTGACAGCCTTTCAAAATTATTTCGAACTATCTTCGAATTAAATTCGAATCTGATCCGTTTTAATGAGATATGAGAATTTTCACTTGCACTGAGATTTTTCTCTCATGGGGGCCAACCAACACCTAAAATGGTGCTGGTTTGGGGCATCCTATATGGGTGAGAGAGTGGGTGCAAATTGGTGGTCATATGTGATGGCAATTCTTTCTCATGTAGAAATCCTTCTTTCATGAGTATTGGACTGATTCAAATTAGATTTGAGTTAGGACTCTTATACTTATTGGATAATGAGAATCATCTATAAATAGAGAGGGTCTCTACTTATAGATGTATATAAAATAAATCAGATTGAGAGAAGAGAGAAAGAGAGAGAGAGGCATGAGAAGAGAAGAGCCTTCTTCTTCCCTTGGTCTCTTCCATTTTGGTGCCGCCCCTCTTCCCTTGGGCATGGATCCTTCTTGGGCATTCCACTTACTGGTGTGAGGTATTATACTAATATATCTCCTCTCTCATTTAATTGGGTTGCGAAGGTGATTGGATTGGAGTTCATCCTGCTTTCCTGCGGTGTCTGACGTGCATACGAAGTAGAGGATCTGCACATCCAGACCTCCAAGAAGATTTATATCAGATTATTTAAGAATTGATCTTTGATTTTACTATTATTTAGGTAAATATTTGATCTTTAGTCATGTAGATGAATAAAAAAATTTTAGATGCAATCTGGACCTTTTGAAGAGAAACAGTTTCCATTCCCTTCAACTGTATCAGAACAGGTCTGAAATATATACATGCATAACTAAATTTTTTGAGATTAATTATATAATATATAATTAAAATTTTTTATAATATATTAAATTTAATTTAAATCTATTTATATAAAATTTTTGATCTGATTTTGATTGGATTAGAGGTACCTAATCAATGATTGATTAAGGTTGTTATAAGTTTGTTATAACAGAATTCTGCTGTTGCTAAATTTTGATGGAATAATAATATGAATTAAAATTTATTTTAAATTTATTTTAATAAAATTTTAATATTATTACTTTTTTTATGAAGTAAAAATTATTTTATATTTAAATTAAATCTATTTTGATGGATATTTAGATTTGAATCCTATCAAAATTCTACACTGCATGAAAATAGATTTTATCAGAAATTTATTCCTTATACATTTATGTTTGCATCTAATTAATTTTTTATATGATATCAAATCTAAAATTAATATTTTATAATCAGTATAAGATATATTTTAGATCTGATATGATGTATATGATACATTAAATCTAATTAGATTAGATGAAGAACATAATTGATAAGATCAAGGATATATTCATGACACAAAATTATTTTATCAATAATTGTATATTGATGTAATTATATATGAAATTAAATTTTAGATCTTAGTAGCCTAGTACTCAAATTGATGAGATCATCAGACCATCCAGTTATAAGAGATTGAAGAGATTAATCTCTCTTTTACCTATTCAATGGGCTCTTTTATGACGTATAAGGGTGTCATTGTGATCCGATTTCATAAAGAAAAAAGTGAATAGATTTTTATATATTATTTTGATTATAAATATATTTATATTAAATTTAAAATAATTTATAATTTATTATAATAGGATAAAAATTAGATAAAAAATTATTTTAGATCTGAATTGCATGTTACATAAGATGTAATCAGTATAGATCTAAAAGTTATCATAATGCATGAGATGTATGGATGAAGTTTAGATCATACCTATGCAAGTTTAATTGTTAAACATATTATGAAAATTTATTTTCATAGATTGAAATATGTGGTATGCTTCATCTGAAATTCTTGTAGAATAGTTCTACAGACTGAAACATACGTTTCACACACTTAATTTTGAATTAAGCTTTGAATGATTTAGATTTGAGAATTGGAGATCATTAAGATACCACATAAAATGATAGACAAAGGGTTAGCTTGAATCAAGTCCTTCTAATGGGTTAGACCTAGGATTAGAAATACATATGGACCAACTAGAGAAATTGATTAAATCTAATCAAGTATTGAATTAGATTAGGTCAGTTTTTCTCTAAAACAATCTTAATAGTTGAAGTTTGATCAAGTCCATGTGTTTGATCCTAATAAATGGACCATGATCATGGCTCTGTGGTTGAGCCTGAATCTTCTGGTGTGCCAAATCAAAACTAATTAACCATTTAGTGTCTAAGATAAGTTTGGAAAATTTGATCAAGTGATTTTTAATTGAGAGCTATTTACCTAGATGCATCTATGATGAGTTAAGGGCACATCCCTTCCACTGATCTCACTTATCTAACCAAAATAATAGATTGTGTTTTGATTAGGTCACTAGTCAAGTCGTACAGACCCATGACATTAAGGTGAATCAGTGTGACTGATTTAGGTATCTTTAAACTAGCTTGTGTCTAATTCTTTACATGACTTGGTGAAGTCAGTGAGAGGATTTGCAGCTTGTAAGTCGACTTCTTCTCTTATTCTCAGATCAATAAAATCAAATCTTTTAAATTATTAGGTCCATAAAGTGATAAAGTTATGAGATAAGTTGGTCATAGCCTCCCATTAAGGTGCGTGATAATGAGTCCAATATTCTAAATAGACATTCGAGGCACCACATGCCTGGTGTCTATTACGTATTGGAATTATCATTCATCATATGACCATCATGATGTACCTTCAGATCAATGTTCAAATTGGTCGAGCCACACTTGGACCTGAACATCCATTTGTTAAATGCACTTGGTGTGTCATGTTAATGGTTGGACCTAATCGAGATTTTCAGTGGAGGCGCCACACACCTACTGAAGGGATGCTTGGGGCAAAACCTAATTGCTAGAAGTTATTTTGAGAAATAATTGGTTATGAACATATCTATGGATGCACTAGGATTGGCCAGCCATACTCGGGCCCAAATACAGTCCATGTAGATTCTAGTATCCGCTAAGAATTAGTGTAATTTTTTGAGTTAGAGGTAGAGGCTATCAATTCGTAAAAATAGTGGAAGAATCTTTAGACTAAAGTCCATGTCTTTAGGATTAAAAATAATTCATATACTAATAGGCTAAAGTTTTTTCTTTCAGTTATGGCCAACACACTATCCCTCTATATGTTGTTGGACTGTGACAAGCTCACCGGACCCAACTTCGATAGCTGGTATTGAAAGTTGAAGATTGTCTTAGAGTATGAAAGGATTTTATATGTCCTTACAGATGAGGCACATGAAAAACCTGTAGTCAATGCTCCTCGTGCTGCGAGAGACACATGAAGTGGCTCAATGACCACATGACTGTGTGTTGCATGATGAAGCCAGCTATGAATGATGAACTTAGTCATAAGTTTGAGGATGTGCAGCCAGAAGAGATCAGTCAAATGTTGAATGAATCCTTCGATACCCCTGAGGATACGGAGAGACACAAAACCTCCTGCATAGTGTTTAATACTTGTATGCGAGAGAGGGCTTCAGTCACTGATCATGTATTGTACATGATTGAGCAGATTGAACGTCTTAGCAAACTTAACTTTCCATTGCATGAATAGTTAGACAATGATGCTATTCTCAATTCGCTACCGAAATCCTACCTATCCTTTCTCAATCATTATAGAATGACGAAGTTCATGGTAAACTATCATGGTTTGTTAGGATTACTGTAGACTTTTGAGAAGGATCACCAGCTTCAAAAGGAGCCAGTGAATTTAATGGAAGGTTTACCTACAGGGCATCGATCCTCTAAGAGAGGAAAGAAAAAAAATACAAAAATTCCATCCCGCCGATCTTAAGCAGAGTAAACCATCAAAAATTGACAAGAGCTAGGCAGAGTGCTTCTTTTGTAAGAAGCTGGGTCATTAAAAATGAAATTATTCTGCTTATATAGCTACTCTTGACACAAACAAGCCTAAGAATAAGAGAAAGAAGCAATCGGTTACTTCACAAGGTACTTATATAATAACTCTTTATAATTTCTCTGTTTGTGATACTACTATCTGGGTATTGGATATCGAAAGTCCTATTAATATATATAATTCATTGCAAAAATTGCAGAAAAGTAGAAAGTTTCAAGAGGATGAGCGGTTTCTTAACGTTGGAGATGGAAGTCTTATTCCAGTTCTGGCCTTGAAAACTTTACAGCTAATCTTTGAGTCCAGTAGTGTCATGTTAGATGATTGTCATTATTGTCCCTCCTTTATGATGAATGTCATCTCTGTAGGCCTTTTGGCCAAACTTGATTACAAGTTTATAATAAAGGATGATTTTTGTGATATCATTATGAATGATACTACAATTATGTGTGAACAATTAAAACATAGTATATACATAATATCACAGCTTGTTAGTATAATGTACATAGCAGTAAACATCTTAAATTAGATAATGTCAGCGAATTCTACCTTTGGCATTGTAGGCTTGGTCATGTGAACAAGAATAGGATTGACAGGTTGATTAAGGAATGTATCCTTGAGATAGATAATTGTGAATCATTGCCTACTTACAAGTCCTATCTACTTGATAAGATGACTAAGTCACCTTTTAAGAAAAAAGGTAAAAGAGCCAGTGATGTCCTAGATCTAATACATATTGATGTACGCGGACCTATAAACATAAATGTCAAAGGAGGATACTTCTACTTCATTATATTTACAGACGACCTATCGAGATATGGATATGTCTATCTTATGAAGCATAAGTCAGAATCATTTGAAATATTCAAACAATTTTATACTGAAATAGAGAAACAAACTAAAAAGAGTATTAAGATCTTTTGGTCACATCGAGGAGGTGAATATCTCACCAGTGAGTTTCTACATATCTGGAAGAGAATGAGATTCTTTCACAGTGGATCCCTCCTAAAACACCACAACATAACGGGGTGTGGGAGAGGAAGAATCGAACCTTATTAGACATGGTCTGATCCATGATGGGCTTTACAATCTGCTAATCTTCTTTTGAGGATATGCTCTAAAAACTGCCTGCTATATTTTGAATAAGGTGCCCAGCAAGTTTGTCGATAAAACTCCATATGAGATATGGACTGGACGTAAGCCAGTGCTCTCATACCTTAGGGTCTGGGGTTGTCTAACTTATGTCAAGCATTTAAAGACAGAAAAGCTTGGATCGAAGTTCGATAGATGCTTCTTCGTAGGGTATCCAAAGAAAATTAAAGGGTACTACTTCTACCTGGCTGCAGAATAAAAGATGTTTGTCAGCGTCAGATAGTTTTTTTGAAAAAAGAGTTTCTTGGTGAAAGAGCTAATGCTTGTAAAGTTGAACTTGATAAAGTTCATGAGGTGAAAGGATCGACACACATAGAATTGAATTTGATTGGTGAATCAAATTCGAAGCCAGTAGAGGCACCATTAAGGAGATCCAGTAGAGTATCACGTCAACCAGACAGATACTATGATTTTTTGGTTCAAGATGGTGACCCCATTGAACTTGATGAGAATGATGAGGATCTGATTACCTATATGGAGGCCATGCAAAGGCTTGACTCTCAAAATAGCTTGACACCATGAAATTCGAGATGGAGTCCATGGATTTTAATGGTGTATGGACACTAGTTGATCCGCTCAAAGGGATAAAATCTATAGGGTGTAATGAATTTTCAAGAGAAAAAGAGGAGCAGATGAAAAGGTAGAGACCTATAAAGCCCATCTAGTTGCTAAGGATTACCATCAATGTTATGGTATTGACTATGATGAGATGTTCTCTCCTGTGGCAATGTTCAAGTCTATCCAAATTATGCTTGCTATTACTGCACACTTAGATTATGAGATCTAACAGATGGATGTCAAAACTACGTTTCTTAACGGAGAGCTGAAAGAAGAGGTGTATATGATACAACCTAAAGAGTTCACATCCACAGATGAGTCGAAAGTGTGCAAGCTGAAAAGTTCTATTTATGGACTTAAGCAGGCATCTAAGAGTTGAACATGCATTTTGATAAGGTGATCAAAACGTATGGCTTCATTAGGAATGGAGAAAAGTCTTGCATCTACAAGTGGGCTTCTGATTCTGTACTCATATTCTTTGTGCTGTATGTGGATGACATACTATTACTAGAAAATGACATCCCAACTTTGCAGTGTGTGAAGCTATGGTTATCATCACAGTTCTCTATGAAGGACTTGGGAGAAGCATCCTACATCCTTAGGATAAAAATTTATAAAGATAGATCTAGAAGATTGCTTAGATTGTCCCAATCTACATACATTGATACCTTGTTGAAGTGGTTTGACATGGATAATTTCAAGAAAGGCTATCTTCTGATAGACCATGGAATTACTTTTTTCAAGAAGGATTATCTGACAAATCCTAAGGAGAGAGAGCGTATGAGTAAAATACCATATGCTTCGACAGTGAGATCTATCATGTACGCTATAACATGTATGAGGTTAAATATGGCCTATTCACTAAGGATAGTGAGTAGGTACCAGTCTGATCCAAGTGAGAAGCATTGGAAGATTGCAAAAGTAATTCTTAAGTATTTGAGAAATACTAAAGATCAATGACTTATCTATGGAGATACTGATCTAAAACTTATAGGACATACTGATTTTAATTTTCAATCAAATTATGATAATAGCAGAAGCGTGTCGGCTACGTATTTACTCTGAAAGGAGGAGCTGTTTGCTGGAAGAGTTTCAAACAGCATACTGTAGCCGATTCTATATGCGAAGCAGAATACAATACTGCATTAGATGCTGCAAAATATTCTACACCGCTATCATATGATACGAAAAATCATGAATCGAGGTGACGTCGAGCTTCAGAAGATCGACAGAAAGGATAACTTAGCCGACCCCTTCACTAAGGCTCTCAGGATCAAAGAGTTAGATGATTTCAAATGAAAGATGGGTATAAGATACTATCCTAATTGGCTTTAGTCCAAGTGGGAGTTGTTGAAAATTATGTCCTAAAACCAATCATGTGACGATTGAGTTTCTCTTTATATATGAATTATTGATTATTGAATAAAAATTATTCTGATATTTTTCATCACAAAGTAACATCTTCCAAATATTCTTGTGCTGTGATGAAGTCCTTAGAACTATGCTAGTATACGATAAAGAGAGAATTTATCGTATAGTTCTTAAATATATTCACGATCAAATGATACGTCATTATAGGATGATGATGTTTATCGAGCGAAGGTTGTTGTATACCATATGGATTGGTTGTCCTCTTAATCAAGGAGTATAGTGACACTGGTATGGCATACAGATGAGTTATAGGGGTACATCGTCACTGAACAAGTGACTCACCTGCTAAGCATTCTGCTATCAAGAATTACTCATGAAATATATGGGTATAAGTATCCTTCAGACCTAAGATCACCAGAGTGACTTACAAAAAACTCACTGTGCTTTGGTGCCAGACTATCTAAATTTATAATGCAGTGACGGAAGGCTACTGGGTATCATCAAGTACTTGTGAAGTCTATGTATGGATCAAGATGGGATTGATCCCTCTGAATAATTGAAGTTGATGTATCACTGTATTTTAATTTAGCAAAATCTTGATCAGGGTAATCCATGAGATAGATTTGAAAGGTTGAAATACAATATGGAGAAGCAATCTCGGTTGACAGTTAATCTGAGACCATCCTAGAGCATTCAGGATTAAAAGGATAAATTATGCGATAACCATGTGTATGAGTTTTAAAATATTTTTTTGTGATAATTTGACCTATCTAGATGATAGGAACCATTGCTAGATGGTATCTCGATTAGTACAAAAATTAATTCTTGTGCTACCAACTTAGTGTTTGAACCTATAGAGTCACGCATACAAGTCAGACAAAGTAGGAAGGAATTGACCTATATTTTATATCTGATATGGAAGTACTTGACTTGATTGAGTATATAAGCTAACTTGATTAAAAATTAAGTTATGGGTCAAACGAGATTGAAGAGTTGACTATGTCTAGCTTGCACTACACATGAGGTTCAGGTTCGATCCTGAAGATGAACAGTTTCAAATCTATGATCTATGGAGCATATAAAAAATTAGATTTAAGTACTGATTAATTTTAAATTAGATCTCAATTAATTAGACTTAATTGGATTCAAAATTTAAGTTAGACTTGGTATAAAAGTCTTAAAGAGTTTGGGCTTGACAGCCTTTCAAAATTATTTCAAACCAGCTTTGAATTGGATTCAAATCGGATCCATTTTAATGAGATATAAAAATTCTCACTTGCACTGAGATTTTTCTCTAATGTGGGCCAACCAACACCTAGAATGGTGCTGGTTTGGGGTGTCCCATGTGGTTGAGGGAGTGGGTGCAAATTGGTTATCATATGTGATGGCAATTCTATCTCATGTAGGAATCCTTCTTTCGTGAGTATTAGACTGATTCAAATTATATTTGAGTTAGAACTTCTATACTTACTGGGTTATAAAAATCATCTATAAATAGATAGGATCTCTACCTATGGATGCATAGAAAACAAATCATATTGAGAGAAGAGAGAAAAGGAGAGAGAGGCATGATAAGAGAAGAGCCTTCTTCTTCCCTTGGTCTCTTCTCTTTTGGTGCTGCCCCTCTTCCCTTGGGTGTGGATCCTTCTTGGGCATCCCACCTACTGGTGTGAAATATCATACCAGCACATCTCCTCCCTCATTTGATTGGGTTGTGAAGGCGATTGGATTGGAGTTCATCCTGCTTTCCTGCGACGTCTAACGTGCATGCGAAGTAGAGGATATACACATCCAGACCTCCACGAAAGTTTATATTAGATTATTTGAGATTTGATCTTTGATTTTGCTGCTATTCAGATAAAAATTTGATCCTTAATTATGTAGATGAATAGAAAAATTTTTAGATACAATCTGGGTCTTTCGAAGAGAAACAGTTTCCCTTCCTTTCAAATTTATTGTAAATGTTTATATGAACAAAATTGATTGCACCATATCCGAACTGATCAACATGTTGGTCACTACTAAGAAAATCTTGAAGAATTCAAGGGGTACTATTCTTATTGTGGAGCAGATTTTTTCATCCAAGAGAAAGTCTGGTCGGAAGAAGAAGAGTAAAACCGTGAAGAAGTAGAAAAAAGAGAGCAAGCCAAAGAAGGATGTTTTGAAGAAGACTGAAGTAAAGGAAAAGTATTTCTACTGTGATGCTGAAGGCCACTAGAGGAAGAACTGTCTATTTTATCTGGAAAGCCTAAAGACCAAAATAGATGATAAACCTTCAGAAGGTATGCTCGTAATTGAATCTAACCTTATGATTTTTTCTACTTCTAGTTGGGTGTTAGACTCTGATTTGAGTGCTCATATATGAACTTCAATATAGATTCTAATAGAAAGTAGAAGATTGAGAGAAGGTGACATGATCCTTTGAGTCGGCAATAAAGTAAAAATTACTACAGAAGCTATTGCCACTTGTCCTCTTTGATTATCGTCAGGATTTAGATTAGATTTAAAAAATTATTATTTTATTTCTATAGCTGTTGAAATTTGATTTTCATGTTTGTGCTAGCATAGGATAGTTTTAATTTTAATTTTAATAAAGATTTTTATTTTATTTATTTATGAAATAAATTAGTTATATGTGATCTTTTAATTGACAATCTTTATCACTTGCATATTGATGTGAATGTGAATCTAGATGAGCAAGTAGTGAGTACCTTAGGTCAAAAGAGATCTAGAGACAAAATTAATCAAAAGTACTTGTGGCATCATAGACTAAGCCATATTAGAGAGGATAGAATAAATAAACTGAAAAAAAATAGAATCCTTTCTCTTTTGATTTAGAGTCATACCCAGCTTATGAATTTTATCTTTGAAAAAAAATTGCCAAGTTACCTTTTATGGGATATGAGGAAAGGACCACCAAGTCATTTATCCTGGTACACACCGATGTGTGTGGACCATTTGATATGCAGATCAGAGGTGGTTACAGCTACTTTATCACCTTTATTGATGATCTGTCATGGTACAGATGTGTGTATCTGATGAAACATAAGTCTGAAGCCTTTAAAAAGTTAAAAAAATTCATAAATGAAGTAAAAAAATAAATAAAAAAACTTATTAAGATTCTTCGATCTAATCAAGGAAGAGATTATCTTAGTCAAGAATTTCTGAAATATCTTAAGGATAACGACATAGTCTCTCCATGGACTCCTCCTGGAACATCTCAGCTCAACAAGATACCCAAAAGAAGGAATAGAATCTTAAATCCTATTAGATATGGTTAGGTCTATGATGAGCTTCACTGATTTATCCTTATATCTTTGGGGACATACCTTATTAACTACAATTCACCTATTGAATAGGGTTCCATCAAAATTTGTTCCCACCACACCATATGAGATATATTACGGTAAGAAGTCTTGTTTAGGTTATCTTAAAACTTGGAGATATCCGACCTACGTCAAGAGAGAGATGGCTGATAAATTAGAGGATAGATTTGTAGTAGCTCAGTTTATTAGATATCCAAAAGAATCAATAGGATATTATTTTTACTTTCTATAAGATCACAATGTGATTGTGAGTCAGAATATCATATTCTTAAAAAAATAGTTTATCCAAGATAGTGGTAGTCGGAGGTTAGTTGAGCTTGAAGAAAAGGTCTCTGAAGAGCAAAATGCTATGGATCCTCGGAAACCTATTATTTATGAGCCAGTAGTTGATGTTCTTCCACTACCTCGTAGATCTAGCAGGATCTCCAGACCTCCAGATGGGTATGCTTATGAAAAAAGTAAAAAAAATATTTCTTATAGAAGATAAGGATCATGGTGATGATTCTAATACCTTTGATGAGACGATGTCTGATACCGATCTCGAGAAATGGTTAGATGCAATGAAGTCAAAGATTAACTCGATGCACTCAAATCAAGTATGGACCTTAGTAGATCCACCCAAAGGTATAGTACCCATTGAGTGTAAATGGATCTATAAAAAAAAAATAGGTACCGATGGAAAGGTAGAGACCAATAAAGCTAAGCTCATGATAAAAGGTTATAATCAGTGCGAAGGTATTGACTATCAGAAAATCTTCTCGTCTGTAGCCATGCTAAAATCCATCCGCACTGTGCTTACTATTGCAGTTTATTATGATTATGAAATCTGATAGATGGGCATAAAAACTATCTTCCTGAATAGATATCTTGAGGAAGATATCTATGTGGAGCAGCCTTTGGATTTTATATCTGATGATATTGATCATCGAGTCTGCAAGCTGTAAAGATCTATATACGGATTAAAGTAAGTTTCTTGGAGTTAGAATTTTTATTTTGATTTACAATCAAATCGTTTGATTTCATCAAGAACGAAGAGGAACCTTGTGTATACAAGAGGGTCAATAAAAATGCAATTACATTCCTCGTATTGTACATGGATGATATTCTCCTCATTAGGAACAATATTCCCATGCTAACCTCGATCAAAAGATGGTTGTCCAAAAAATTCTTCATAAAAGATCAAAAAAAAATATCCTATATTCTTAGAATAAAGATTTATAGGGATAGATCTAAAAAGATACTAGGCCTATCATAAAAGTTGTACATAGAGAAAGTGCTAAAGAGGTTCGGCATGAAAAATTCTAAAAGAGGACTCTTACCTCTTAGGCATAGTATTCATCTTTTCAAGATGATGTATCCAACCACATCTAAAGAAATTCAACGTATGAGTAGGATTCCTTATGCCTCTGCCATAGAAAGCCTCATGTATGCCATGCTGTATACTCGACTCAAGATTGTCCTTGCTATGAGTGTCACGAGTAGGTATCAGTCAAATTTAGGTGAAGAGCACTGGATAGCTGTGAAGAACATCCTTAAGTACTTGAAAAGAACTAAAGATTTGTTCTTAGTTTTTGGAGGAGCTTCTAAGTTGTGAATCGAGGGATATACTAATTCAAACTTCATATCTGATCCTGATATATGTTCGCATGCAATGGTAGCACAGTCAGCTGAAAGAGTTTCAAATAACCCATCATAGAGGATTTGACTATAGAAGCTGAATATGTCGTTACTTCAGATGCTGCAAAGGAAGGCTTCTAGTTCAAAAAGCTCATCGCAGAGCTTGGAGTAATGACATTGGATGCCATACCATTTTATTATGACAATAATGGAGCCATAGCACTTGCTAAGGAGATAAGGTCTCATCAAAAATCAAAGCACATCGAGCGATGGTCCCATATCATACACGACTATCTCAAAAAAAAATATCGAGATGTAAAGAGTAGACTCCACAGATAATGTGGCAGACTCACTAACAAAGTAATTGAGCCAGTCAAAGATGGAAGTCTACTTTGAGAGGATGAGACTTAGATTAGTGGCCAATTGACATTAATCCAAGTGGGAGATTGTTAGATGTATATCCTTGAATTATCCATGGAATTAATACTTTGATACATATTTTCAAAATGTTAAGAATTGGAGATGTAAAAAATTTTAAATACTCTCGATCATAATATTATCATGAGGATGGTGATCGATTCGGATAGATCGATGCACAGATCTCTTCTTTCGGAGTAGATGAGTCTCTGATCTACAGTGTAGAGATACTGAATGATGAGTGTGGATAATTGTTAAAGATCAATTAGTACTGAGTGTGACCATGTGAGAGATCACTTGAATTTTTAATCAATCGTCAGTGATTGTCTTGATGCTATAGTTATGTGAATGATCTTTTGATCTATGATAGTATGACTGCTCACAGTGAGGCTGCTGAAGTTTGACTGACACATAAACATGACCTCATTGAGATCTTGTAGTGGATGTTAGCGATAGTTGATTCACTATAGGAGTAGGGTGCACATTTAGATGGAATCTATCAATCTTGATAGAGAGGAGTAGTTCTATAAAATTTGAGAGACTAAGTCTAAGAGTTTGTGGCCACATTAGTGTGATTGATGAAAAAAAATTTTCATGAGGATCATAATTGGACTTGAGCTAATCAAATCTATCATATGACTGATGATGAGATTTGATGATTTATTCATGATCTGCCATCTAGTCGGGACTCATGATGGAGGTACTAAATCACATGTGAACTATACCTTGAGATTCTTTTTCGGTTCCACTGAGTTGCCACTACATACTACTAGGTGTTACTGATGGATTATGAGAGCTCACTAAAGTTGCTCAGGATCGATAATTCTTGATGAGTTAGTGTAAAATTATTTCGATCCATTGAAAAGAGTTTCAATGACACTATAATAGAAATCATAGTATATCTCACTACCAGATAAAATTGAACCTATGAGATCATACGACAAAGGGATTAGATCTGAAATAAGCAATTGGGCTTATGAAGTCTCAATTGGATTTAGAAAAATCTTATTGGGTTCAAGATAATCTTACTAGCACATGGTTGAATTCAATTTTTTTTATACTTGAATTATTTATTTGATAATATTAATTTGAGTTATGTTGGGTATAAAATATCCTCAGCCGAAGTTCTTAACAGGATTGACCCTTCCAAGACCCCTCCGGCTTTCGATCGCAGATGGTATCTCTCCGGACTTCTCCAACAGCCGGATTCCCACAGTGCTGACTGAATTCCCCCGACGGACGAACTCCCACTACACCACCCGAGCTCCTTCAACATGAGTTCTCCCAGTTATCTATTAAACCACCCTAAGCGCTTATTAGGCTCCGCCGCCAGCCGACTTTCTACGACTATCAGCTGCTCCCCGAGTCCCTTCCGGACTTCTTTCAGCCAGGTTCAACTCCAATCCGAACTACCCCGGACTTCGCCAACGGCTGAACTTCTCCAACGGTAGATTCCTACAACTACCAGATTTCAGCCTGGACTCCTACGGGAGCCAGATCTCGTCTCCAGCTCCAGCTGCGGGAAGACTCCGCCCGGGCTCCTACGGGAGCCGAGTCTCGTTCCCAATTCCGACTGCACAAGGACTTCGCCCAGACTCCTACGGGAGCCGGGCTCCACCCACGACTTTGCTTACAGGTAAACTTCGTCTGGACTCCTAAGGGAGCCGAACATCGTCCCTGACTCCAACTATAGGCAGACTTCGTCCGGACTCCTACGGGAGCCAGACTTTGTCCTCGACCTCGACTGCTGGTAAGCTTCGTCCGGACTCCTACGGGAGCCGGACCTCGCCCTCGACTTTGATCGAATGAAGACTCCATCCGGACTCCTACGGGAGCCGGACTTCATCCTCGACTTCGAACGATGGTAAGTTCCGACCGGAGTCCTACAAGAGTCGGACTCCGTCTCTGACCCCGGCTATGGACAAACTTCGTCCAGACTCCTACGGGAGCCAGACTTCGTCCCCAACTTCGACTGCAGGAAGACCTCATCTGAGCTCCTACAGGAGCCGAACTTCGTTTTCGACTCCAACTACAAACTCCAACCGAACTTCAGCTGACAAGTCTGGACTCCCTGGCAGGCCATAGTAACGGCCATGATTCTGCTCCACTCCTTGTGGTGGATCCTACGCGGCTCCATTACTCCCTGGCAGGCCGCAGTAACGGCCACAGCACTGCTCCACTTCCTGCGACGGATTCCACACAGCTCCATCACTCCCAGGCAGGCCATAATAACGGCCACGATCCTGCTCCACTTCCCGCGATGGATACCGCGTGATTCTTCCATCCTCTGGCAAGTCACGATAACGGACGCCGCTCCACTCCCCGCGACAGACTCCACGTGGCACGCCCCGGTGATAGCCACGGTCTACTCCACTACTCTTCACAACAAACTCTGCCTGACCCTGGGCAGCCCACTGCCAGACGGTTATAGATATCGCTATCAGTCTGCTGCCCCCTCTGCCTATAAAAGGGGGCCCCAGATACATTATTCTTTAAGCTCTCATTTTTACCTAGAAACTCTGCTAAAATTTTTATTCGAGCACTCCATTCTTGTTGAGGCAGAGAACTGACTTGAGCATCGGAGGGTCTTGCCAGAGCAACCCCACCTCCGATTTAGACTTCTTTTGCAGGTCCCGGTGGTGACCGCAACCCCCACAACTCCAGCTTCTCCGATGCAGGTGGATTTTTACACCAACAGGATTAGCGCTAGAGGAAGAACTGTGTCTTCGCAGTACCTTTGTTCTTAAAGAAGCGCTCAACAGGACCACCCCTGGTCATCTTCTCCGACATCCGCTCCTCCTTCCCCCATTGGATCCTCGTCCGATGCCTTCTCGCGAAGTATCCACACGGCGACCCATGGCCTCCGTGGCCAGATCTCAGGCTCCAGCCTCGCCTCTAGTTTCCCAGGCCCCACATCCTCTGACAATGGTCGCCGGCATGGAGCGGTCGGATAATCGGCCTCCGACGGATTTCGCCAACACCATCTCGGGAGGATCCCGACAGGAAGCAACCAACGTACTGACCGTACCCCCCAAGCGACAAAAGATTGAGGAGCCCATAACCTTTACTGAAGAAGATGCTCAGGGAGTTCAATTCCCTCGTAACGACGTGGTTGTAGTTTTCTTGAATATAGCAAATTACGACGTCCGTCGTATTCTCGTCGATAATGAAAGTTCGACCGACATTTTGTTCTACGATGCTTTTCAAGAATGTCCATCCTTGATGGCCATTTGAGGTCGATTAGCTCCCCTCTAGTAGGGTTTACCGACAATGCTGTTCCGGTGGAGGGAATGATAACTTTGACTGTGGCCGCAGGTCGATATCCAAGGCAATCTAGGGCTCTGGTGAATTTCCTGGTGGTGAAGGCACCGTCAGCCTACAATGCAATCCTCAGTCGACCTGGCCTCAATGCTCTCTGAGCCATCATGTCAACCTACCATTTGAAGTTGAAATTTCCCACCAACCAGGGGATCGGAGAGGTCTGAGGAGACCAAGCCCTGGCCAGACACTGCTACAACATAGCCTTGCAAAGAAGCGACCAACTCAACCCCTATCCAGTTGATGGGCTAGATGCTCGCGATGACCTCACTGAAGAGAGGGGTGGCCCAATCGAAGATCTGGTATCGATCCCTCTAAACGACGAGAATGCAGAGCATGTGGCGATGATCGGCTCCAATCTGGGGGAGGAGGTGCGGACGCATCTCACCGATTTTCTATGAAAGAATACGGACGTTTTTGCTTGGATTCTAGCAGACATGTCGGGGATTGACACGGAAGTCGTGGAGCACCGTCTGGCCGTCGATCCAAAGCATCGACCGACGAAAGAAAAAATCCGAGGTCATGCACCAGAGAGGTAGAAGGTGATAGCCGAGGAAGTGGACAAACTCCTTAAGGCCGGATTCATTAGGGAAGTCAATTATCCTGATTGGATTTCCAATGTTGTCCTAGTCAAAAAAGCAAACGGCAAGTGGAGGATGTGCATAGACTTCAAAAAGCTGAATAAGGCCTGCCCAAAGGACAACTACCCCCTTCCCAGAATTGATCAACTGGTGGACGCGACCTCGGGCCATGAGCTCCTCACCTTCATGGATGCATTCTCCGGCTATAATCAAATCAGGATGGCATCGGAAGATGAAGAAAAGACTGCTTTCATTACTAACCGTGGCCTTTACTATTACAGGGTCATGCCTTTCGGCCTCAAAAATGCAGGCGCAACCTACCAGCGATTGGTGAACAAAATCTTCAAGGAGCAGATCAGCCGCAACATGGAGGTCTACGTGGACGACATGCTCATAAAAAGCAAATCTTTCATGGACCACGTCGCCGACCTCGAGGAGACCTTCGACGTCCTTCGAAAATATAAAATGAAGCTGAACCCAACTAAATGCACTTTCGAAGTGACCTCAGGAAAGTTCTGGGCTTCATGGTGTTGGGGCACGGGATTGAGGCCAATCCAAAAAAAATTCACGCCATCCAAGAGATGACCGCCCCAAGGTCGATAAAAGAGGTTCAGCGCCTTACAGGGAGAGTAGCAGCCCTGAATTGCTTTGTCGCGAGGTCAGCCAAACGGTGCTTACCCTTTTTCCAAACTCTCAAGCAGTCGAAGAACTTCTGTTGGACCCCTGAGTGCCAACAGGCGTTCGAAGAACTAAGGAGCTACCTCGGCTCACCCCCGCTGTTGGCAAAGCCAGAGCCTGGAGAGGAACTATTTTTATACCTGACGGTCTCTCCCATGGCCCTTGTGGCAGTCCTTGTCAAAGAAGAAGCAAAAGTACAATGGCCGATCTACTACGTCAGTCGCGCATTGAGAGACATCGAGACCAGGTATACCAAATTAGAAAAACTGACTTACGCCTTGTTGATTGCAGCCTGGAGGCTCCGACCCTACTTTCAAGGGCACACCGTAACGCTGCTCACCGACCAACCGATCAAGGTGATTCTGCACCAGGCGGATGCCTCCGGGAGGATGGCAAAATGGATGATCGAGCTCACAGAATTTGACATCAACTACCGACCCAGGCCAGCAGTGAAGGCCCAGATATTGGCAGATTTCATAGTGGAGTGTACTATCCCAGAGGAGGCCGAACCTGAGCAAGGCAAAATTGACGGCCTGAAGCCCCGACCGAACTCCCCCAAAGAAGCAGATCCCTCTAATTGCTTTTGGGCCCTCTACATGGATGGGTCTTCCAACATGTCAGGCGCAGGTGCGGGCCTGATCTTGATCAGTCCAGAGGGAATCATCGTGGAATACACTCTGCGCTTCGAGTTCCCCACAACGAACAACGGAGCGGAATATGAAGCTCTGATCGCAGGACTGAGGATCGCCAAGGAGTTGGGAATAGATCAGCTCTGGGTCCACAGCGACTCTCAACTAGTAGTGGGACAAGTCAACGAAAACTATGAAGCGCGGGAGGATAGCATGGCTAAATATCTTGAAAAGGTAAAGGAGCTCGCCTCTGCCTTCAGCAGCTTTGACATCAGGTAGATTTCGAGGTTGGAAAATACCAGGGCCGACCTTCTCTCCAAGCTGGCAATGCTAGCTCCGATCGAATTATCCAAAGTGTTCTCTTTGAAGTGCTCAAGTGCCCGAGTACGGAAGAATCACGGCCCGTGATGAAAATTGACCACGAGCCTAGCTAGATCGACCCACTGATAACATATCTCAGAGACGGAGTTCTCCCTCAGGATGCAAAAGAAGCTCGAAAGCTTCGAAATCAAGCCTCCCGATACATCCTTTATAAGGGCAAGTTGTACAAGAGATCATACTCTTTGCCCCTTTTAAAATATCTCCGACCTTCAGAAGCTGACTACGCCTTGTGGGAAGTGCATGAAGGAATCTGCGGAAGCCATCTGGGGGCTAGATCTTTATCCCACAAGTTGCTCCGCCAAGGATATTACTGGCCGACGATGCACCATGACTCGATTGAATACGTCAGAAAATGTGACCGATGCCAGAGATATGCCAACATCCAGAGAAAGCCTGCCACCGAGCTTACACCCTTGAGTGCCCCATGGCCTTTTGCGCAATGGGGGATGGACATCCTTAGACCCTTTCTCGTGGCGTCGGGGCAGAAAAAGTTCCTCCTAGTAGCGATTGACTACTTCACCAAGTGGGTCGAAGCCGAACCACTGGCAAAAATCACAGAAGCTAAAGTGCAAGATTTCATCTAGAAGTCAATCGTTTGCAGGTTTGGTCTGTCGAGAATCCTAATCACTGATAACGGGCGGCAGTTCGCGAGAGCAAGATTCATCGAATTTTGTGAAGATCTAAATATCTCCCACAACTTCACATCAGTAGCCCATCCTCAAGCGAACGGCGAAGCTGAAGTGACTAACAGAACCCTGCTGCAAGGGATCAAGATGAGGCTTGAAAAGGCGAAGGAAACCTGGGCAGACGAACTTTATCATGTGCTATGGGCATATCGAACTACCCAAAGACTATCCACGGGAGAGACGCCCTTTGCTTTAGCCTTCGGAACGGAGGCCGTCATTCCAATTGAGCTTAAACTCCCGTCGGCACGAGTCGTGGCATTCAACGAACATCAAAATTCACAAGGTCTTAAAGTCAACCTTGACTTGCTGGAAGAAAAGCGGGAGGTAGCTCAAGAATAAAGTCTTTAGAGCAGGAGATCTAGTGCTTCGACTAGCCACTGTCTCGCAACCTCAAGATCGAGGGAAGCTCACCCCAAACTGGGAAGGCCCGTATGAGGTCAAAGAAGTAGTCCGGCCCAGAACTTATTACCTCAAGGAGCTCGGAGGAGCAGACCTCCCGCGACCACGGAGCTCGAAAAACCTACGAATGTATTACCGATAACTTTATCTTAAATAAAAGTTGCATATCTATATGTCTCCTCCCTTGCACAAGCTTATACCGACAGGGCAATCAAAGCAAACCATGTCGGAAGCAAGAGGAGGACTTTGTCTCGACAAAATTGAAGGCCCAGTTCTCTTTAGACCGGATGGGGGGAGAGGCCCTGCAGTGCCCATATGCGCCCCTACAGCCCTGTTAGGGACAGGAGAAGAACCTCGCCCTAACTTGAGCAAAGTCGAAGGCCCGGTTCTCTTTAGATCGGATGGGGGGAGAGGCCCTGCAGCGCCCATATGCGCCCCCACAGCCCTATTAGGGACAGGAGGAGAATCTCGCCCTAACTTGAGCAAAGTCGAAGGCCCGATTCTCTTTAGACCGGATGGGAAGAGAGGCCCTGCAATGCCCATATGCGCCCCCACAGCCCTGTTAGGGACAGGAGGAGAACCTCGTCCTAACTTGAGCAAAGTCGAAGGCCCGATTCTCTTTAGACCGGATGGGGGGAGAGGCCCTGCAATACCCATATACCCCCTACAGCCCCGTTAGGGACAGGAGGAAAATCTCACCCTAACTTGAGCTAAGTCAAAGGCCCGATTCTCTTTAAACCGGATGGGGGGAAGGGCCCAGCGATGCCCATATGTGCCCCTACAATGGTGTTAGAGACAAGAGGCAACCTCGCCCTAACCAGAGCTGAAACCTATTACGACAGAAATAGAAAAAGAACCTCGCCCCGACATCAATTAAGGTCCGATCATTCAAGACCAGATGAGAAAAGGGGGACCTTCCCGAGCGGCCCCTTCGCAGTAAAACTTCTTTCGGACTCCTACGGGAGTCGAACTCCGTCTCCAACTTCAACTACAGACAAGCTTCTTTCGGACTCCTATGGGAGCCGAACTCTGTCTCCAACTTCAACTGTAGACAAGCTTCTTCTGGATTCCTACGGGAGCCAGACTCCGTTTCCAACTTCAACTACAGGTAAACTTCGTCCGATCTCCTACGGGAGTCGAACTTTGTCCCCCACTTCGACTGCTGGTAAGCTCCGCCCGGACTCCTACGGGAGCCAAATTTTGCCTCTAACTTCAACTGCAGGTAGACTCCATTCGGATTCCCACGGGAGCCTGACCTCGCCCCGACTTCACCTACGGGAGCCAAACTCCCGCAGCCCCACCAAGAGCGGAGGAAAAAATCTCACTCGAAAAGGAAAAATGGGAGAGGAATTAAAAGGGAAAGTGATGGACTACGTCAACGACGAATGGAAAACAAACCACGTCAAAGATGCAGAGAACCCCGTCTTAGCAAGGGTTGGGGTTCTTATCAAGAACCCCAGCTTTCAAAGAAGCTTTCAATGCAAGCCCGAGATGAGATGACTTCCTCAGGATGACGGAAGCTCAGACCTTCGGGCTCGAGCCCTGATGGGGGGCGCCAAACCCGAGCGGCCCTAAACGAATCCACAGCCACGGATGAAAAAGATGAGTCGATACGATGGCAATCGGATACCTCCGAATGATGCAAAGACCGAAAAGAAGCTCGGCAAGCGATAATTCAACACACGAGTAAAAGAAGTAGCAGAAAATTCCTTTCTCATATTATTCATCAAATATACATCGTAGAGCCATTGAGGTTAAGGGAGAAGGATAACTGAAAGGCAAGCTGATGTGACAACTACCGGCGACCTACGGACGACGTCAAAAAAAAAAAAAGAGAAGAGAAAAAGAAGAAGAAAAGGAAGAAAAGAAGAAGAGAAGAGAAGTAGAGAGAAGGGAATACAACAATAACAATAGTAAAAGAAAGAAGTTCGGCAGACAACAATTCGACGCAAAGCACGAACGAAGTAACAAAATCTCCTTCTCATTTCTCGATTAACAAGATGTACGTTACAAGACCCGAAGGGCCAGAAAAAAAAAATATTATTACAAGACTCGAAAGAGATACACCGGAGGCCACTTCGAGCTGTAGACTTCTCTTTCTGGTTCTGTCCTTCTCAGCAGTATTTTTTGGTACATGTGACAAGCCTCTCGGCTCTCGCCCCCCACCTCATTTCGCTCTACCTCTGAGATCCCAACCCTATGGGGAAAAGGATGGGATAGATTCCAGGGGGCAGCAAGGGCAACGGCAGCGGCGACGATGACCTGTTTCAAGAAGAATCAGAGTTACCCCGGAGGCAGCGGTGGCACCGAAGACATGCGCCACCGCCATGTGCTCCATGACAACCACCATCCTGGGTGTTCCGGTAAGGTCGGCATGCGCTACTTCCACCGTCCCCACAACAAGTTCTGCTGCCCCACCATCGACGTCGACCGCTTCTGGTCCCTCGGCCCCGACGGCATCAAGGATCCCGCCACGGCTTGTGACGAAAGCTCTCAGGCGGAATGCCTTCATCGGTTGTCCCCGTTATTAAACCCCTGTTGTTGAAGGAATTCTCCCTTGAGCCCCATTTAAGGCGGCAGGAACCCTCAGCAGCAGTTTGACAACCGGAGAACTCGCAGACTGCTGTTCTCCTCCTTGCACTCTTCTTAGTCCATGGCATCATCTTGAGATTGGCCTCCGGGGCGGAAGCCCCGGTAGGGGAACCCCTTGGAGAGACTCGGGGACTGGAAACGGCGGAGAGCCGACGGAGATGGCAAAGACCGACGTGAAGGACGCTCGGAGTCGGAAGGGGCACCGATGGAGTGGCTGAGTGGCTAAGCTCTCAGGTGAAAGAAAGATGTCGTGAAGCCCCTGGAGGAAAGGTGGGGGCTTAAATAGGCAACGGAGCCTGACGCAGTTATGGTGGCAGGTGTCCCTAGGCCAACCAGTGCCCACCACGTGTCCCGCGTGTCCCACTCACCGCGACCTAGGGTTGACCGTTTGCAAACTTTCATGGCACGACGCTTGGGATCACGTCCCGATGGGAGTTCCAAAAAGACACTTCGGATCGCCCTAATTGGAAAAAGGCTCCAGCATGCGCGCATTAAATGCCAAAATATCTGAGGACGATCACACACGGACATCGAGGGAGGAACTTCGGCTGTGACAATCTTTCTGTACTTTCTTCATTCAAAATTCGAACTCGAAAATAGGGAGACTGGTGTTGGGTATAAAATATCCTCAACCGAAGTTCTTAACAGGATTGACCCTCCCAAGACCCCTCCGACTTTTGACCACAGACGGTATCTCTTCGGACTTCTCCAACAGCCGGATTCCCACAGTGCTGACTGAATTCTCCTGACGGACGAACTCCCACTACACCACCCGAGCTCCTTCAACATGAGTTTCCCCAGTTATCTATTAAACCACCCTAAGCGCTTATTAGGCTCTGCCACCAGCCGACTTTCTACGACTATCAGCTGCTCCCCGAATCCCTTCCGGACTTCTTTCAGCCAGGTTCAACTCCAATCCGAACTACCCCAGACTTCACCAACGGCTGAACTTCTCCAATGGTAGATTCCTACAACTACCAGATTTCAGCCCGGACTCCTACGGGAGCCAGATCTCGTCTCCAGCTCCAGCTGCGGGAAGACTCCGCCCGGGCTCCTACGGGAGCCGGGTCTCGTTCCCAATTCTGGCTGCACAAGGACTTCGCCCGGACTCCTACGGGAGCCGGGCTCCACCCATGACTTTGCTTACAGGTAAACTTCATCTGGACTCCTAAGGGAGCCAAACTTCATCCCTGACTCCAACTACAGGCAGACTTCATCTGGACTCCTACGGAAGTCGGACTTCATCCTCGACCTCGACTGCTAGTAAGCTTCGTCCGGACTCCTACGGGAGCCGGACCTCGTCCTCGACTTTGATCGAATGAAGACTCCGTCCGGACTCCTACGGGAGCCAGACTTCGTCCTCAACTTGAACGATGGTAAGTTCTGACCGGACTCCTACAAGAGCCGGACTCCATCTCTGACCCCGGCTATGGACAAACTTCGTCCGGACTCCTACAGGAGCCGGACTTCGTCCCCAACTTCGACTGCAGGAAGACCTCATCCGAGCTCCTACAGGAGCGGACTTCGTTTCTGACTCCAGCTACAGACTACAACCGAACTTCAGCCGACAAGTCTGGACTCCCTGGCAGGCCGTAGTAACGGCCACGATTCTGCTCCACTCCCTGCGGTGGATCCTACGCGGCTCCATTACTCTCTGGCAGGCCGCAGTAACGGCCACAGCACTGCTCCACTTCCTGCGATGGATTTCACGTGGCTCCATCACTCCCGGGCAGGCCATAATAACGGCCATGATCCTACTCCAATTCCCACGATGGATACCGCACGATTCTTCCATCCTCTGGCAAGTCGCGACAACGGATATCGCTCCACTCCCCGCGGCAGACTCCACGTGGCACGCCCCGGTGATAGCCACGGGTCTACTCTACTACTTTTCGCAACAAACTCCGTCTGACCCTGGGCAGCCCACTGCCAGATGGTTACAGATATCGCTATCAGTCTACTGCCCCCTCTGTGTATAAAAGGAGGCCCCAGATACGTTATTCTTTGAGCTCTCATTTTTACCTAGAAACGCTGCTAAAATTTTTGTTCGAGCACTCTATTCTTGTTGAGGTAGAGAACTAACTTGAGCATCGGAGGGTCTTGCCGGAGCAACCCCACCTCCGATTTAGACTTCTTTTGCAGGTCCCGACGGTGACCGCAACCCCCACAACTCCAGCTTCTCTGGCACAGGCAGATTTTTGCACCAACAAGTTAATTACCTACTAATAACCTTAATGAATTAGATTTATTAAGCTCTAATTATTGGGTACCTAAGGTTTTGGATTATATGAATTAAGAGTTCAAACTCTTAATCAATTTCTTTGATTGTTTGCATGGGGCGCCACTTGATTTGATCAAGTTGGGTGTGCCCACTTAAAAGAGGGTAGGTGGGATCAATATGGGGCATCCCCTAGGCCCCATGTGGCATGTGAAAAAGTGGGTGCAAAGGCTCCAATAGTTGGTGCCTATTCAATCTCCTAAAATGAGTCAAATATCTAAGGCTATAAGGATTCTTAATGCAAGTAGGACTTGTATCAAGAGATTATAGGATTCAAATCTTTTGCCTATTTAAAGTGGCCTTCTCTAAGACTCTTTAGATTAAAATTTTAGTAGCCTCCATGCCTCCTAAGAGTCCCCATGCCTCTCTCTATCTTCTCTCCGTTGGATCCAATGCCCAAAGGAGTTGTACGTCCTCCATCTCCCCAGGAGGAGCTTGGGCATCTCCTCTTCCTTACTGATTTTTAGACCTTGGTTACTTCATAATCAAGGAAAGAAGAGTAAGAGAAGAAGAGAAGAAAAAGATCAAGAAAAAGATCAAGTGTTGATCACGATCCAGACTTCATTCAGATTCGTAGGGTGATTGTTCTTAGAGAAGAAAGATCAACACCAAAGAGGGCTGTTCTAGATTGATCCTAAATGGATACCTGTAGAGATCGGGTACTTGCACAGTTTAGAAAGAACCTACTCTCTTTTAATCCAGATTTGAAGAAAAAAATTATGAAACAGATATGCGATTCGATCATATATTTAATTTCAGCATAAAATTCAGCGTATATTCAATTTCAGCATATGATATAGATCCATATGTTCTTTATTTTATATATGTATAATTTAGATTAAAAAATATTTTAATCTTCTATTCCACTATATTATTTAGAAAAAAAATTTTGAAACATACATGCATGCCCCAACACGAAACTCCAATAGGAAGATCAATAATCGAAGTAGAGTGAGCCTTAGATGATGAGGCTCTACCTCTTCTATTTTGGCTCCTATTGAGTGGCCCTAGTACTCAGATAGAAAAATATACATCAGACCTAGTGTACATCCTGAATGGTGGTCTAGGAGTGGGCTGGGGTGGCTGGGAAGTCTGGGAAGGCTAGAAGGGCTGAGCATGGTGGGTTGGCTAGCTCTACTGTGATGAATATCTAGCTAATGAGCTCTATTGACCACGTCCTTCAACAATAGCTATTGTGGTGGCTCCAAATGCAATACTCTCTAGCTGCACTATCAAATAGCCCATCGAGGTCAAAACAAAGAAGATCCTTGATCTCTATGAAGCTTCAACCTCTCTAACCTCAGATTGGATTTATGTAACTCCAGTCTCAACCCTCTTTTGAGATAAGCAACTTATTAAGCCATCACTAATATGTCACTGTGATCTTCTGGTTTGACTTGATACTCCAGAGCTCCAATCCTTTGAGATAAGCTAGCCATCTCGCTCCTCAATCCTCACAGCTCAGGCTGTATTAGGGAAGCGATCTGGGATAAATCTACCTAGGGTGCATAGGTGCTCTCTATCTGACCTCATACCATCCAAAATGAGTTCTACAATCCTCCTCATTTGATCATCATCAAGTCATACCATGGAGGGATGAGTCAGTTGAGGTGCTCTGATGGATGTCATCAGGGGTGCAGAAGCTAGAGATGTTGCTACTGAAGGTGTTTGCGGCTCCACTACTAGTGGTGGAGACTCAGGCTCAAAATCTTGCTATGCTCCACTAAGCCGAATCCCATATCTACCTCTAGGTATCTCCTACTCGAAGTTCCTCCAAACCCATCTATCATGCCACTTATAGTACCCCATATGATGAAGGGACCATTCATTGTAGGTGTTAGAGTGCATTAGAACTCTGTTGGTCTCCTCCTCAAGAGTCACACCATACTTCCTGAAGACTAAAGTAAGGGCCATACCATATGGAAGATATGCTTTCACCCTACATGCGGCCTCTTGCATCTGTTGGAACATGAGGGCTGAAAAATTTAGGGGGATGCCCTGAATCACATGGTATATCACAACCACAACTCCCTCTAAAATGAAATCGAATCTGACAGTCTTTAGAAAAAGTATCTACCCAATGATGTGCTGAAGGAGCCTCATCAACAAACAACTGGTTCATTGAGAGCTTCTACAAAACATAAACATGCTCCCTCTCAAGGATGACTCATAATGCCACTGCTCAATCTGAAGGTCGGCTCAGTGCTATACCCAGCCTTGACAACTGAAGGATCCACACAAGCCGTTGCTTGGTCGAGATAAAAGATAATGCATGTTCCCTTCACCAATGCTTCAATATAGTCGGATCCTCAATGTAGACTACCATTAAACTCATGAACCAAGCTAAGGTAGGTTGGAGCATCGACAAAACACAAAAACTCGCATCCTTACCTACTAATCCTTTGCTTAATCATGAAATTTTCCTTCTTAAAGAAACCAAAGTCGATCTTGCAGCCAATGGTCACCACACGTGAGGCAAGAGGTGTTAGAAAATGTGTCCTAAAGTTTATCATTTGGATGACTGTGCTCTTTATAGTTGTATATAAATTATGAATTAATAAAAATTATTTGATATTTTTCATCACAAGGTAAACATCTTCCTTATATGAACTCATGTGTTGTGATGAAGTCCTTATAACTATATGACAATTGATAGAGGAGGATTTATCGAATAGTTCTTAAACATATTCACGATCAAATAAAATATCATTTAGGGATGATGACGTTTATCGAGTGTAGGTCGTTGTATGCCATATAGATTGGTTGTCCCCATAACTAAGGAGTGTGAAGACACTGGCATGTCATACAGATGAGATGAGATGTAGGAGTACATCATCACTGAACAAGTGACTCACTTGTGAAGTGTTCTGCTATCAAGAGTAGCTCGTGAAGCGTATGGGTGTAAGTATCCTTTAGAATTAAGATCATCATAGTGACTTACAAGCAACTCATCATGCTTTGGTGTCAGACTATCTGTATTTTTAATACAGTGACGAAAAGCTACTGTGTACAGTCAAGTACTTGCAAAGTCTGTATATGAATCAAGATGGAATTGATTCCTCCATAATAATAAGAGATATTGCATCACTATATTTTAATTTAGTAAATCCTAAGCCCAAGTAATCTATGTGATGGATGTGAAAGGTTGAAATATAATATAGATGACTCTTTTCAAGATTGACAATTAAATCTTAGATTGTCCATGAGCATTCAGAGTCAAAGCGATGAATTATGCGGTAACCATATGCATTGGTTCATGAATATTATCTTGCATCTATTTGATCTATCCAGATGTCAGAAATTATTGCTAGATGGTAACTTTGATTAGTACAAAAAATAATTTCTGTGCTACTGGCTTAGTGTTCGAACCTATAGAGTCATGCACAAAGTCAGGCAACATAGGAAAGAATTGATCTAAATCTATGAGTTCAATTTGGAAGCACATGACTTGACTGAATGAATAGATTAGCTTAATTAAGAATTAAATTAGAGATTATGTGGGATTAAATAAGTTGACTATGTCTAGCTAGCACTAGATATAAGGTTCAGATTTAATTTCAATGATGATGTTAATTTGATCAATGATCTAAGAGATTTATAAGAGAGTCAATTTATATTCTAATTAATTTTAGATTAGATCTGATTTAATTAAAAATTAATTGAGTTAAAAAATTAAATTAGACTTGAACTAAAATCTTAATTAAATGATGACTAATAGGCTCTTCAAATCTGGTTCTAATTGGATTTGAATCGGATTCAAAACGAGTCAAATTTGAGCCCATTTGATTAAGAACCAAAGAGTCCCTAAAACTAGAGACTCTCTCACATATTGGCCGACCATAGAAAGGAGGAGGAGCTATTTTTTTGTCGCCCAATCTGGTGTGTGCATGTGAAGGTCATGGGCATGCACTAGTTAGTATCCTTTCTCTCTTAGGACTCCTAATTTGGTAAGAATAATTCAAATCTGATTTGAGTTATGTGTCCTAATAAAATTGGGTCTTTGATTAAGATGTGGATGGCTCATCTATTTAAGGAGGGACCCAACCAACCGGTGGTGAGTTGAAACCTTTTGTGTAACAAAAAGAAAAAAAAAACCACCATGAGAAATAAAAGAAAGAGAAGGGATGCTAGTCTTTTTTTTCTTAACGTGGAGTTTTTGGGCACCTTGTTTTCTAAGGTGAGGACTCCTTACTAGGTGCACAAAATCAGATCTCCTCCCTTCCCATGTTTCCTCCTGAAGATTGATGAAAAAAGATCATCCCTCTTTCCTACGGAGCTTGTCGTACGTGCGAAGTAGAGAGTCTATGATTTCAAGCCTCGTGAGGCATCGGATTCAAGCTACCTCTGGAGATTTGATTCCTATTTCACTATGATCAAGGTAATACATAATTGTTATGTATATTTTTGAATAAAAAAATTTTAAAACACACCCTAGCAATCCAATCAGATCAGATACTTTCCCTTCTAATCCTCCACCTAATCATAAAATTTTCCTTCCCAAAGAAACCAAAGTCGATCTTGCAGCCAATGATCACAACACATGTGGCAAGAGGTGTTAGAAAATGTATCCTAAAGTCAATCATTTGGATGATTGTGCTCTTTATAATTGTATATGAATTATAAATTAATAAAAATTATTTGATATTTTTTATCACAAAGTGAACATCTTCCTTATATAAACTCATATGTTGTGATGAAGTTCTTAGAACTATATGATAATCAATAAAAGAGGATTTATAGAAAAGTTTTTAAATATGTTTACAATCAAATAATACGTCATTTAGGGATGATGATGTTTATTGAGTGTAGGTCATTGTGCCATATAGGTTGGTTGTCCTCATAATCAAGAAATGTGGAGACACTGGTATGGCATACAGATGAGATGTAGGAGTACATCGTCACTGAACATGTGACTCAGCTGCTAAGCGCTCTGCTGTCAAGAGTAGCTCACCAAGTATATGAGCATAAGTATCCCTCAGAACTTGGATCACCATAGTGACTTGCAAGCAACTCATTATACTTTGATGCCGAACTATCAGCATTTCTCATGCAGTGATAGAAAACTACTGAGTACAGTCAAGTACTTACGAAGTCTGTATGTGGATCAAGATAGAATTAACCCCTCCATAATAATAGAAGATATTATATCACTGTATTTCAATTTAGTAAATCCTAGGCCCGGGTAATCCATGTGATGGATGTGAAAGTTTGAAATATAATATGGATGACTCTTTTCAAGGCTGGCAGTTAAACCCTAGATCATCTTTGAGCATTCAGGATCAAAGGGATGAATTATGCGATAACCATATGTATTAGTTCTTGAATATTACCTTGCATATTTTTGACCTATCCAAACATCAGGAACCATTGCTAGATGGTAACTTCGATTAATACAAGAAATAATTTCTGTGCTACCGGCTTAGTATTCAAACCTATGGAGTCATGCACAAAGTCAGGCAACGTAGGAAAGAATTGACCTAAGTCTATGAGTTCAATTTAGAAGCATGTGACCTAACTAAATGAATAGATTAGCTTAATTAAGAATTAAGTTAGAGATTATATGGGATTAAATTAGTTGACTATGTCTAGCTAGCACTAGATATGAGGTTCAGGTTTAATTTTAAGGATGAGGTTAATCTGATCAATGATCTAAGAGATTTATGAGAGAGTCAATTTATATCTTAATTAATTTTAAATTAGATCTGATTTAATTAAAGATTAATTGAGTTAAAAAATTAAGTTAGACTTAGATCAAAATCTTAATTAGATTAAGATTGGCAGGCTCTTCGAATCTTATTTGAATTGGATTTGAATTAGATTCAAAACGAGTTAAATTTGAGCCCATTTGGTTAAGAATCAAAGAGTCCCTAAAACTAGAGACTCTCTCACATATTGGCCAACCATAGAAAGGAGGAGGAGCTATTTTTTGTCACCCCAATCTGGTGTGTGCATGTGAAGGTCATGGGCGTGCGCTAGTTAGTATCATTTCTCCCTTAGGACTCCTAATTTGATAAGAACAATTCAAATCTGATTTGAGTTATGTGTCCTAATAAAATTGGATCTTTGATTAAGATGTGGATGCCTCATCTATTTAAGGAGGGACCCAACCAACCGGTGGTGAGTTGAAACCTTTTGTGTGATGAAAAGAAAAAAAAAACACCATGAGAAATAAAAGAAAGAGAAGGGATGCTGGTTTTTTTTCTTAACGTGGAGTTTTTGGGCACCTTATTTTTTGAGGTGAGGACTCCTTACCAGGCGCACAAAATCAGATCTCCTTCCTTCCTGTGTTCCCTCCTGAAGATTGATGAAAAGAAGATCATCCCTCTTTCCTGCAGAGCTTGGCGTGAGCACAAAGCAGAGTGCCAGTGATTTTAGGCCTCACAAGGCATCGGATTCAAGCCATCTCTGGAGATTTGATCTCTATTCCACTGTGATCAAGATAATCTATAATTCTTATGCATGCTTTTGAATACAAAAATTTTTAAATGCACCCTAGCAATCTGATTATATCGGATACTTTCCCTTACTAATTCTCCACCTAATCATAAAATTTTCCTTCTTAAAGAAACCAAAGTTGATCTTGCAGCCAATGGTCACCACACGTGTGGCAAAAGGGACTATGGATGGAGGGGATTGAGATGGAGGAGGTGGAAGCACGAGGACACTGGGGTGGGTATGTCATTTTGGACTTTTGTCCTTTGCTCAACTTGATCTTGAATTTGGTAGCACTTTAATCGGTATGCCAATTGCTTTCTTGGACCCATACATACTCAAAATTAAAGGAAATCCAAGGAAAATGACAAAAGGAGGTCTCAAGGAGGTCAGACAAAACTATTAGAAAGGATCTAGGATAAACAGTGAATGGATATGAGGGTTTTGGAAAGGGATGGCTCGACTTTAATATGAGTGGTCTTGATTAGGAGTCAACACATGAATTATGCTCGAGTCGACTCGAGCTGGAGTCGACTCGAATCCAAATGTAAGTCAACTCGAGCTTAGCCTTAGACTAAAATATTGACTTTTTCAAAATAAAACTCAACACTTAAAGTAAGAGATGACTCAAGAGAATACAAGTAAGGAAAATTCAATTTGGAATCAATCAAACAGAGTTCAAAGAATAATCAAATTTGAGAGTTTCAAACAGAGTTCAAAGAATGATCAAATTTGAGAGTTTCAAATAGAGAGAGGGTTAAAGTAAGGTTTAGTCAAAAGGGTCACATACTTCAATCTCTCTTTCAATCATACTAAATCTTTTCTCGCTTACGGGTTTGATAAAAATATCTACTAATTGTCTATATATGCTTATAAAATCAAATACTACATTACTATTTTGTACATGATCTATTATGAAGTGATGTCTTATCTCAATATGTTTAATTCTTAAGTGTCAATCTCTCTTTTAATCATACTAAATCTTTTCTCACTCAAGGGTTTGATAAAGATGTCTGCGAATTATATATAGATGCTTATAGAATCAAATATTACATAACTATGTGGAACATGATCTATTATGAAGTGATATCTTATCTCAATATGTTTAGTTTTAAGTGCTAAATTAAATTTTTACTTAAATTTATTGTACTTATATTACCATATCTTATAAAAATTTTATTTAATTTAATACTATAATCTTTCAGTTGTTGTTTAATTCATAAGATTTGAGTACAATAATTTTCGATAGTAATATACTTGACTTCTATCATTAATAATGCTATCTAATTTTATCTCTTGCTAAACCAAGAGATTAAATTATCTCCTAAAAATTGGCTAGTTTTACTTGTACTTTTTCTATCAAGTTTGCAACTAGCAACATTGACATCAAAAAATCAAATCAATTTAATAAAAAAATATCTAAAGTACCATAAACCAATGTTGAAAGTATCAATTAAGTATCTAAATTTTTTTTTAATAGTAAATAAATATGATTCTTTAAAATTAGATTGAAATCTAGTACACCTACAAATATTATATTAGGTATACTAGTAGTAAAATAGAATATCTTGATAAAGTTTAAAATCAATTCTCTTATCATTTTCATTCTTATCAAGCTTATTGAGGGACTCATAGGTGTGTCAATTGACGCATAATTCTCCATTCTAAATTTTTTAAGTATTTGCTTTATATACTTAGTTTGGTTGATGAAGATCCACTTTAGTTTTCTTGATTTAGAATCTTAAAAAAAAAATAATTCTCCCATCATCCTCATTTCAAACTCCCACTACATTAGCTTAGCAAATTCTTGATAAAGAGATTCATTAGTAGTGCCAAATATAATATCATCCATATAGATTTGCACTACCAACAAATCATCATTTTTTTCCTTCAAAAATAAAGTAGGATCTATATATTTTCTAATAAATTTATTGTCAAGTAGAAATTTATTTAATCTTTTATATCAAGCATGAGGTACTTGCATCAAGCCATACAATACCTTATTTAGTTTGAAAACATGATTTAGAAAAGTATGATTATTAAAATCAAGAGATTGTTCAATATATACCTCCTCAACAATATATCTATTTAAAAATATACTTTTAGCATCCATTTGATAATGTTTGAAATTTATGAAATATTCAAATGTAAGTAATAATCTAATAGCATCTAATCTAGCAATAAGAGCAAAGATTTCATCAAAATCAATTTTTTTTCTTGGATTATGATATTTAACAACTAATCTAGCTTTATTTCTTATAACTACATCATTCTCATCTAACATATGTTTGTATACCCATTTTGTTCTAATTATGGGGTGATCTACAAGTCTACTTACTAATATCCAAACTTTATTTTTTTCAAATTGATTATGTTCCTCTTTTATTGCATTAATCCAATTACGATCATTTTCAATTTCTTCAATTATTTTAGGTTCTATTTGAGATACAAAAGCTAAATGATTATTAATATTTTTAAAAAAAGATCAAATTTTTATCCCTCATGATGGATCACCAATAATAAGATCTTTTAGGTGTCCATAAGCATACCTCTATTATTTGGATAGACTTTCATTTTGTCCTTAAGTGATCTCATGGTTTTCTCCTTCTTCAGCATCCTTGTCAGCTTCATCATTTTGAGTCGAAGTTTCTTTTAGCCTAAGGTTTTTCATTCCCTTGTCTAAAGTTTTTGCATCATCATCAGTAATATCTTTCTTCCTCGAAGATGTGTCATTAGTTTCATCAAATACTATATGAATGAATTTTTTAACAATTAGCATTCTCTTGTTGAAGAATCTATATGCTTTGCTAGATGAAGAATATCCTGAAAAGATATCTTCATTTGACTTAGCATCAAATTTATCAATTTTATCATTTTCATTATTCAAAATGGTATAGACAGCCAAAAATATCAAACTTGCTGATATTAAATCTTCTTCCTTTCTAAAGTTCATAAGGGATATTCTTTAAAATTGATCAAATCAAAATATGATTTAAAATAGAACATGCTGTATTAATTATATTCATCCAAAAATATCTTAGAAGGTTGCTTTTACATAATATGGTATGGATTATTTCTTCTAAAGTCCTATATTTTCTTTCTACTATCCCAATTTATCGAGGTGTCCTATTTGTAAAGTAGTTACCTTCAATTCCTTATCCATTATAAAACTTCAAGTTATTGATTTTCAAATTTAATTCTATGATCACTTCTAATACAAATAATAGTTGAATTCTTTTTATTTGAGATTTTTTATAAGACTTTTGTTGGGGGGTGATTTCGTACTAGCCGAAGACATGAGGCAGATGAAGGCATGAAGGTACCTCAGGTTCGGCCACACTTTGATGCTAGCAAATCCAACAAGGCACTTGAGCTGATTTTATTCGACAAAGTGAGAAAGATTGACCTTCAGCCCCCATGCAAATCTTCAAATCTAAGGAATAAATAATGACAAACAGATAAGAAAGAAATAATAAAGTAATCTCTCCACATAAGAAAAGGATAATAGTCAAATCTTACCCGATAAATCAAGGCTAACCGCATGATTCTCCTTTCTTCTCATAGCTCTTCAGCCTCTGCTATAAATAGAAGACCATATGAGACCTTCGAGGGATGAAATCTCCTCTCTCCAATACACTCACTTCTTCTTTCTATTGTACAGAATTCTGACTTGAGTATCGGAGGGTCTCCATCGAAGCTAACTCCGATCGAGGATTTTTCTTGTAGATCCTACCATTGCCGACCTACCATTGCCATCCATCTCTAATCAATTTGACTTTGAGATAAAATTCTACCATAACAGAAAGGTGTTAAAGGAAGGGCTCGGGTCAGTTTATGGGAACGAGCAAGCATCTAGTTAAATGAATGTCGTTGCGTCGCTCCAACACCACCAAATTTCTGGCAATCAGATGGGTCAAACACTGATGAGATCTAACCCAACCACATTTAAAATCGATCAATACCAATTAGATCTAATCACTTTCAAATCAATCAATACCCTCCAAATTGTCCTAATCGGGCTCTAAGCTAGGGGGCTTGCAATCCAAATGAGGAAGAAGATACGGGAATCCCTCAATTTTTGAATTATTTTTATTTTTTTGTTTACACTTCAAAATTTGAATTCTTGAGCAGGCTCCAAATAAGGAGAAAAATCATAACATCAAGCTTCAAATGCAGAAGGAGATCATAATCCAAACAAGAAAGATCGTGATGGATTGGATCCAAACAAAATTTGTCCCTTGAGATTACAAAAATCTTTCAAATTCTGCTCCCTAAATCGTGAGAGATCCATGTTTTCTTATCTTCAAGGGGCATCCCAGAAGAATAGGCTCCAAGTGGGAGAAACTATGTTGATTCAAAACTCTCATGATAAGAGGCTTTCAAGTTCCCATTCATTATTTTATTTTCTTTCCTTGTCACAAGGCCATCAGACCTTGAACACCCGAGCCAAGATGAAGCTTGAGCCTGAACTAGAGGAAAAGATTACATTTGAGCCAAGGCAAAGAATGTTCAAATCAAAGTGAAGATCGTACAGAGCCAAGCTTGTGAAGGCCAACTTTTCGAAGTTAATATATTCATGCGGCTGGGAGCCAAGTCACGTCATGCAAGCCATGATGCTCTCTCCATAAGAGACCCTGAAGCCCCCTCACAAGCAAAAAAAAAATGGAGGGGCCCATCATGTTGATCATGGGTGCCAATGCTGGCTTCAGCTTGGGTACAGACCCAAGCGGTGCTCCCCAATCATCCATGATACTCCTAGAGTGTAGCCGGCCAAAGCAAGCCAAACTCTTCCATCATCATCCTCGATAGTGGAGGATCACCGGGCACCATTATTGCCAAGATGGGGGTAGCCCCAAGACCAGCTACGGAGGGGTCGAAGCCCTCCCTAGATCCGACTCCCCAATCATCCCTGATACTCCTAGAGTGTAGCTGGCCAAAGCAAGCCGAACTCTTCCATCATCGTCCTCGCTAGCAGTGGATCATCGGGTGCCATTGTTGTCGAGATGAGGGTAGCCCCAAGACCAGCCACGGAGGGGTCGAAGCCCTCCCCAGATCTGGCCTTGATCACTGTCACCATCATCCTCCATGGACCCGAAGCTTTTTGGTGCACCTACATCCACCTTCGATGTAGCCACCCTGGCCACCCCCAAGTGGCCCTGAGGCCTTCCCGTGTGCTCAATGTCTCCATCAGCACCATGGCTGCTGGTGAGCAGCTTGAAAGTCCCTATATGCTCACTACGACTGATCCTTCCTCTATGGGCTGTCGTGGTCGATCTCCATACCGTGTGACCTTCCCAGTATCGAAGCACCCCCTGTGCATCCTTATCCAAAGCAAGTCCGACCGAAATGGATCTCCATATCGTGCATCCTTCCCGACATTGAAGCCACCCGCAAGGAGCTTCGAAGCCCATGAGCACATCATGCCTTCAGCAACCTCGAAGTTCTCCCACACTGAAGTCACTTTTCATGAAGCCAAAGCCCCCCATGCATGCCTAGCTTCGATGGCTGCGTGCTTCACTAGGTTCGTAAATCTCAACTTCTCGAGCCAATCGAGTTTCTCAAGCTCCTAGATCCGAATCCCTCCCTCTCTGACAATGTCGAACCTTGCTTGTGGCACCAATTGACCATCGATCCAGCCAACCTGAAGTTCTCCCGCATCTCTGACCTCTGACAGTGCCGCAGTCGCTCAAGATGCTATGACTAAGATTGCAAGCCCTCCAGAAACCCCTGGGAACTTGTTAGCCAATGCTAGAGACCTTTGTTATGAAACATCTATTTCAGCATCACAACAGGAGGAGATGCATACGGAGGGTGCTTCAGTTGCACCAGAATTCATGGAAGATTTTCATATCGATGAGAAGGTCAAAGCTCTATTGGATGGTTGTACTATTTTAGATGGAATGGAACTTGAGATCCTTGGAGAAGCATTGAACACGACATTTGAGCATGTTGATTGGGACAAAGCAAGGCGAAGCCCAGAATCTAGCCAATCTGAAGCCATATCAAGACCAATTTGAAGCCAGATGAAGGTCAATCAGAAGCCTAGGTCCAGGCCAATCCGATGCCATCTCAAGGCCGATCCAAAGTCAAATGAAGGCCAATCAGAAGCCTAGATCTAGATCAATCTAAAGTTAGATGAAGGCCAATTCAAAGGTAGATCAAGGCCAATCTAAAGCCCAGATCTAGGCCAAATCTCAAGTCAAAATTAGGCAAATTTGAAGTTAAAAACAAGTCTGATCCAAAGTCAAAATCAAAGTGATCCAAAGCAAAAATCAAAGGCTAATCTGAAGATAGAATCAAAACCAAACTGAAACAAAACAAGTCCAAATTAAGGCAAAGCTCAAGTCCAAGCTAAGGCAAATAACAAAAAAAATCAAGCAGAATCCAAGGGCTCTCAAATAGAACTCTAACTCTTATAGTAGGAGGCTCTCAAGCCCCTTTCACTATTCTATTTCCTTTTTACAGAACAACAGGTCTTTGAGCCCCTAAGCTGAAGCAAGGCTACAGTGAAGATCAAGCCCAAAAATAAGGTGGGGAACAAGCTGAGGTAAAGACAGCTCAAGGTTTAGGTCATCAGACAGTCAGCCTTGAAAGATCATTATCATCAGAAGGTCAAGATCATCAAAGGACCAACCTAAGCAAATCAAGGTCAGACTATCAAGCAAAAGGCCAACAGCTATGATGAAGGACCAATATCGAACTAAAGCTGGATGCCAAGATAAAGCCCAAGGCCGATCTGAGAAGGCCAAGCTCTCGATACGGATCATCCAAAAATTGACCCCCAAAAAGTGAACTCCTGAAAGTCAAACTCCCAAAGGACAACCTCCCAAAGCCGAGCTCCTAGAAGCCAAAGTAAGGTGATTTAAGAATGTCAATCAATGAAAGCCGACAAGAGGCAAATTGAATAAAATAGGATAATACAAATCTAATCATTTGTCATTTTTACTTCAAAGCTTAACTTAACTTAAAAATCAGAAGGCCCAACTAGAGCTGGTCAGGGCAGTTCTCTCATCCTTTGTGTACAGATTCACAACTCAAAACCTCGATGGCTAAGAAGCAGGGGCTAACCTATAAGGACCCTTGTAAGCCACTCACTTTTCAACAAGCCAATGACATGTGAAGATCTTAGTTATGTGAAAAGTTGGGGTTAATCTATAAGGACCCCCAATTGTTCACCGATCCAAACTATACAGACAGAAGATCTTGATGACTAAGAAACGAGGGCTAATCTACAAGGACCTCCAAAGGTCACTCACTCTTCAGTGAGTCAAAACCATAAAGATCTTAGTCATGCCAGAAGCGAAGGCTAACCTAAAAAGACCTTCAGAAGGCTAACCTACAAGGACCCTCAGTCCGTCAACTTTAGCAATAAATGAGGGCTAATATACAAGACCCTTAAAGACCCCTCACTTTTCACTGAGTAGAGCCGATGAAGACTTCGATGACTAAGAAGTTGTAAACACTGGGATGATGAGACCCTTCACCTCACCAAAAGCTACAAACACATCACCTCGGCTAGAACGACGCTCTTGGCACATCTTCGGCAATTTTGAAGTACTCCCTTCATCCGATCCAATTCTAACTTGAACTCGAGAGCAGGAGAGCTTATGTTAGGGGGTGATTTCATACTGATCAAAAATGTGAGGCAGATGAAAGCATGAAGGTTCTTCAGATTTAGCCCCATCTTGATGCTAGCAAATCCAATAAGACATTGGAGCTAATTTTATTTGTCAAAGTGGAAAAGATTGACCTTCAGCCCCCACACTAATCTTCAAATCTAAAAATAAATAATGACAAATAGATAAGGAAGAAATAACAAACAAATCTCTCCACATAAGGAAAGGATAATGATTGAATCTCATCTGATAAGTTAAGGCTAACCATCTAATTCCTTTTTCTTCTCATGGCTCTTCAGCCTCTGTCTATAAATAAAGGCCCACAGGAGACCTCCAAGGGATAAAATCTTCTCTCTTTCAACATGCTCACTACTTCTCTCAATTATCTAAAATTTTGATTTGAGAATCGAAGGGTCCCCACCAAAGCCAACTCCGATCGAAGACTTTTTTTGCTGGCCCTACCATCGCCAACCTACCATCATCATCCAACTCCAGTCAATCCGATCTAGGGACGAAATTCTACCGCAACAACTTTAAAAATACAAAAAAGGCTTTATTATTTTAAGTCAAAAATAAAATATATATTAAATAAGTGAAATCATCAGCTATCACAAGTCCATATCTTTTTCTCCATGCTTATGTTTTTAGTAGGTCCAAATAAGTCTATGTGAAATAATTCTGAAGGTCTAAAAGCTGAAACAAGATATTTCGATTTGAGAGAACTTCTAATTTGTTTTCTAAGTTGATATGTATCATAAATTTTACTCTTTTTAAAATTTATCTTTGTTAAACCTTTTATAAGATCTTTTTTGATAAGTTTTGAAATCAAATTCATACTAACATATCTTAATCTATGATGTCATAACCAACTAGTCTCATTAATTTTGACATCTATTGTAATTAGATATTGACCATTCTTTATAGAGGGATCATCTAGATCAATCATATAGATATTGCTATATCTATATCCAATGAGTATAATGCTATCATCATTGAGATTAGAAATAATATATATCAAAGATTCAAAAATAACTTTAAAATCTTTGTTACAAAGTTGACTAATACTATGCAAGTGATATTTTAAATCTTTTACTAACAATACATTCTCCATATAGATAGGAGTGATAAAAATGTTATCAATTATAATGATGTCCCTTTGCTATCATCACCAAAGGTTACTATTCCTTCTTCTTAGTTTCAAAGGTGAAAATTGTGGCCTATCACCCATCATATGCCTTGAGCAACCACTATCAAGGTACTATCTTCTTTTTCTTTTTTTGATTGAAAAACACACCTACAAGAGAAGATTAAGTTATAATTTTAGATACCCAAACTTTCTTAGGTCCTTTAAAGTTAGTCATAATGGTTTTTTTTAGAATCTAAATCTTTTTAACTTTATTATTTTTAATTTTCTAAAATCATAAGTATATATTTTATGTCCAAGCTTGCCACAATAGAAATAAGAAACACTTTGGGATGCAATTGATGAAGATTTAGCAAAAAAAAATTAAAAAAAAAATTGTTTCTTACACTACAAGAAAAATAACTTTTAGCGATGACTATTAGCGACAGCTATAAGCGATGGCCATATTGCAATCGCTAATAACAATTTGTACCGACCATCAATGGTTACCAAAAGATAAACCGCTGTAAAAAAAAATTATTAAACTTATTAGTAATGAAAATATGGTATTAGAGATGGTAAAGGCTATTGCTAATACTCATTAGCGATGGCAGTATTAGCGATGGTTTTAGCCGTTGCTAATAGCTGCCATCGATTCCCCCCTTCCCCCCCCCCCCCGGGCCCTCAATTTTGGCTTCCCCATGCTAAAACCCTCATCCCCCCCCCTCCCATCCTCAATTTTCATCTCCCATCCCCCACCCTTCCTCTCCCAGTTCCCCAGCTCACACCACACCACTAGGGCCCTCGATCTCCTCCCCTAACCTCGCACTGCCTGGCCTCTTTTTTTTTTTCTGGAGCCTGCATCCTCAAGCTCCCCTTTCTATCTGGCTATCTCCCAGAGCCGGCGTCCTGCTGCTTGGTCTCCTTTTTCCTTCTCCGTCCCTCCCCTTGTCAGATCGGACCCCCCACCCCTTCCCCTTCTCCCCCCCAACATCCCCCTCTTTACCCTGCCTTCGATCCCCATTTTTCCTTGCCGTGCTGCTAGATCTGACTTCCCCGAACCCCTGGCCACCTCCCCCGGCTACCTCCCCAAGCCCCCGGCTGCCTCCCTGAGCCCCCGACCCGCCTCCCCTGGCTGACTCCCCGAGCCCCCGGCTAACCTGCCCTTGTTCTTCCTCCCCCCTTCTTCCCCCCGCCTCCCCCTGCCCCCTTCTTCTCCTACCATATAGCACCACCTCCATGCCGCAGCACTGCTTCCATGCCACAGCACCGCTTCCATTATCGGATCCATCGCCCCCCTTACCGAATCCACTCTCCCCACATCGGTGATACTGTTCCTTATTAGATCCATCGCCCCCCTTGTCGGATCTGCTCTTCCCTTGTCGGATCTGCTGTCCCTACATCAAATCACCATCCCCATCCCTGCACCACCATTCTTGCACCACCAGCATCCCTGCACCTGCGTACCCATTCTTTTGGTGAGTATCAACGACGGCATCGGTGGCAGCAATAGAGCCGTTGCTAATAGTCCTTTTATTTTAATATATTAATTAATTTTAATTAGATAATTAATTAATTAATTAATTATTAATTTAATTAATTAATTAATTAATTTAACTATGATTAGTGCTAGAATTGGGTCCGAGCTGGCCTGGTAGGCTTCGAGCTAGTCTGAATTTAGGTCGGTCTTTGGGCTAGGCTTGAAATAGTTTAGATCGGGCTTGGACCTAATTTCAGGATCTATTTGAATTTTAGAATGGGCTTGGGTATATCTTTAGCTGGACCCAGACTTGGTCTGAAAGTGAGCGATACTGTCGCTCACATCCAACTTAAAACCAATAGTACTCTATTCATAAAAAGGCTATGATGACTGCCTGTACGAGATGTGCCTAAAGAGTTTAGAGAGAGATGGAGATGATGCATTTCTGTTCTTGTTGTTGTAGTTGCAGAGCAAGCTTGGACATCTGTTACATTGTAGGCAACTGCTTGTAGCCACCTTATGGTTAAAGGTGTAGAGGAACTTGCAATACCTTATTTTCTAATGATAGATCTGAGCCTTCTTCTTTTCCTCTTTTCCTTGTTTGCTTTGTTGGTCTTTGATTTAAGTACTATTTTTAAATTTTTATTTTATTTTTTAAAAAACTTTTACTCCTAGTTTGCAGCCTTCTTACTTTACAGCTATCTCATGGTTCAAATCCACCCAAATGGGTTCTAGCCGAGCTCAGGCCTGGGCCTGGATCTGGTTTTTCCTAAAATCATCGGGCCTAATCTAGACCTGAAGCCTGAAAAGAATTTTTGAGCCAGGCTTAGGTGGAGGTAGGACTCAGCCCAATCCAGTTTCAGTACTAATGATGATGAAGATTTTGGATAGTTGATTTTCAATTAATGATCCTTATTAGAATAGATATTACATCTTTTGAGTCTCTTTTTGCTCTTACTTTGCTCTACCTTTCATTCTTTTTTTTCCTACTCAGTCACCTATTTTTAAAAATTTTACATTGCATAGAACCATATATCCATCTTTTGATTAATATACATATTTTACGATATCTGTATATTTATATATTTTTATATGGATAGAAGAATTATGTACATTGATCAATTGACTGTCCAATTTGGATAGTTTGAAAATTATAATTAATTCTACAGATAATTACGGTAATCAAACGATATGTTGATGATTTGAGAGAAATTTTGAATAGCATTTTTTTTAGTTCTTCTCATATATCTTCAACTATGTGAAGAGAACTAAAAAAAAATACTATCAAAATTTTTTTTCATCCTTATTGTGTATTATTTGATTACTGTAATTAACCTATAGAACTAATGCAATTCCTAAATGAGATAGGACCTTTTATACCTATTAGTTGATAATAGAATATATTTATTATGTAAGACACTTTAAATGATAAAATAATTGGTAAGTATTTTGACTTATATTTGTATATGCAGAATCTTTAGATTGTATGCCATGGACCATAGTTTGATAGACCGTCGAGTAGTTGACGGGATGATTTTTACTGAATATAAGGAGGGTGTCAAGTACTTCTGTGATTATACTTTTGAAAATATGGCACTTTTAGTTCAAAGATGGACTGATTGTCCTTGTAAGAGATGTGTCAATAGAGATATGCTTGATAAGGATACAATAATTATCCATTTATATAGGAGTAGATTTATATGAAACTACAAGCATTAATACCTATATAGGGAGACGTGGGAGATAAGTGCAAGGGTTAGAAGTCAGCAGAACAAGGACACAGATAGAATGGTAGATATGGTTATGGATACGGCTGGTCCTAAATTTGACTGGGATATGGAGGACGATCTAGAAGCTGGCAGCAGTAATTTTTATCGTATGCTGAAAGATGCTGATGAATCACTGTGGCCGAGATGTAAAACATACACTGTATTCAGAATTATTGAACTTGAAGGTCGAGTTTAATATGATAATCAATTGTTATGATAGAATGGTAGCAATAATAAAAAAAAATACTATCGAAGGATGAGAAGCTTGTTGGGAGCTTCTATACTTCAAAAAAAATGATGAAAGGATTAGGCATGGGATACGAGAAGATAGATACATGCTGTAATGATTGCATAATTTTCTACAAAGAGGACCAATTGAAGAGCTCATGTGATGTATGCAATGAAAGTTGATTTAAACCAAGGCAAGAGGGTAGAAATCAGAAGGACATATCATATAAGATTCTTCGATACCTTTTCCTCACTCCTAGGCTTCGGAGACTCTACTCATCTAAGAGTACTACTAGGTAGATGAGATGACATAAAGAAGGGATTCACAAGTACATCGACATGATGAGTCATCCATAAGACAGTGAGGTATGAAAAAAATTTGATACTTACCATCTTTTATTTGCTTAGGAATCATGCAATGTCTGACTAGATCTATCTATGGATAGGTTTACACTGTTCAATCATGCAGCAACCTCTTATTTATGTTGGCCAATTTTTATTATTCCATACAATCTGCTACCTGGGATGTGCATGAAAAAACATAATATTTTTCTTACATTAGTCATTCCTAGACCACGATACCTTGGTAGAAGATTGATGTATATCTAAGGCCTCTGATTGATGAGCTAAAATTCTTATGGTCCGATGGCACACATATATTTGATGTATCGAAGAAGTAAAATTTTATAATGAAGGCTACATTGATGTGGACCATTAGCGATTTTTCTGCTTATGCGATGCTATCGAGATAGAGCACACATGGGAAGGTAGCATATCCCTATTGCATGGAGAATACAGAATCATTTTAACTTGAGCATGGTCGTAAGCCTTGCTAGTTCAATTATCATCATCAATTTCTCTCTGAGCATCATCTTTTTCAAAAGCAGTAGGATAGTTTCAGGAGGAATAAGATAGAGAAGGATCGTGCACCCCCATGCCTCAATAGTATGAAAGTATTTGAGAGGGTATCCAAAATGGATGAAGTCCAGTTTGACATACTATTTGATAAGCAAAAATCTTGAGAGTTCGGTAGAACTCATAACTAGGTGAAATGTAATATCTTCTGAGAATTATCATACTGGTCTACCAATTTGATCCATCATAACCTTGATATCATACATATTGAAAAGAATATATTCAATAATATTTTTTTACACTATTATGGATGTCAAGGGCAAGATGAAGGACAACTCTAAGGCTCAAGCAAATATGAAGAACATATGCAAGTATCCTCTATTAGAGCTGATTGAGATGTCACTTGAAAAATTAAAGTCGAAAGCATCTTATACCTTAACAAGAGAGCAGTTGAAGGATGTATATGAATGGTATAAAAATCTTAAATTTTTAGATGGTTATGCAAGTAATCTAGCTCGGTGCGTCAATATTAAAGATTGTAGGTTCTATGGGCTAAAGAGCCATGACTGCCATGTCTTCATGCAATGATTACTCTTATTAGCTTGGTGTGATCTCCTTCCCAACTCTATATAGAGTTCATTGATTGAGCTTAATCTTTTTTTTAGATATATTTATACTACTGAACTATGTGCCGATCACATCTCCAGTCTTGAGGCTAGCAGTGTAGAGACTATATAAAGTTGAAAAAGATATTTTCTCCAAATTTTTTCAACTCCATGGAGCATCTTATGATTCATTTGGTGTATGAAACTAGAGTGGAGGGATTGATGCATGTCATAGCACATCGAAATTAGTCCTACTCACTTGCTATGTAGATAGGATGAGTTATGATCGTATCCATAGGGATCTTAGTTGATTGTTTTGAAAATACAAAAAAAAAATAATAGATTGTAAGAAATGCAAGAAAAAAATAAAAAAATTATAATAAAAATACTTTTTATTGATCAAATAAAGAAGCATACATAAATAAAAAAATAAAAGTGTGATACAAGATAATTTAACAAAATTGATCTTCTAGCTGCATCCGATGGTAGATGTACCTCCTTGAATCCTTCATCTTTCTTCATGTAGAAAGCCGAAGGATGGCTGGAAGGCTTAGTCTAAAAACTCCAAAGAAGAAAGATAGATAGAAATAGAAAAATAATGAAGAAAAAGTGTAACGACACTAGGATTAGGACCTCTTCTAGATTTGATAGAAGGCGTGCTATGGTTAGGACCTCTCCTAGACTTTTTGCGATGTGGAGAAGGGATCTATGAAGGAATATGATGGTGGCAAGGAAGAAGAAGAGGGGTTGCTAGGGTTAATACCTCTCCTAGACTTTTGGAGAAGAGAGAAAGAGGAAGAGAGAGGGGAGATGATCCCCATAAGGGGGCATTCCAAAAGATGGAGGCCTTAAGGCATTATTTATAGAGTGGGGAATAGGGCATTAGGGTTTGTGGCGACACCTAGAAGTCTTAGTGCATGAAGAGTAGAGGAGCAAGAGAGCACATGGAAGGGTGTAGGTGCATGAAAGAATAGGAAAGAATAAGAGAGGCTGATAGAGTAGTTAGAGGCATAGAGACTTGAGATGGGGCAGCACATCATGTTGGGGCGGCATGGAATATTGGGTGTAACATGGAAGGGAGATGATTAGCATGTAATAAAGAAAAGAGAGGGGGCGTGGGCTTTTGGAGATGCGTGGGATAAGAATGTGAATGGAATTGGCATGAAATAAAAGAAGGATGTGGGGAGAATTTGTAATGTGAAGAGAGGAAGTGAACAAGGATATGAGCCATTGGATCTTTAGAAGTTGGTTCTCATCTCTTAGATGAAGTGGTGCCCCATATGTCTTCTTAGGGTTTTGGAGTGGCACCTTGAATCTTTAAGCTTTCATCTGATCCTTCACAAGTAAGTCACGTTCACACTTGGATTCTGATGAATGGTTATCTTCTAATCTGAGCCCTTAATCTTTAAGTTGTGTTCACACTTGGATTTAATTAGCTCTTAAGCTAGTTGCCTAGTGCACTCAAATTTGAGCCAATTTGAATCCAATTTGAGTTGCATGAGCCCAATCTCTAAATTACCTACAAAATAGACTAAAGAGCATCAATTTTAAATAAAATAATATCAATTATTATAATATTTAGTACCTCTAGTAACTTATTTTAAGTGTCTATTATGGATTAATACAATATAGTTGGATGTATCCATTTGAAAGATACATGCACAATCTCAAGAAGAAAGTAAAAAATAATGTCAAAGTGAAGGTTCTATTATGAAGGCTTACATAATTGAAGAAATTTTTAATTTCAGCTAATATTACTTTAACCCCAGTGTGCAGACAAAGCTGATTTAAGTGGATCGAAATGATGATGGTGGTGAGGAATTAGAGGTAGAGATCTCAATATTTACCTATCTTGCTCATGAATTTAGGCATGAGGTTCGTCGGATATTAACTGATATTAAAATTCAATAGGTAGAGACATATGTTTTACTAAACTGCACGGAGATTGATCTATATGTTGAGTAAATATCCATCACAATCTCAACTCTTTAATCGCTTATCATCCTATACTTATCTTATGCATGTATAAGCAATATGATGAGATGTTGAGATGGGACAACCCGATAATAAGTGAAAAAAAATTTCACTTAATGCTCATAGAACTTTGCAAATTGATTCCATCAACTGGTAAGCGATCATTGCCATTTTATTTATTTTAATTTTTTTTAATTTATTCCTTTTATAATATGTAGATCATACAAGGGGGTGAATCCATACCTAAGAAGTTAAGACCATTAGGTTACAGGCCAACAAAATACGTGGCATATTATAATGGCTATAATGTAAATGATTTTAAATTTCATATGCAGTAATATGGATATCATAAAGTATAATAAACATCGGTATGTGTATAAAGGGTAGCTAGTGAGCAGAGACAGAGAGTGACTACTATAAAATCTTTGAAGAAATGATCAAGTTGACCTATCTTAAAGATAATAGTGTTATTCTATTTAAGTACCGATGATTTGATACCGATAATTCTATGAAGGTTGATCCATGTCACGGACTTATTAAAATCAAATATGGATCAAAAGCATATGCCAATAACCCCTTTGTGCTAGCTCAACAAGCTATTCAAGTATATTATGCTTTTTTTCCATCAAGAGAGAAAGGAAGGAAAGATTGGTGGGCTGTATATAAGGTTAAGTCTCAAGCCATTCATTACGAGCTCGAAGAAGAAAAAGAAGATCCCCATTTATCAGAATGCTTTCAAGAGGATGAAACATTAAGAGTTCATTAGCATTTAATAGATGCAAAGTTGGATGCTCTAAAAATTCTCCTACATGATGGCCAACATAAGGAGGTAGATCATACTAAGTTTATTTTTAAGGAGTATCCTATCCAAGAAGGTAAAGAAAAGGAAGAAGTGGAATAAGAAGAAGAAGAGGAATCAAAAGAAAAATCCGAAGGATACCAAAGATCTGAAAAGAAAGATGAGTAGTCAACCCTAGAAAGGAAAGAGTCGACCCCACTTCTCCTCGTGAAGCTTCTGCTTAGCTCAAAGACTCTTCTTTGAAGCCCCACTCCTCCTTTCTTGGACTTCTCTTCCAAGTCCAAGCACCTCTTAAATATGGCCTCCACCTAAGCATCCAAGCTTTTATATCTCATATCTAGAATGCCACCTCTAGCCGCTCTCATTCTCTCGATCTTTTGGTATCATTTTATTTCTTATATTATCTTGAATCATTTTAAATACTTATCTTATATCATTTTAAATCTTATATTATCATATTATATTTCATATAATTAATCTATAAATATATTTATTTTTATTTTTAAAAATTATAGATCATATCTTTAAGAGGCTGGAGCCATCACAATCGAGGAGATAGCTCTCAAGAAGAGAGCTCTCATGCAGCCAGCTCGCATGGTTCTATACCATACATACCATGCGGTAAACTCTAATACTTTAGATATTTTTTTTAAGGTTATTTTATCATTTATTATCTAATATAACATTCTTTATGATGTTTTGATACTCTCAAGTTCGAATGATGTGGGGTCACAGTGATCCTATAGTCACATGGAGTAGCACTTGACTCTCAAAGTCTGTAGTGTGGTAGAGGATCCGTTCGGCTCGCGGCACCTCTGATTCAGTCAGAGGATAGAGAGCTTATCCATATTCAGAGCCGCTTGTAAGTACTATATCTTCATTGAATATGTTTAAAATTTAACTATTTTAGAGTCTAACATTTATTATTCAAAATCAATTTTATAGTATATTTAGAGAGCTTGGGGTGCCTTGTGTGGTTACCGAGATCATCCGATAATTCATATTGAGGTCGATGAATGAGTTCTCCAATTGATCGTTGGGGACTCGTAATGAAGTCTAGAAGATGTTTTGGTAAGTCAAAGGTGTTTAATTTTTAAATTTATGGTAGATTTGTATTCTATTTATTAATACATATTTGCTTCTACTTGTAGGAGTACTACCAATATGAGACTCCTCAGGATGAGGAGGCTGACCGTTGGACCTTTGAGGAGGTGGCTACATGTAAACTCCAAGATGGGCTGTACAGCCTTAGGTAGTCCACCATAGAGCAATTTCAAATCCAAGTCACCATCGGATTAGAAGTCTTATATAGATCACTGAATGCGGACAGACATGTGAGAGGCCCTCTGTGACTGATGGAGCACTGAAGAGTACTCTGGTAGGTGGCAGAGGGCACAGCAAAATCGGTCATCCAGTAGGATCCAATCAAATACACCGGCGGCTCCATTGGTACACATATTGTGGTCAATAGATTGATAAAAATTTTATGCTTAAATTAATTTCATAATAAATTGATCATATGTATATTTTAATTAATTTAATTTTATTATTTATTTATTGTAGATACGGCAGTTGGATCATGCACAAGGGCAGCTGCAGATACGGGAGGCTACACATCAGTCTAGGAGGACTGGTGATTACATAGATCCTAAATCTCAACATATCATGATAATAACTTAAAATATTATTTATTAAATTTTTATATATACTGATATATATGGATTAATAAATTTTTAAACTGTATTGATGAATTATGTGGAGTATCTTGTATCACGGCATGATGAGGATCCATCCTCTCAGCCTCTCCTTGAACTTGAGGGATGGCTCAGGGCCACCGAAGGGTGAGTAGGAGTCAGGTCATAGGATTTAGCCATAGCTTTGACCCTCCAATAGTTTGATACTCTTCGATATTTTTTTCTCAGACCTCGACGATCTAGAAGTGGAGTGATATACATGTGGAGGAGGTCGTGCAGAGGCTTTGGAGCCAGCGATCTTAGAACTTTCGAGACACCATCCATGATATGATCCTTGAGATTCTTCAGGACCCACATCTGTGTGATTAGCTGGGTTTGTTGTCACAGCCATTACAGTAGATAAATCTATTAATAATTTTTTTATTTATTTTAAATTTTTATATTTAAAATCTTCATATATTTAAGCTTGAGTTTGAGAATAGGATCTAAGATAAAAAAATTTAATCTAACCATCCAATCGATGGGCCGTATGTCTATAGATCCATATCATCAAATGAAATGTGTAGGAACAATCTATTCAAGAATCGGAGTAGTATATTGAAATATACACCTTCATATCAACATACATGCTTTCATATTAAAATTTATTAATAATATTTTATTTTTCTTCATTACAGGATGCTGGGATATCTGGCTCTCATCTACTGGCGGTTGGAGAGGATGTACAGGAGTAGGAGAAGGATGAGGAGGACGATGAGGAGGATCTCATATGATTTTTTTTTTTGATATATATATACTTTTGATACTTGTAAAGCAATATAAATTTATAAAATTATATAATTTATATTTTTAATATAATATAATTAATTTTATATTTATAATTATAGTAAATAATTATTATTTTATTTATAATAGATTTTAAAAAATATAATTGATTATTACTATGATTAAAATAGATTTTAAAAAAATTAATTATAAATTTTTAAAAAAATAAAAAAATTATTAGTGACAGCATTAGTGACAGACAAAGCCATTGCCAATAGTTTTTAATAAAAAAATAAAATAAAAAAATATTAGCGATGGCTTCGTTGTCACTAATGCCATCGCTAATTATTCTTATTAGCGACGAGATTGTTGCCACTACTAATAATGATAATTAACAACGAGCTCATTTTTAATAAATTTTTAGGAACAGAATTCTGTCGCTAATAGTATTAGTGATGGGATTCGGATTATTAGCGATGGCAAATAGCTATCGCTAATAATCTATTTTCTTGTAATGTTATGGGATTGAAATGAAGTTCAACTTTATTGAAAATAACTCTTTGATTGCTTAAAATTATTTATAATTTTTCAGGCCTAAAAACTAAATTTTGTAATAATGGATTTAAATTTTTCAACTTCTTTCTTCAAATCTTGATTTTCTTAAAGTAAAAATTCTTTTTTCTTTCAAATATTCTTCCTTTTCTTTGATCATGATTAGTTCTTTTTAGTTCTTTATTTTCAAACCAAGCTTTTTGAACTCATCTAAGGGGTCATATAATACATCATGTAATTCATCAAATATAAAATTAAACTTAGTTTCAGATGTTACCTTTTCTTTTGTGTCATAAAATATAAATTTATCACTTCTTGAGTTTTCTCATCGGAGCTTGAGTCTTTGCTATTACTTCAAATGGCCATCATAGCCATTTTCTTGATTTTTTTTTGAAGATTTTTTGAGGAGAGGGCAGTCAATTTTGAAGTGTCTAGGCTTCTTGCACTTATAGCATATATGATACTTATTTTTTTTCTTTCTCTTTGCTTGATTCATCCTTTGAGAAAGGTTTTCTTCCAAACTTTTGTCTCTTTTCTCATGAACCTTCTGAATTTTCAGATGATGAGTGCCATATCCTCATCCTCATCTCCTTCTGACTCCCCACTATCTACCTCATCTTCTGCTGTGGATTTAAGGGCAATTATTTTCTCTTTCTTAACTTTCTCTTCACTTTTCTACTTCATGGTTAACTCATGAGTTATGAGAGAATTAAAAAGTTCTTTCAAGAATAGAATATTGAGGATTTTGGTCTCTACTTTGGCCTTCCAAGCTCTAGAAAGTGACCTAAGGATTTTTCGAACAAAGCTCATTGTTAGTGTCAGACTTTTATATATCGGCTTTTAAGACTATTAATAATATCTATAAATCTAATGAATACTTTAATAATTAAATTAATTTATTTTGTTCTATTTTATTTATAAATAAGTATATTTATCTTAAATTTTTTAACTTGATTGGCACCCTCATAGATAACCTCTAATCTATTCCATATTTTCTTGATAGAAATACAAGTAGAAATCCTATTTAATTTATTAGTATCAAGATAATAATAAAAATATTTATGACTTTTGCATTGAGCTAAGTCATTTTTTTATCTAAATCATCCCAATTATTTTTAGATTTTGGAGTGATAATGCCATCAACATGATTGTGGGTGTATGTTGGTCATTAATTATAATACTCCAAAGATCCTAATCAAGTGCTTGGATGAAGATGCATATGCATGATTTCCAATAAGCATAATTTGTGCCATTAAATAAAGATCTATTAGTCAATTGCCCTTTGATAAATGACACATCAATTTGGACTATCATCCGATCTTTTACTCTTGATCGTTAAATCAAAAGGAGCTAAATACCAAACTCTAATACTACTTATTGCCCATACAGACAACCTAAGAGGGGGAGGATAAATTGGATTTTTCAAAATTAAAACTTATTGTGCATAATAATTAAACTACATTAGGCAATGTGAGTTAGAGCTATGCTTTAAATAAAAGTATGATGAAGCAAATAATAAGCAATGAAAAAAAATAATAAGGTACAAGCAAACATAAGGTTTTAAAATTGTTGGGCATCAAACTCAATACTTATGACCATTTTCCAAGCCATCATTGAGAATTCTATTATAATCTATCCTAGATTGTAACTTGATTATTTTTTTGGGCTCACTCAATTGATTTTCTTAGTGAAAATCAACTAAAACTATATCCTTAAGCCAAGCCTAGGCTTACAAAATAAACACACTTCAATTCAAAACTGGGATGAGCCTATCCCCAAGTTTCAATCCTAATTAAAATTTATTTATAATAAAAAATTAGAATACAATAAATTATTGGAGATTGTGTTTCAAAGTCAATCATCAATCTGTTGACGGTTGAGCTAATTATTATAATTATATATAAATTATTAAAATAATAAATATTATTTGATTTTTTCATCATTCTGTATATATCTTATTTGAACTCTTATTTTGTAATGAAGTCTTTAGAACTGTTTGAATCGATATAGGAAAATATATCATCTAGTCATTAAACCTTATTCACGGATAAATGATATACTATTATTAGGACAATAGCTATATCGAGTATAGATCATTATTTACCATGTGCGTTGGTTGTCCTCTTAACCAAAGAGTGTGGAGACACTGGCATGGTATACAAGTGAGACGTAGGGGTACATCTCAGTGAATGTGATCAACTACTGAGCACTCTACTGTCAAAAGTAGCTCATGAAAGATATAGGTATAAGTGTCCCTCCGATCTGAGATCACTACGATGACTTACAAGTAACTCACTATGTTTTGGTATCGGACTATCTGAATTTTTAATTCAGTGATGAAAGATTTTTGGACATAGTCAAGTACTTGCGATGTCGATGTGTGAGTCAAGATGGAATTGATTCTTCTAAATAAGTAAAAATTAATGCATCAGTGTGTTTCAATTCAGTAAAACCTCGATCGAGGTAGTCCATATAATGAATTTGAAAAGTTGAAATACAATATGGATGATCTTTTTAGGGTTAATAGTTAAATTCTAGATTACTTTGAGTATTTGGATCAAAAGAATGAATTATATGGTAACCATATGCCAATAGATTCTTGAATGTTACTTTACAAACTTTCGACCTATCTAGACCTCGGGTATCATACTAGATGGTCACTTTGATTGGTATAGAAAGATTATTCCTATGCTATCGATTTAGGTTCGAACCTATAAGGTCACACTCAAAAGATATCTCTGATTGATCATGTGGCTGATCGATGATTGAGAGTCGTTCTACGGTATAATCGTCAATTTGATTAATAATTAATCTTATGCAAAAGTTGTAATAAATTAATTCATTAATTATTGATAAATTATAAAAAAATTGATTAATAATTAAATTATTAATTAACTTAATTTGATTAAGCATTGAAGTTTGGATCAAATCTAATTAAATTAGATTCAATTTGATTTGATCCGATTAGGTTATAAGATGACCTAATCGTTAAGAATATTTGATTCCTGATTTGATTGAGACTTGAGCTCAATTATATTCTAATTTGATTAGAATTTAATCAAGACTATCATTATTTAATTAAATTAGGTTTAATAATCTAATTAGATCTAATCTAATTTAGTTTGATTAAAAATCTAATTGGATAAAATTTAAATTCGAATTAGTTTGAACCAAGCCCATGCACCACCTCATCACTATGTCCTTTTCTCCATGCAAGAAATGTTCTTACGTGAATTTTTTTCTTACACCTAGAAGTAAATGTCACCCACTTTTTGATCCCCTTTGGATTAGGATTTGGTTGGTTTAAAATCTAAGTTCAAATGGTTTAATTTGGATTTGAACTTGGAGTCCGAATCAAGTTGGACTCTTTCCTAAATGTCGATCACTCTTCTCATGCACAAAATTGGTTCTTGCATGAATTTTTTCTATGCCATTTAGATGTTTGTTGCCACTTTTTGAGCTCCATGGATAAGGATAAAGTTTGCTTCAAGTTTGCTTCAAATTTGATTTGAATAGGTGATAAGGATAAACCATCGTTTAAACTTGAACCAAACCACCTCATCTTATCCTTATCTTTTATGGGATGCCACCTTAGAAAGAGATGAAATTTTGTGCGACAAAAAGGATTGGATTTTTTGTGAGAAACATCTAAGTTGGAGCATGAAAAATCAGAGAGGGGGTTGGGCTTCTATGCGTGAGAAACAGAGGAAGAGATCTTTCTCTTTGGGCGTGAGGTCTAGGATGGGTTCTTGGGTTTGACTCTCGATTTTTGTGTGAGAAGAAATATAAGAGGATCTTGTTCCAATCTCCCACACCACCATCTCCTCGTGTAGCTCCATCTTCTGATATGGAAGAGTCTGGGTGATCCAAACGAAGGAGCTTAAATCAGCCATCCAAAGCCTTTGGTATGAGCTAGCACTCTCGGGAAAGATAATATGATCAGGACTTCAAGTGGATGAGCTGTAGAGGTCGGATGAGCTGTACAGCTATTCAGCATCAGAAAAAACTTTATACCATGCCTATCAGTAGTGACGATCATCGATCCATGCAAAGATAATGAGTTCTAAACTCATCTGATTAGATCTAACGGTTAGATCTGATTTAGGGTATCAATGTGATTGATGCAGTTTTTTCTTTATATCAGATTTTTGTATGTAAATTTTATGTTATAGATTCTTAATAGATCATTTAAATCTAATCTAAAGCATGTGTAGGAGATTAAATATTTAATCTACTATCTTTTGCTGTGCAAAATTTTAAAAAGGTATGCTTTGAACTGCTGGTTTTTCTTCATGAATAGCACAATAAAAAGCTTCTAAAAGAGCAAAGAAAAGTCAATGAAGTTCTTAAAAATTATGTCAAGAAAGCTTGACAATCAATTCATTCTTCTTTCTCTGAAAATCACTTGAATGCTTCAACAATTTGGTGGTTAGAAGATTGTAACTCTTTCTTTGAGTGCTCACTTAATACTCTTGGTTTTTCTCTTTATTTTTTTTTTATTGGCTCTTCTATTTGTTTGGTAGCCTTTAAAATCTCTTAAAACATCCAAAAGCTATTGATAGCAATTGAAGACTAAAAATTAGCTATTAGATATTTTTTTGTATATTTCTAAAATTTTTACAGAATTAATCGTTGGAGCTGTCAGCCACAGTCAAGTCAACTTGACTCAAGTAGGGATCGACTCAAGGTGACTACGAGTCAGCTTGGTAGAAGTAGGGGTCCAATCGATATTTGATCTAAAAAATATGGCTCTGTCTTTCTTGAGAAAGTCGACTCATGATCAAGTAGGGGTGAACTCTAGGCTAAATTGAAAAATCCAACTCTCCATCTGTTTAAGAGAGTCGACTAGGTAAACATAGGGGTCGACTCACAGACTATACCACTTGATATTTGCATGTCAGAATTGACTCTTTAAAGCTTGAAATCAGTTATTGACCTCTTTTACTTGATTCTTTGTTGGTGTGGTTACTTCAATTTACTTTCTCTGGCTCCTTGATATGGCATTTATAAAATATTATGTGAAAGTTACTTTAACTTCCTGAAACATTCTTACATAAACTTCAATAATTTATTAGTACCAAAATAAATATTAAAATACTTTATATTCATCAAAATCAATCTTTGAATCAATAAAATGATCAATTTATACTGCCCATCAATGGCTCGAATCAAAGCACCACAGCACTGGGTCTCACCATGTCATGTGGCAAGCATCAATGATGCTAGATCGCATGACTCTTCATCGCACCAGCCCCTTGATCGTGCCACGTAAGTAGATCTGCGAAGGGTAGCTCTAAGTCTACTGATGGTCAACAAATGGCTAGTTATGACAGGTCCAAAAGCAATCATCATGGCATGAGTCGAGTTCGCTATTTCAAATCATCATGGCATGATGCTTTAGCCCCCCACGCCTTTTACTATTATGGTGAGATTTACGAAGTGGCATATTAGTGAAGCTCCGAAATTTTCTCTACTAAATAATGCGAATTAAATATCCCGACCTAGAGATCATACGAGAGCTGAGATCGTGTTGAACATATAAGCTAGCTACTTCCTTCACTTGAAGTGATAAGGTCATTTTAAGCTCAAAAGTGGGGGGTAAGTGTTATAAAAAAAAAATCAACCATCCAACCTCGACCTCCTCTACCTCATGTACAAGCTGAGCATTCACCTCAGACCTATCACTAATGACTTATACAAAAGCTACATCAACACCAAAGGACTTTCTCAGACATTGGGAATAAAAGACTGGATGACCAAATCATCCTGCCAAGATGATCTCCGATATCGACTGTAATCCAACCCTAAACTCGAATGCACACTAACCGTTGGGTTGGATTCATGCCGACGACATAAGATGAACTCTTAGGCCATTAAAAAGGAAAGACAGAATCTCAGACGGTTTCCTTCAATCTCGGGCATATGAGCTAAAGTCACGTATCTAACGCCCATAGATGACATCAATAGCCCGCAATCCCCTGATTAGTGGGCATGGATTCTCTACTTCCATCATCAAATTTGGAGATAATGCACGACTACTCCCCTCTATATAAAGAGGGGCTAAGGGATTCCTCAGGTAAATTATTCTTCAAAAAAATAAGAGTACTCTTTCTCTAATTCTCTTTCTTTACTGTACTCAAGCTTTGACTAACTTAAGTATCAGAAGTTTTTTCGTTGAAAAATTTTTGATAAATGTGAACTTTCTTTTTAGATTTTTCAAGAAGAGCCAATCTTCGGAACACTATCGAACTGCAGGTCGATAGAAGACTGACCCCATCTGTAGCAGTTCGAAGACTTACAACAATAGATTGAAAGAGCACAATATATCATTCATAAATTCTTTGTTTGATTCTTCTTCCATTTTTTTCCATTTAACTAATCATAATGAAGGGATAGGCAATCGGTCAAAGGTATCTATATTTTCATGTATCTTGCTTTGTAATTGGATGGTAAACCATCCAATTAAAACCTCATTTAATTTATAAAAAAAACTTTCCTCATCGATTTTTTTTTAAAGAAACTAATGCATGAAAAAATAATTTTTATATATTTAATTAATTATAAAAAATAATATATTGCAGAATGATTTTTATTTAATTGAACATCTTTCTTTGAAAAAATTATATTTGTTATATCTTTAATAAAGGGAAGGTCTTATCCGATTCTATCTAGAGTCTAAAAAAATATATTTAAAAAAGTCTCAATTTTTAATCAAAAAAATTAATATTTTTATACTTTATATAATCTTTTTATGAAATATAAAATTTTATTTTTATAAAAATATTATTTTTTCATCCTTGTCCCAGAAAATTTCAATCAACCACGAGACCTTCCTTCTTTTTTTCCGTTGACCATGCATTCTCTAGCTTCTCTTTCCACGAGCCAAACCGGTGCTAAAAATTGTGTACGGTCATCCCACTGCGGACAAACAGGTCCTCCAGCTGGCATTTAGATAAAAATGCCCCTCATGAATCTCCATCTCAGCAAACCAGCCCAAAGCCGTGCATGAATCCTTTAACTCGCCGGAGCATAGCATCCGGGCCGGGGGTCTTTCGGTCCACGCATATATATGGGTATATGTGGCGCTGAGGGAGCGCACGTGCGGAGTACGTTCACGAGCTCGGGTCCGTACCGCGGCGCGTGTCTCCCAATCTCCCACGTGTCGCTTAAGCGGCCGGCCGCGGATGCAACTCATTTCCCAGAACCGGTTTCGGCCCGGTGGGCCCGCTCCCAAGGACAACGATGGCGGTCGCGGGCTTGAGAGAGAGGGAGACTACTAAAGTCACGAGTGATATAGAGATGGACAGGAGAAGAGCGGTAAGAAGGGCGGGCATTCCTTTCAGACGGAGAGAACTCTGCCTGGAGATATATATACCAAGGTGAATTCCTCTCTCTCTTCTATTTTAGGATTGTTCTTTCGTTATTTTACTAATATTTTCTTTTCAGTGGATGGGACCGATGCATGTAATCTAGATCTACTGCTCTTCGGATCTCTTCTTTGTTGTAGAAATTTGGAGAATTTATCAAAGGAAGATTTCCTCTCAGGTACTAGATTTGATTTGCCTTCTAATATAATGAGTAGAACTCGTTTCTCCTTGTCCTTTTTTATGTATCTCCGCTTTATGCTTTAGAGTTCTCTGGAATTATATCGATTCCGATATTTCCTTTGCCTTTTTAGCTTATTTTCTAAGTTTTGTGCTGGTACTTTTAGAAATTTAATAAGATAGATTTGAAAAATATGATAAATTCTTTCCCATTTGGTTGAATCCCGTTTCCATGGAATTCTCTGGCGAATTTTGTTATAAGCTCAGCTGAGTTTGTTTGATTAGATTATGCATTTCTTTTGCGTGTCTTTGCGTCCAAATTGCAGAATTCATCAAAGTAATTGAAGGTAGAATTGGGAATAAAATTCTAAATAAATCCTCAAGGGCAGTGTTTTCTTGGGAACCAGGAGTGGTGGTGGCCCTCGAAGTGTTCCTAGCTGAAAGGGAAAGAATCTTTCGTTTTTTCCTGGTGACGCTTCTTTCCCTGATAGGAAACTCTGGGATGTGGGTCGTGTCTAATCAACCGTCCTCAAGCAGAAGAAAGGAAAATTAGTAAATAACATGGACCTGATGGAGCCTATCGTCGTATCCTCCGTCCTTCAAAGACGTGGCCACATTCTCCCTCCTAAGATATTTCTAATATCTTTATATATGGTCTGTAGCATTTCCCATCATAAACGGGTGTGGATCTTAAGATATTTGATAGGGAAACATAATGTGAAATAGGTGACAGTAACATATAGAAAAATTAGTAATTGTAAAGCAAAATATCTAAAATGATAGGATATCATTTCTGCAATGTTTATAAGACTTATGAATTATTAATTTTTTTTCTATATTTGAGTTATTAATTGATTTGTGAAAAATTTAAGTGTTTTGAGATCAGTCCAGAACATGACTGGCAGTCTGTTGGCACTCCATGGTGAAGTTATGTACTTTTGTCCATATGATTCTTGGTTTTTGTCTCATGCATTGTGTAGTCAAAAGGTGGATAGCGAAGGCCGGATATTTCGGTTTCTGGAAAGCGTAATACGCAGTCCTTTCCACAATAGTTTGATTATTAATAATTAATTTTCAGTTCTGCATGTATCACAGAAATTTCATATAATTATGTTGTCCATTGAATCATAGTACCATGAGGAATCAAAACAACAAAAAAAACAAAACCTTTGAGATTTGGAATGGAGGCTATTCATTTACAGTTCAATTGCGATAAGAGTGATGCTAAAAGTACATAAGAAGTTGGCAAATAATACTGAAAATGAGATCAGCCAGCCTAATTTTTCATCCTCCAAGTAATATTATGGTACTATTTTCAAGATCAAGAAAAGCAAAAAAAACAAAAAAAAAAAAAGGCCTTTGCGAATATTTTCGTGAATTGATAATCTTATTTCCAGCTACTTGTGCAAAATTTTTAGATCATGTTTGATTAGGATATATTATATTATGAGATAATATGATAATTTTTAAAAATTATTTATTTAAAAATAATTATGAGAAAAAAAAATTATTATATTTTATTGGTGGAAATATTAGTCCGAACAATGACATCAAAAAAAAAAAAAAAAATCTGTTAAAGATAATTTTGTATAAAAAATATTAGCTTGGAACAAAATTAAATGACGTGCGGTTGGGTGGGGGTTGAATCTGAGCTCTGTTCCCATTTCAGGAAAGTTTATCCTATGCTGTTCCGCACGAACATTTTGAACCAAACCGAGTCCTGCGTCCGGAGGGCCAGGTAACATTTAGCTCCACGGGTTGCACCCCACGGCGCATCAAGTGAAACCTCAGCACTATTCATATATTTCTTCAAGAAGCCCACCTCCTCCTCCATCAATGAGAACGTACCAAACTTTGTGTACTTGTTAATTACCGGGTTAGGCACCTATTTTTGGTAGCAATTTTCTAATCAGTACTCGTACGATTATCACCAATCGGTCAGTTTTGGTCCAACGAAGAATTGCGGCACCATCGCGCCGTACATTTATGCTACGATCTTCCCTGCGTTTTATTCTTGTTTTCTTGCGGGAATTGTAGAATCGCCACTCGTGACTCCTAATTCCAACGTTCTTTTCATTGGCAGTGTAGTACGAATAGGCTCTTGGGACAAGACCCGTAAATTTGTCCGAATATTGAGGCTGGAAAGCGTACAGAGCGGAAAAGAGAGGGAGAGAGAAGGTATCGACGCAGGTCATCCTCATCTCTTTCCTTGGAAATCGTCGCCGTCGCTTCTCGGTGCTTCTGCAACGACTCCGTCCGTTTCTTCCTTCTTTTCTTCACCTCTTTTTCTTTTCCAGTGTAATGAAACGAACTTTTCCTTTTTTGTCGTTTTGCACCCCCTCCTCTCGCTAGCTAGCTCTGTTTATTCTTCTCTAAAGTGGAAGCAGTTGTTGAGCAGAGGAGAGCAGAAGGGCAAGAGGATTAATTAATCGATGGCGTCGGCGTCGGAGAGCAGGAACGTGACGTCGGAGGAGACGGAGGTGACGTCGGAGCGGCGACCGGAAGAAGGGAAGGAGGAGAGGGAGCTGGGCCTGGAGTTTCCTCTTATGAGGCAGTCCTCCATATACTCCCTGACACTGGACGAGATCCAGAACACGGTGTGCGAGCCCGGCAAGTCCTTCGGCTCCATGAACATGGATGAGTTCCTCACCAACATCTGGAACGTAGAGGAGGGCCAGATCGCCAGCGCCAATGCGCAGAACCAACAGCACATCGGCGGAGGGGGGCCGCCGGCTGCGCCGCCGCTGCAGCGGCAGGGGTCGATCGCCGTCCCGGCGCCGCTGTGCAGGAAGACGGTGGACGAGGTGTGGTCCGACATCCACCGAGGGCAGAACGCCCGCCGCCAGAACGTCGACCGGCCACCGCCGCCATCGCAGCAGCAGGAGAGCAACTGCGCTGCCCCTCGCAAGCCGACCTTCGGGAGATAACGCTCGAGGACTTTCTCGTCAAGGCCGGGGTCGTGAGGGAGGGCTATCAGCCCGGCAGCGCCCCGTCGGCCCACGCGCCGGTTCCGCCGGCGACGCAGTACGGGATGCCGGCGGGGTACCAGATGGTGGGCACGGAGGGGGCGCCGGTGTTCGGGCACGTGGTGGGGGTGCAGGCGTACGGGGACCACCAGGTCACGGCCGCCAATGCGATGTACCCGGTCGTCGGCGATGGTGGTGGGCCAGGCTATGCAGTGGGGAATGGGTTCGGGGGGAGGGTTGGGAACGGGTACGGGGCTGTAGCGGCGGTTGGGGGATCGCCGGCGAGCCCGGGGTCGTCGGAGGGGGTGGGGGGAGGGCAGGTGGAGAACTCCGGTGCGGCGGAGGGAGGCGGAGGGGGGAAGGGGGGGAGGAAAAGGCCGCTGGACGGGACGGTGGAGAAGGTGGTGGAGCGGCGGCAGCGGAGGATGATCAAGAATCGGGAGTCCGCGGCCAGATCCCGCGCCCGAAAGCAGGTACGTGTACATACGACTATAATCGTCTCTTTGCTTCCCCTGGTACCATTCCAACATAGAAATTAGCATGCACGACCACTGAAGATAAAAAGTTTCAGAATTTTAGTGCACCAAATTAATCTGATCTTTATTCACGTTGGATGAGGATTGAGCAGTGCTTGTTTCCATCCAGCAAGAGTGTGGGTTGGGAACTTAGATGACAACGTAGGGGATGGGCATTAATTATAGGCTCTACGATGGGATGCAGCACACCTATCTCTGTTGCTTTCTTGGACTTTTGGTGGTGACCTAACTTTAATATTTGTTCTTGGGGGTTGGTAAAGATGCTCGGTCTTTTCTGACTGAACTCCTCATCTTATTTTCTTGCATTACCGTCCGAGAAAGTTTTTATGCCAGTGTGAGACGGAGAGAGAGTCTTTAACGTTGAGGCGGTTCTTATTGAGGATTCAGTTTCTCAGTAGAGGCGTACTCTGTTGCTTTCTTGGGCTTTTGGAGGCATCTCTTATCTAAATCGTCTTTACTGATTTTTTGATGGTGACTTCCCATTAGTTTTAGTTCTTTATGTTCTGACGTTCCACAGACGCGGATGATGTGTGCTGTGTTTGTTTCCGAAAAAAGAATTTCTCCACGCGGCACCTTGTTGGATGGGCCACGGAAACTCAAGTGCCGTCCTGCCTACAAGGAATTGGGCCGAGGTGAATCGAAGCCTTTGTCGTAGGCAGTCAGTCCAAGACCCACCTCCATCTTGCGGGTCTGCTGCCTGCTGGCTTTAATTAACTGTCGGTTAGAGCCTTCGATATCATTGTAGTAGGTTTTAATTGGACATTAGGTGCAAATCCGTAACGCATTTTCGACAAATACAAAACCATCAGCCCACAACTAAGGCCTATCACATCGCTGGCTTAGAGAAACGTGGTAAAACCTATTCTTTGATGTAGTTTTTCAACGACTTAATCCTTTCTGGGACATGCTCCGTGGAAAAAACATGCAGGCATATACGGTAGAGCTTGAGGCGGAGCTGAACCAGTTGAAAGAAGAGAATGCCCGACTGAAGGAAGCGGAGGTGAGGCCCATTGCAAATTCTTTATATAATGGAGAGTCAAAGTTACTCTCCCTTAGCATTCCTTTACTCATAAGATTTTACTGATGTCTTTCTGGATTGACAGAAGAAAATGCTGGCATTGAAGAAGCAACTGGTACGTGCATTCTCCTCGCTAGTCACTACAGTAATCATATTGCTTTCGTTTTCTTCTGAGCTTGCACATTCTCAAACTAACACGCTAGAATTTTAAGATTGAAACCCATTGTTTGTTTGTAGCTGATGGAGGCCATGGCCGAACGTGCACGTGTGAATGCCCAGAAGACAATCCTGACGATGAGGCGCTGCAACAGTAGCAAGTGGTAGTGGGATCACCTACGATCCTAATCCGCGCCTGCCATGCATGCGGCTTGTGGTAGTCTTTCTTTTTGTTTTAGATCTGTTACGAGGAGCAGGCGCTGGGAGCGAACCCCTCTCATTGCTTATGCTATGGATGTCTCCTTCCCGTGGTTCCTGCTTTTTTGGTTAATAGGCCGTTTCATGTTAAATCCGTCGGCGATAACCATCCTTACATAGCGAATTTTGGTTGGTTGCTTTGTTGTACAAACGTCTGCCGGGAAAACAATGTGAATAAAGAAGTGCCAAGATGCTCTTATTTTTGTGCATTTGTGAGTACAATATTTTTGCGCACCGTATCGATGCCTGCGGTGATAATAGGACTGAAGTCCTGTGGATTACGGACCTTAGTAGCTCACACTGCCAGGAAATTCAGGAAATTAATATATTTATTCCTGGTATAATTTTAGGTCGCTCTCTTCTTGTCAAAGTTGCCAGCTTTCTGGGAAATTTCTAATATCATTCAAAGCAAGATTAATCCTACAAAACAGAGAGGTAAGATTAATCAACTCTTCTATCTGCTCGTTATCAGCTCGTTTGAGCTCCGCTCAACCAGGAAAGTGAGCTGACCTCAGACACGTTTGAGCCCGAGGCCTGAACATGGAGCCTGTTCAAATACAGTGAAGCAGCTCGGCTAAAGTTGGCTCAAGTTCAAGCTCAAATAACCAACTTATGACCCAAGGCTACTTAGCTTTGTACTTGGCTCAGGCTTGTTTGCATCCCTATCCATTCGATGTCAAAATTATAGTTTCCATCTTGTATGATTACAATGATGAAGCGATAAAGTTGATTGCTTGCACTTGGTACACTAAACTCCTCTGCAGAGGTAACTTGATGCCCCGGAATGATGATAGCGCACACTCAAGAACCTCAGAGAAATTTAGAAGTACACCCATGAGAAAGAAATGAAAGATCTGGAGTTTGTTTTGAAATCACGCATTCAAACAACAAACCTAGATTCTATCAGCCCCAGGAAACAGGCGAAACACAAGAAGGGTGAGTAGGGAACGGAAGCTGGCACGTGCTCAACCCGATGAAGTGGTGGAAAGAAGACCCGTGGCAACTGTCAGTTCTGTACATTGACGGAGTATGTGGCCGTCTTAAAGAAGGCTTTCCAAAGAGTGGATCAGGTCCTGCAATATTTAAAACAATAGACATGTAAATGCTGTTAGTCGTATAACGGCTAGAAAATGGAGACTTCCACGCTGCTTGACATTTGAGCCCAACAAAATTAAGCAGGTGATGGCATTACCATCTGTAAACTAAATCCAGTCATCCAAGTAGAATTAAATGACTGTCTGCGGACACAAGTAGGATTAAGAAAAAAGATGCATGTCTAGTCCTTTGACATCAGCTTTTCTACGGTAATTATTCCTGAAAACAGTTGAATGCAAACCATACAATTTTTTGTTTGAGGTGATAAATTGACACTATGAAAGTGTCTTGGTTACATGTCCAAATGTATTACTTCTGCACATCATAGTATCTTATGGGACCGCGGCAAGATACAAAATTAAAACAGCAAGTACAGAAAAAATGACGCTTGAGAAAAGAATATAATCACCAGAGTCTGAAAGTCGTCCAGTGCTGCACCATTGCAGCTGACATGGAATTTACCCTTGGCGACTGATTCCTGTCATATATGGTGTGTATTATGATTTTCGGGCAAGAAAATTGGATGGCAAGAGACAACCAATTATTGAGCGAACATATGCAGACATACGTAGTTGTAAAACTCAGCCAATTCCACGTTAACATTTAGACGAAACAAATTCTTGATGATGCCCAGCAGCAATCCAGGGTGAACAGCAGTCTCTATTGTCAGCAAGCTGGTACAAAATTGGTAAACACGTGCAGAGCCCTTCCCAAATTAAAGGTATAATGCTAAAGAGTTGAACGGCGGAAAAGTGATGCATGCAAGTTGTATTCATATGATTTACACGGCAGAAATATGTAGGGAATCTAAACAACCAGGTAAAACTGCATATTCTACAGCAAAACTCAATGATAGATCGCAGTGAGAAACATAGCAATGCAGTTGATATTTTCTAACTTTCTAATGTTTTTCCTCAATCGTATTTGATAAATATGCTATGGATTGACTGCAAAAGGTTGGGAACCACCTAGTTTTCTAGATATTTGAAATCAGTAACATGGTGGCACTCATATGTAGGATGCACTAAAGAAGTTTGACAAGTCGACCACTTCAAACCAGTAAAATACTGATAATGCTGTCATAGGAAGAGTACCCCAGACCTGAAACCCTGACTGCCAGCTATAAAAATGGCCTATGAATCAATTTTTTGAGCAAGAAGGTGAAACTGACATCTGATTTGACATCATAATTTTGTCGTTCTGGTCCATCATGGATATTCCTCAAAGAAAAGTGTGCTCAGATCTAAAGCAACCTATGCAGTAGTACAGAACAGCATGCAATGATACATAATAGGAATAAATATATGAACACAAAGCATCAAACCTTCTCCTTGGTCCATCATCTTTAACATGTACACTTACATCAGCACCAAGCTGTCAACAAAAAAATCAGCTCAATGGTCCTGAAAGAAAGAGCCTTCAAACCGGCAAGACTATAATAGGCCATTGAGTCATGAAAACCATCACAAATTGGAAACAAATCCAACTAAAAATTAATATTTTACATATTAGTCCAACACAGAGCCTGCGACATAAAATATGAAAATGCACAAAAATTTTATTAAAGTGAGGTAAACACTATAAACTGAAAAGTTGATGATGATGATGGTAAAAAATAAGGCCAAAGAAAAAAAATCATATCAAAGGAAAAAAACCAAAATAAAAATTTGATGATGATAAGTTAATGACTATGAATCAATGTAATAATATACTGCATTTGCTGCAAGCCTACAACTAACAGAACTGCTAGTGTATTCATGGAAAACACGACCATGAACAGACAGTGCTTATAATAAAGAGGTAAAACAAGGACTGATTCCCCCTTCCCCCACAAGACGATATAAACCAGAGAATAAAGAAAAAACCTTTTCTGGAACATCTTTCTCATCCATTCACCAACAAGTTTGTACCAGCTAATTTAAGCTTAATCTTCTAGTTTGAGCATCCAAGCCTCAATACTATGAAAGCTACTTTGCAATCCTTGGCATTTACACCCCCTCTTCTTGTCCTCTTCTATAAGCGTAATTTCTAAACCATAAAAAATTGCTGGCCTCAAGGTTGAATCTCAGTGATGCCAGCAACCACATACCCATTCATCATCTACACTCTGGTTCAACTGGAATCATTTTTTTACCACATTCATTTCTACTCGAGATAAAAATTTATAACTCCTGGTATCTCTCAAATATGATTTCTTACAGACCTAATTTTTCCATGTGTTTCCAATAAAATTATGTTCTATCTGTACTGAATTTTGGTTCCATCAAATTTTTGAACCTCGCACTCCAAAGGTTTCCTCAACCTCACTTCCACATCCCGTTTTCTTGTGTATGAATAGTTAGTTTTTACCCTTTCTTTAGTGCCAGTGGTGAGATTAAGGTCAATCTTTGCTGAAACATCCCTCAGCATGGAATTACTTGTTTTAGACAATACATCTTACATTAGTTACTGATCCCTCATAACTGTACTTTTACAGCTTCCAGTGTCACCTTTACACCATAATAGCCATAAATTTATCTCACACAGCCTTCTGTCACACACATTTCCAAATCATTAGAGATGATGCATGTTGTACTCAAGACCTCTTCTATATTCTAGAAATCAGATCATAAGCACCTGAGGTGACAAAGACCAATGCAGATATGTAGCAAATATGAAGACAGAAAAGAAAAAAGAAAAGAAAAGAGAGACATATGGAGGAAAAGGTGAGAAGGACAAAGAAAAAGGAGAAAACAACAAAGAAAGGGGATAGGAAGATGAGGCGGTGAGGGTTTGCGCAGCCAAAATACAGGGCCATGCACTCCTCTTTCCCAAGTTGATAAAATTATCATTAGGGTGTCTGCTTAAGAAAGATGCCTGACTAAAATACACTTTAGGTGGGGGCTGATCATCTATAATGCCATAAAGACTAACCAGCCTACTGGCAGGGTTCAAAAATAAGAAGTCAAGGGCTTAAGGCCTTTATTTAGAAGATAAGCCAACTAACACTCTCACACCCATCAAAAACATGACATCTATTTATTTCTTCAACAATATATCATTTTCTTCTCTCCAAATGTTCTTTCAATACTCTAAAATGGCTTCACAGGTTAATCTCTATGGTTAAACAACTTGATTTTGCACATCAATGCCATTTGTTTTTAATTTTCATTTCACTAACTTCCATAACTTCACAAGCTTTATGCACATTTATCAATGCATTCCTAAAACTACTGTTATTTGTACATGATTTTCCACACTTAAATTAGTGTTCCATTTAATTAAAGCACTTTTGAGGTTGTTTAGAAGATAAAACCACTCTCAATATATCCAAATTAACCAATGACAGACATTTACCTCTTGAGTAAGTCCTTCAAAATAAGTCCGACAGTTAGCATTGTTTACGGATTACTGCCGGACATACATTGGGCATTCTCTCTCTATCTTGATGTCAATTGTTTTACCAAAATAGATTATTACCCTAACTCATGAGAAGAAAAGATTAAAAATGTGCAAAATACAAAACAAATTTTTTTAGAAAAAAAGCATAAATACAAGAAAACAAATAAAAATAAAGACTGAAAATTTTGAAAACATAAAATACAAAATACAAAATAGAAATGAAATTTAAAAGTCAAAATTTAAAAAAAAAAATCTAAAACAGAAAATGCAGGTTTGGCAAGAAATATGAGATTTTGAGAGGGCAAGTGAGGGAGCAGGGGGAAATGCTATTATCCCTCTTTCTTTCTTTCACCAAAATTCCCTTCCTTTGACTTTCTTTCTTCTTTACATTTCTTATCTCCAAAATCTTGTTGGGGTGAAAGGGCCACAAACACAATAATACCCAAGATAAATTCTACTCCCTATGTAATAATTAAAATAGGCAATAACTCAACAATTTCAAATCCAACGAATATAAATAAAACCAAGTGCAAGGACACCAAATTTGTGTTATGAACTTTACTATATAAAATAATGGGATTACTGCAGATCTTCTTTATATTAACTAGAGGCTATACAAATATATCTTCAAGACTAAATCTTGGTTTCCACAAAAATATTCATCACCAATAAGATGGGTTTCAAAGATAAACAGGGATAGAGGACAGATCTCATCAAACGTAGGTATTTGAAATAATTTGTGAAGAAGGCTTTTCAAGGATCAGAACCGATCAACTTGTAGCTCTCGACGTCGGAAATAACATACTGAAATTTTATCAAAATCAGGATATGATCAATCATCCGATCTTCTGACAAAGTGGCCCCAAAACTTTTTATTTTCCTTCTTCTCCCTTGCCGCGGCCTTTGTTTTCCCACGTGGTTATGGTTTCCACGCACAGCCCAAGGCTTTTACACACTCTCTATAAATCCCATTGTCCACATTAAATAGCCACTTAACAGAGTCCTTTTTGGACTCTTCTTCCCCCCTCTTATTTTTATTTTAATAGGATTCTAATCTCATACGAAGATGGATTTCCAACAAATCTTCCCCTCCCGACTCGTGGGAGGTTCGACCAACTTAAATATGTGGTTCTCATGTAGGGATTTTATCTCCTCCTATATGGTTTTTAACCACTTTTCCTTCTGTGCATATGACATAGCCTTCTGAAAGCATTCTGGCTCTCCTATCAATCACCATCACATACTCATATGGAAGATATCTTTAAAAAGACTGATGCATGACATTTGAACGGGAGACCGTTGTGACCAAGGTTTGTCATACCATACCGAATCAGTCGGTACACCTCGTATCATACCGAACCGACAGAGAACCGGCACCATTCGGTTGGTAAATTCGGTACACCGACGGTACGGAAGAAAAAAAGAGAAAGAGAAAGAGAAAGAGAAGAGGAGAGGGAGGGAGGTGGGAGCCGTCGGAGGCCGACGGTGGCCGGCTACGGCTGCCGGAGGGCTTCCGAGCCCCGTATCACTTGATAGAACTTTCAAAAGAGTGAGAAAGAGAGAGAGAGCACTCGGGAGGAGGGTACCAATTGTGAGAATTTCAGTGCAGAGGTAAAACGGTAATTTTAAAACTTTTTCAAAATTATAATTTTATAGCGAAAATTATTAATTAATCTAATTAATTAACATGTATTAACCCTACACAAGGATCTAAATATGATATATATAGCATGCATTTAAATTTGAAATTTCGAATTCTACAGTAAACATTTTACTATTATGTGTTCAAAACACATTACCTTCGTGCAGGTAGTCGATCGCCGCAGTCTGATCACCGTCGGGACGGTCTGATCGTCGCAATGCAACCACACAGTATGTCTGGCCTCTGCGGATCGTCCACACGAAGCTCCCGATCTGATTGGCTCCTCACGAATGCTAGTTCGTCACAAAATCATTTCGACGGCCAATGCTGATCGAACTCATTCGATCGATGTCTACTGACTCCTCGAATGCTCCGAATCGTCAGCAAAGGTACTTGAGAGGTTGATGAAGCTCTCCCTGAAATCTGGTGGGCTCACGACACTCATAGTTCACCTTCTCACTTCCTGAACCCTAGGCAGAAATCCTAGGGTACTCACAGAAGACCCTGCGCCCTTTCTCTCTTCTTTTCTTTTCTCTTCTTTTCTTTTCTTTTCTCACGCAGAAGGCCTTTCTCACGCCACCCTTTCTCTCTAAGAAAGTCGTGTACACACCCCACCTTCTCTTCCTTTTTTAAAACAATGCAAGACCGCGTCTTTACCGCATCTTCACCGTGTGAGAGGATAAAGCTAGGTGGTTGCTCACTTGAATTCAAATCGAATTTGAATTCAAATGCCAACCAACCTATCCTTATCCACTCAAGGTGAGAGAAGAGAGGGGTGTGAGCTCTTTGTGCGTGGAGAGTCTACACAAGAAATATTTTCTCGTGTAGAGCAAGGGGCGCACAAATAGATAAGGTGGCGCATGGGTTAGTTGCCCATTCAAATTCAAACATCATTTGAATTTAAATGGCCAACCAACCAATCTTTATCCACCCAAATGGCGCATAAGGGAGGGGCGTGGGAAGGCTTCTGCGTGGAAGAAAATTCATGAGAACTTATTTCTCATGAATTCAAATAGGCGCAGGTGAGGTGAGGTGGCGCAGGGAGATAAGTCAAAGGTGGTTTCAAACCTAATTGAACCAACCTTATTAAAATAGGTTAGGTACAATTAGACTAAATTAAACCCAACACAATTAGGCTTAATTAGGCTCAATAAAATCTTAATCAAATCAGGAATTGACTAAGCCCAACCCCTGATCAGATCAGGGACCAAACCACCTCGACGATTAGGTCAACTCTTAACCTAATCGGGTCAAACCCAACTGAATCCAATTCAATTGGACTGGATCCAAAAATAATTAGTCAATCAAATTGAGTTAATTAGCGATCAAATCACTAATTAAACCTCTCATAAATACTGAGTCCAAATCCGATGGACAATCAGACATCAAAGTCCATCGATATGAAACCTTGATCGAAGAGTCCCAAACCAGTGGGACTCTTGACCCCGGTACCCAAAATATGTGGGACTCATGATCAGAGAATCTTGATTCTCGATCACAGAGTCCCAGACACAGGACTCATAGTCCACGAACATTAGGACTCCTCATCAGCCATCAGATCAGATAGGAACCTCTAATGTGTGTGACCTCGCAGGTTCGAACCTAAGCCGGTAGCACAGGAACCAATTCATGTACTAATCGAAGTGACCATCTAGCAATAGTACCCGACGTTCGGATAGATCGAATAATCGCAATCGCAACACTCAGAACCTACGCGAATATGGTTACTGTATAATTCATCCCTTTTGACCCTTGTGTATAGGATGACTCAGGGTTAAATTGTCAACCTGATTAGATCATCCGAATCGTGCTCAACTCAAACAATCCTGTGACTCCTCACTAGGACTACCCTGGCCAAGATTTTGCTAAATTGAAACATGACTGTACACAGCTCCTGAACTGGAGTGGTCAATCCCATCTTGACACACGCACCGACAAGTCAAGTACTTGACTACACCCAGCAGTCTTCCGTCACTGAATTAGAAATTCAGGTAGTCCAGTACCTAAGTGCAGTGAATTGCTTGCAAGTCACTGTGGCAGTCTCAGGTCGGAGGGACAGTTATACCCATATCCCATCGGAGCAAATCTTGACAGCAGAAAAAGCTCCGGAGTCGGTCACGTTCAGTGCAGATGTACCCTTACATCTCACCTGTATGCCATACCAGTGTCTCCACACTCCTTGGTTAAGAGAACAACCAACCCATATGGCACACAACGACCTATGCTTGATAAACGTTGTTGTCCTTGGTAACAACGTATCATTTGGTCGCGAACAGGTTTAAGGACTAAATGACAAATCCTCCTTTGTCGAGTCTAAATAGTCCTAAGGACTTCACCACAACACAGGAGTTCATTAGAAGATGAAACAATTTGTGATGAAAAATGCCAAAAAAACTTTTATTTATTTATAATTCATATACTAATATAGGAAAGAGCACAACCGTCAACAGGCTGACGATTGGCTTTGGGACACTATTTCCAACAATCTCTCACTTGGTCTAAAGCCAATTGGTGCAGTATCTAATACCCATCTTCGATTTGAAGTCGTCGAACTCCTTCACCGCAATGGCTTTAGTGAATGGGTTGGCTAGGTTCTTCTTTCCGTCGATCTTCTGAAGGTCGATGTCATCTCGATCCACGATTTTTCGGATGAGATGGTAGTGGCATAGAATATGCTTCGTCCGCTGGTGTGCCTTTGGTTCCTTCGCCTGAGCAATGGCTCCAGAGCTGTCACAATAGAGCAGAACTGGACCAATAAGGGAGGGTGCTACTCCGAGCTCGGTGATGAATTTTCTCAGCCACATCGCTTCTTTGGCAGCATCTGATGCAGCGACATACTCTGCCTCGCAAACTGAATCTGCCACAGTGTGCTGCTTGGAACTCTTCCAGCAAACAGCCCCACCATTAAGGGTAAAAATAAATTCCGACACACTCTTGCTGTCATCGTGATCAGATTGAAAACTGGAGTCTGTAAACCCCATAAGTCTCAAGTCCGATTTACCATAAACAAGCCACTGGTCCTTAGTATTTCTCAGATACTTCAGGATAGTTTTAACAACCTTCCAGTGATTCTCCCCTGGATCAGATTGGTATCTACTCACTACCCCTAGTGAGTATGCCACATCTGATCGTGTACATGTCATGGCGTACATGATAGATCCCACTACCGAAGCATATGGAATTCTATCCATACGCTCTCTCTCTTGAGGTGTTGTCAAACAATCCCTCTTCGAGAGAGAAATTCCATGGCCTATCGGTAGATAGCCTTTCTTAGAATTCTCCATGCTAAACCTCTTCAGCATAGTATCAATGTACGTGGACTGGGATAAGCCAAGCAACCTTTTAGATCTATCCTTATAGATCCTCATCCCTAGGATGTAGGAAGCTTCTCCCAGATTCTTCATGGAGAACTGTGACGACAGCCAAATCTTTATTCCTTGTAATGCAGGGACATCATTTCCGATTAAGAGAATGTCATCTACATACAATACAAGAAATACCACTACTGGACCATTAGCCCACTTATAAATGCAGGGCTCTTCTCCGTTCTTAACGAAGCCATACGTTTTGATCGTCCTATCAAAATGTATGTTCCAACTCCGGGATGCCTGCTTAAGTCCATAAATGGACCTCTGTAGCCTGCACACCTTAGACTCATCTGTGAATGTGAACCCTTCAAGTTGTATCATATACACCTCTTCGTCCAGCTCTCCATTTAGGAAAGCTGTCTTCACATCCATCTACCAGATTTCATAGTCCAGATGGGCAGCTATCGCAAGCATAATCCGAATGGATTTAAGCATTGCCACAGAAAAAAATGTCTCGTCATAGTCTATACCATAACGTTGACGATATCCCTTGGCAACCAGACGAGCTTTATAAGTCTCCATCTTTCCGTCTGCGCCCCTCTTCCTCTTGAAGACCCACTTACACCCTATGGGTTTTACTCCTTCGGGTGGATCAACCAATGTCCACACATCGTTGACCTTCATGGACTCCATTTCGGATTTTATGGCCTCTAGCCATTTCTCAGAGTCAGATCTCTGCATTGCATCCATGTAAGTGATTGGATCCTCATCGTTTTCATCAAGTTCGACAGGATTGCCGTCCCGGATCAAGAAACCATAGTATCTGTCCGGTTGACGTGGTACTCTACCAGACCACCTTAAGGGTGCAGGAACAATGGGCTCCGGATCTGATCTAACCAAATCCGGTTCAGGTTCAGAAACTTGTGTCGGTTTTTCTACCTGCCGAACTTCCTCAAGTTCGACCTTAAAGGCAACAGTCCTTTCACTAAGGAACTCCTTTTCCAAAAAGATTGCCTTAAGGCTGACAAACACCTTATGCTCATCAGCTAGGTAGAAATAATACCCTTTGGTCTCTTTTGGGTACCTTATGAAATAACACTTGTCAGACCTAGGTCCAAGCTTGTCCGTAATTAAACGTTTAACATAAGCCGAACACCTCCAAATCCTAAGGTGCGAGAGTACTGGCTTACGTCCTATCCATATCTCATAAGGTGTTTTGGTTACAGACTTACTCGGAATCCTATTTAGAAGGTAACAAGCCGATTCGAGCGCATATCCCCAGAGGAAGATCGGCAGACCAGCAAACACCATCATGGATCGAACCATGTCCAACAAGGTCCGATTCCTCCTTTCAGACACACCATTATGCTGTGGTGTTCCAGGAGGAGTCCACTGAGAGAGAATCCCATTCTCCCTAAGATATGTCAGAAACTCATTAGAAAGGTATTCACCTCCTCGATCAGATCGAAGAGTTTTAATACACTTCCCAGTTTGTTTTTCTACCTCATTTTGGAATAGTTTGAACATTTCAAACGACTCCGACTTATGCTTCATTAAGTAGACATACCCATATCTCGATAGGTCGTCTGTGAAGGTTATGAAGTAGAAATATCCACCTCTTGCACTTGAGCTCATGGGTCCACATACATCAGAATGTACCAAACCCAAGAGTTCACTGGCTCGCTCACCTTTTTCAGTAAAAGGTGACTTGGTCATCTTTCCAAGAAGACAGGACTCATAGGTTGGAAGTGATTCACAATCACCAACTTCAAAAATTCCTTCTTGAGCCAACCTGTTTATCCTATTCTTATTGATATGACCTAGCCTACAGTACCAAAGGTAGACTTCTGACATATTATCCATTCTAGGGCGTTTACCGGAGGTTTGAACCATATTAACAGGCTATGATAGTAAGTAAATTTCATTATTTAGTTGTCCAACAAACATTGTAACATCATTCAAAATGATATTACAAACGTTTTCTTTTATTAAAAATTCATAACTATACATGGCCAAAAGGCCTACAGAAATAATTTTAATAAAAAACTTGGACAATAGTAACATTCACTCAGAATTACATTACGAGAGTTGATTACAAGGTTCATGATTCCTAAAGCTAGAATTGGAACTTTGCTTCCATCTCCAACGTTCAGGAACCTCTCGCCTTTATCAAATCTCTTACTGACCTGCAGACCCTGTATCGAATTATAGATATGATAAGGGCTTCCGATATTTAATACCCAGGCAGTAGTATCACAAATGAAAAAGTTGCAAGGTGTTATCATATCATTACCTTGCTTCTTCTTCGGCCTGTTCGGGTCCAGGGAGGCAATGTATAGAGGACAGTTCCTCTTCTAGTGCCCCTGCTTCTTGCAAAAGAAGCACTCCGCCTGGCTCAAGTCGGGCTTGCACTTCTTGGTCTGACCCTGTGCAGACATCCTAGCATGCGGCCGCACCTTCTTATTCTTCTTCTTCTTGTTCTTCTTCCCTTTCTTAAAGGGTCGACGACCAGAAGAAGACCCTCCCACAACATTCACCGACTCCTTATGGAGCTGGTGGTCCTTCTCAAAGTTCTGTAGCAACCCCAACAAGCCGTGGTAGTTCACTGCAGGCTTTGTCATCCAAAAATGAGTAAGGAGAGGAAGGACTTGGGCAAAGAATTAAGGATCGCATCCTTACCGAGCTGCTCGTGCAAGGGAAAGCCCAGTTTACTTAGGCGCTCAATCATTTCGATCATGTACAGTACATGATCGATGACTGAGGCTCCATCCCTCATCCGAGCATTGAAAATGGCACAACTAGTTTTGTGCCTTTCAACGTCGTCAGACGTGCCAAAGGAGTCGTTCAACATTTGAAGCATCTCCTGTGGCTGGACATTTTCGAACCTGTGGCTGAACTCATCATTCATTGCCGCCAGCATTATGCACCGAACAGTGGTGTGGTCGTTGAGCCACTTCTGGTAAGTGTCTCGGACCGTCCCTCTAGCATTCGGGACTGGCTCCTCAGGTGCCGGATCCGTTACAACATAAAGGATCCGCTCATGCTCAAGGACGATTTTCAATTTTCGATACCAGCTATCGAAATTAGGTCCCATGAGCTTGTCATTATCTAATAATGAACGGAGCGACGGGATAGTGGCCATAGCTGTATAAAGAAAAACCAGACCTTTATTAGTATATAAATTATTAATACTAAAGACTTGGACTTTAGTCTAAAGTTTCTCCCAGTATTTTACGAACTGGTAGCCTCAACCTCCAATTCGAGGAATTACTTTAATTCCTTAGTGGGTACTAGAATCCACACAGACCACACATGAGCCCAACTTTGGTTGGTCAACCCATGTGCATCTATGGGTAAGTTCATAACCAGTTGTTTCTCTAAACAACTTCTAGTAATTAATTTTGCCCCAGAACCTAATCAGTAGGCTTTGGCCTCCACCGAAAAGATCTGGTTAGGTCCAACCATTAACATGACTTGATTTGGTGAATCGGACCATAAATGATCAGGCCCAACTTTGGCCGGCCAACCTGACCACCATCAGAAAGACTCAACCAAATTATCATATTATGAATGATAATTCCATTAGTCAATAAGCACCAGGCCTTTGGGCCTCCAGTGATTATTAAACTAATGGACTCATTATCACTCACTTAATGGGAGGCTATGACTTAGTTATCATTATAACTTAATCATTTTTAGGGACCTAATAATTTTTGAGAATTTTATTAAAAGATAGAAGAGAAGAAGTTGACCAGCCAATTTTAATCCTCCCACTGACTTCACCAAGTCAGATTAAAAAGGATTTAATTAAAGCCGGCATTAGGAGCACCTAAATCAGTCACACTGATTTACCTAATGACATGGGTGAGCCCTAATCACCAAGTGATCTAATCAAAACCTAACTCACCAGGTTGGCCAGGTAAGTGAGATCAGTGGAAGGGATATGCCATTAACTCGTCAGAGATCGAATCAATGCGAGTAACTCCCAGTTAAAAAGCACTGGTCAGACTGCGAACTTACCTTAGACACCAACCGGTTCATTAGTTTTAATTTGATCAACTTAGTAAATAGGGTTCCACCGCGTAGCCATGAATTAAGTCCATCTTGGTCTAGTTAAAGACATGGACCCATTCAACTACAACTATTGGAGTTGAGTCTAGAGTGTCCTTGACCTAATCTAATTCAACTTTTGATTAGATTTGACCAATTACTCTAATTTAGTCCATTTCTTTAAGCTAACCTTAGGTCTAACCCAATTATGGACCTAATCCATCTAACCCATTGACCCATAAGTTTATGCAATTATTTTAGATCTTAATTCACAATTCTAGACCAACTAGACAACACTTAATTCTTTTAATTAAGTATTAGGGCTGATGGGTTAGGGTTTGGCATTTCGAAAATAATTTTCAAATTTGAAAAGTTTTATTTTCTGTTCACCAAATGTGTTGACTCATTTCACAAACGGATCAGCACATTTCATAAACAGCAATCCTATTGCTAATTACATAACAGAAAATAACTCAATCAAAATAAATCATGAATATTCCTTTAGATCTAATCTAACACATTCATGATAAATTTCACAATTGAACCTTTACAATCAAGTCCTTTCGCTACTTCGTCTGCATGGGATATAATCGCTCGGCACCCCTACCATCATAGGAGAACCCCATCGAATGGGAGGAGAGGGTCTTTAAACCCTACTTTTCTTCTATGACTGGACGACCATGACAACCAATCCAATTAGACTACTTGCTACTTGGATCAAGTATATCTAAATATACCAATTTCAAAATTTAAATTTTAAATTTTAAATTTTAAATTTTTAAATTTTGAATTTCAAATTTCAAACAAATTTCAAATTTCAAATTTTTGAATTTCAAATTTTGAATTTTAAATTTTGAATTTCAAATTTGAAATTTCAAATAAATTTCAAATTCAAATTTCAAATTTAAACTTTTAGATTACTACTTAATCTACGCATGCAAATGTATATCATATTTTAGAACCTGCTCTGATACCAATTGTGGGAATTTCAGTGCAGGGGTAAAACGATAATTTTAAAATTTTTTCAAAATTATAATTTTACAGCAAAAATTATTAATTAATCTAATTAATTAACATGTATTAACCCTACACGAGGATCTAAATATGATATATATAGCATGCATTTAAATTTAAAATTTCGAATTCTACAGTAAACATTTTACTGTTATGTGTTCAGAACACATTACCTTCGTGCAGGTAGTCGATCGTCGCAGTCTGATCACCGTCGGGATGGTCTGATCGTCGCAATGCAGCCAGTATGTCTGGCATCTGCAGATCATTCACACGAAGCTTCCGGTCTGATCGGCTCCTCACGAATGCTAGTTCGTCGCAGAATCCTTTCGACGGCCGATGCTGATCGAACTCATTCGATCGATGTCTGCCGACTCCTCGGACGCTCCAGATCGTCAGCAAAGGTACTTGAGAGGTTGATGAAGCTCTCCCTGAAGTCTGGTGGGCTCACGACACTCGTAGCTCACCTTCTCACTTCCCAAATCCTAGGCAGAAACCTTAGGGTACTCACAGAAGACCCTGCGCCCTTTCTCTCTTCTTTTCTTTTCTCTTCTTTTCTTTTCTTTTCTCATGCAGAAGGCCTTTCTCACGCCACCCTTTCTCTCTAAGAAAGTCGTGTACACGCCCCACCTTCTCTTCCTTTTTTAAAACAGTGCAAGACCGCGTCTTTACCACGTCTTCACCGTGTGAGAGGATAAAGCTAGGTGGTTGCTCACTTGAATTCAAATCGAATTTGAATTCAAATGCCAACCAACCTATCCTTATCCACTCAAGGCGAGAGAAGAGAGGGGCGTGGGCTCTTTGTGCGTGGAGAGTCTACACGAGAAAGTTTCTCGTGTAAAGCAAGGGGCGCACAAATAGATAAGGTGGCGCATGGGTTAGTTGCCCATTCAAATTCAAACATCATTTGAATTTGAATGGCCAACCAACCAATCTTTATCCACCCAAATGGTGCATAAGGGAGGGGCGTGGGAAGGCTTCTGCGTGGGAGAAAATTCACGAGAACTTGTTTCTCATGAATTCAAATAGGCGCAGGTGAGGTGAGGTGGCGCAGGGAGATAAGTCAAAGGTGGTTTCAAACCTAATTGAACCAACCTTATTCAAATAGGTTAGGCACAATTAGACTAAATTAAACCCAATACAATTAGGCTCAATAAAATTCTAATCAAATCAGGAATTGACTAAGCCCAACCCCTGATCAGATCAGGGACCAAACCACCTCGGCGATTAGGTCAACTCTTAACCTAATCGGGTCAAACCCAACTGAATCCAATTCAATTGGACTTGATCCAAAAATAATTACCCAATCAAATTGAGTTAATTAGCGATCAAATCACTAATTAAACCTCTCATAAATACTGAGTCCAAATTCGATGGGCAATCGGACATCAAAGTCCATCGATATGAAACCTTGATCGAAGAGTCCCAAACCAGTGGGACTCTTGACCCTGGTACCCAAAATGTGTGAAACTTGTGATCAGAGAATCTTGATTCTCGATCACAGAGTCCCAGACACGTAGGACTCAGAGTCCCCAAGCATTAAGACTCTTGGTTGAAGAGTCCCAATCCAGTGGGACTTTTCACCAGCCATCAGATCAGATAGGAACCTCTAATGTGTGTGACTCCGTAGGTTCGAACCTAAGCCGGTAGCACAAGAACCAATTCCTGTACTAATCGAAATGACCATCTAGCAATGGTACCCGACGTTCGGATAGGTCGAATAGTCGCAATCGCAACACTCAGAACCTACGCGAATATGGTTACTGTATAATTCATCCCTTTTGACCCCTGTGTATAGGATGACTCAGAGTTAAACTGTCAACCCTGATCAGATCATCCGAATCGTGCTCAACTCAAACAGTCCTGTGACTCCTCACTAGGACTACCCTGGCCAAGGTTTTGCTAAATTGAAACACGACTGTACACAGCTCCTGAACTGGAGTGGTCAATCCCATCTTGACACACGCACCGACAAGTCAAGTACTTGACTACACCCAGCAGCCTTCCGTCACTGAATTAGAAATTCAGGTAGTGCAGTGCCTAAATGCAGTGAGTTGCTTGCAAGTCACTATGGCAGTCTCAGGTCGGAAGGACAGTTATACCCATATCCCATCGGAGCAAATCTTGACAGCAGAAAAAGCTCCGGAGTCGGTCACATTCAGTGCAGATGTACCCTTACATCTCACCTGTATGCCATACCAGTGTCTCCACACTCCTTGATTAAGAGGACAACCAACCCATATGGCACACAACGACCTATGCTTGATAAACGTTGTTGTCCTTGGTAATAACGTATCATTTGGTCGCGAACATATTTAAGGACTAAACGACAAATCCTCCTTTGTCGAGTCTAAATAGTCCTAAGGACTTCACCACAACACAGGAGTTCATTAGAAGATGAAACAATTTGTGATGAAAAATACCAAAATAATTTTTATTTATTTATAATTCATATACTAATACAGGAAAGAGCACAACCATCAACAGACTGACGATTGGTTTTGGGACACTATTCCCAACAGGGACCTACCGGACGGACGGCGCCTCTGTCGCGAGGCCCCAATGGCCGACGCCGACGGCCTGAGGGCGGTCGAGCGGGTAGAGCTGCGACGCCCCCTTCTTTTTCGAAACAGGTGGTCGTCTGTTTTTTTTTTTTTTGGGATTTTAGACTCATGAAGTCGGCAACCCAGTTGCCGACTTAAGGGATTTTTTTAAAAAAAGACAAAAATCGTGAAGCCGGCAAACTATTTGCCGGCTTCACTTAAAACTATGTTCTTTAAAAAAAATCACGAAACAGGGGCAACTGTTTTATGCCCGCGGTGCCGCGCGCGTGGACTACGCCCTCCAACAGCCACGACGGCCAACCGCAGGCCGTTTGGCGGCCTCGCCGGCTCCTTCTCCTCCCTCTTTTTCTTTCTTCCTCCTCTCTCTATTTCTCTCTTTTTTTTCTTCCAGTTCGGATCCGCTTGCCTACGTCGGTTCGATACAGTATGAAACCGTACCGAACCATACCGCCGATCGATCGATATGGCCGATGGTACCGGTTCAGCATACCTTGATTATGACTGCTTTTGTGTGCTTTGAGATTCCCGCTTCGGCCTGTCCACGTGTGATCGTCGGTGATCTGGTGGGCCGTCATGTTCGTCGGCACCGGAGAGGATGCCGACCAACCAACGGGACCTTCCCAGGGCCTCAAAAGTGGTTGATCGATCGAAAACAAGCTGGAGCAGGGCTGTGCAAGGCCGGACTGTTTAGATCTCGTCGGAGCCATCACCAGAGGTGAATGCACTGGCCCGATGGTATATGGAGGTTGTCGAGGCCTCGATGGCAGTTTTAAGGGAGAGATCGAAGATTTAGGCCATGATCGCGATGGCGGCAAAGAGCTTGGGCCGATGGATGGCGCCGGATGTGGTGGCCAGGGAGATCTGGCTCCGGGCAGGGATCAAAGGTGAGGTGGCGGCGTTCGGGCTGGAGAGGGGCTTCCTGCTACTCTGCTTTGAGGTCGGGATGCAAGATCTCATCCTCCGACGGTCGTGGGTGGTTGTGGTGCAAGCCCTTGCTGTGCAACCTTGGTGGGTGGGCTTCTTCTCGATGGAGGGTGTGATCAGCACCGTGCTAGCGTGGGTCTGGCTGCTGCGGCTCCCGACAGAGTTCTGGGAGGTGACCCTCCATGAGGTGCTAAGACTCACCGGAGAGCTGGTTTCCTTGGATGACTGCACGACGGAAATGATGCGCCTAAGATTCGCCCGTGCGTGTGTGAAGATTGATTTATCCCGATCGTTAAGGTCGGGGATTTTCGTCAAAGGCCTGAAGGGACCATTTTGGCAGAGGTTCATCTATGAGAACCTCGACGTCGTCTACCTCCGGTGCAGCCTCTTCCACTCATTAGAGGGGACGTGTCGGACCGGGAGGGGAACCAAAGGTGTGGCAGTTGGCTTGAACTCGAAGAATGTGGTCCGAGCAAAAGGGATGGATGGGAGCTTGGACACAAAGGGGCCACGCTTGGGGTCGTGGCTGCTTGCCATCTAGTGGTGGCAGCTTGCGTCGGAGGCAACGATGGACAGGAAGAAGATGGGGCTCGAGTCGACTTACTCCGAGTCGAAGGCGAGCCATCTCGATCCAGACTCAGCTCCTGTGGGCTCTGACCGGACGAAATCGGCGACTAGAATGGACGGCTGGATACACCCCAAGAAGATTGCACGACGGCAATCCCCTGTTGGATCTCGACCTCATTCGACAGCTGGACCATTCGAAGAAGGCCTGGAGATTCGTGCAGAGGGTGGTCTAGGCCTGAGTCTAAAAGGGAGCCAGTTTGGGCCTTTGGCTTGTGGCGGGCTTTCGGGCGTGGAGGGGTGCGGTACGTGTGTGGGCCATGGAGCTGACCGCCCGACAGTGCTGTCTGGACTGAAGGGCGCGAACGGGGCCACACTGTTGACAGGCCGTGGGGCCTTTGGGGCCCGATTCAAAGAAGGGAAGGGAGGGGTGCATGGGGCGGGCTCAAACTACCCAAGCACGCTCGGCCCACTAATTTTGATGCAGGTCGGGCACCTATAAAGCCCAGTGGCTAGATTTTGGGCTTGGAGGTATTCAAGAAGAGCTCCTCTAAGAAGAATAAGGCCAAGGGCAAAGCTGTGGCCTCATTAGAGGCTCACTTGGAGGTGGCAGCGAATTTTGGAGGCTCTGGGGTCTTCTTCTCTGCCAGGCCCTTGAAGAAGGGTGAGGTACTTCTGCAAGAGGAGGGTGAGGTACTTCAGCAACCGGAGGGGTTCATTTTGGAGGCTGATGGCACAGTGGAGGTGAGGCGGTCTAAGCAGAGGGAGGTGCATAGTACGAAGAGTGATCACAAGCTTCTTAGGGGAGTGGCCCCAACGCACTTAGTCGATCCTACTGGGGCCAGGATGCCTCTCATGAGGAGGTTGTGGCCAGACTGAGAGGGGCCATCTAGGAGGGCATGAGTTTGGAGTCGGCTGAGCCTTTGGTCACAGGAGATGGGGTAGGTCATCAGGGTGGGGGGGTACTAGTGCAGGTCCCTCTCCTTGTGTGTCCTCCCCATGAGGATACTAATATGGAATACCCGAGGGACGGGGAAGCTCTCTTTTCGATCGACCTTTGGCCGGTTGATTCAGCAGCATAGCCCTGACATTTGTGTCTTGTGTGAGACCCGTCTTTCTGGGCCGAGCCTAGCCAGGGCCAGATGGTGGATTTCGATGGTGTGGGGCACTTACGCAGTGGAGTCTAAGGGGCTGTCAGGTGGTAATTCTGATGATGTGGCACCGTGTTCGATTCGGGTGGATGCTTTCCATAGATGTGAGCAATAGGTGGCTCTTGTCATCTCGGAGCAAATTGGTGGACCTTGGATCTTGTCTAGGATCTATGCAAGCACCGACTACAGGGAGCATCAGGTCCTCTGGTCCGAGATTTTCAAATTGTTGTCACAGGGCCTACCTTCCCTCATCGTCGGAGACTTCAACTGTATTATAGCTGCTCATGAGAAGAGGGGCAGTAGGCTACTAAGAGACAGTATTAAAGCCAAGGAGTTCAGAGAGTTCATCAGTAGTGCCGGTTTGATTGACCTTGGCTATGCAGATCCGAGATTCACTTGGTGCAACAACTGGCAGAAATCACCTTGGGTCTGGGAGCGGATTGTTAGAGCCCTTGCTTTTGCTGCTTGGATCCAGCAGTTTTTTGGATACTGGGTTCAGCACCTTCTGTGGATTGCATCGGATCACTATCCGATCCTCATGTCTACTGATGGTTTTGACCAACCTCAGGCCCCCTTTCGGTTTGAGAAGTTCTGGACCTTCTACCCAAAGTCGTGGGACCTGATTCGGAAGGTGTGGAGGATGTCAGTTCGTGGAGATGCGAGGTATCAGGTGACTCGGAGGCTGGAGTTAGCTAGGCGCAGGCTCCTCCTATGGAACCATCTTTAGGTGGGTGATATCTTCAAACGGGTCAAGAGGGTGGAGGCGGACATTGTGGAGCTATAGCATAGGGAGGATTTGGAGGGGGCTTCAAGAGCCTGACCTGCTTGTGCTCCGTCAGAAGCTTTCGAAGCACCACTCCTTACTGAGGCAGCAGGAGACTTTATGGAGACAAAGTTCAGGATCCAATGGATTAGAGAAGACTAGAACACCAAGTTCTTTCACCAGTCTACCTTGATCCGGAGGTATGCCAATTGTATTCGACAACTACAGGCGAGTGACAGTAGAGTTATGGATGACAGCGAGGGGATTCGAAAGCAGATCCTTCAGTTCTTTATGGATCACTGGACAGTGGCACTGGGGGAGGACACTTTCTTTCAAGGGGCTCAACCATTGACCTGCATCTCTGATCAAGAGAATGCGGCCTTGATCTCTCTAATGTCTACTGAGAAGATTCGTGGGGCCCTCTAGTCTCTCAAAGAGGATAAGACCCAAGTCCTAATGGGTTTCCTCTACTCTTCTTCCATCGACATTGGCCTATTATTAGGGAGGAGGTTATGGAGACGGTGCAGCTGGCGCTCGAGTCCAAGGGCATCCCGATGGAGTGGAAGATGCTGGTCACTCTTATTCCGAAGCGGCCTGATGCTTCATCTCTAAGGCACTTCAGATCGATCAATCTTTGCACCATCCTCTATAAGGTGTGTGCTAGGATTCTAATCGACCGACTGAAGCCGATTGTGCCTCGTCTGATCAGTCCAGAGCAGGATGCTTTTGTCACCAATCGATCCATCACCGATAATGTGTTGCTTGCATAGGAGTTCATGCATGATCTCTAGCGGGCTCCTGCTCGTCGAAGCCTGATAGCGATCAAGCTGGATATGGAGTGGGCATATGATCAGATGAGCTGGCACTTTCTTCGGCAAATGCTTACAAAGCTAAGATTCGGGGAGAAGTGGGTTTGGCTGGATCATGGATTGCGTGGAGTTTTTGAGCTTTGCTATTCTAGTCAATAGCTCTCCGACGGAGTTCTTCCATTCTGCTGCTGGACTTCACCAAGGTTGCCCCCTTTCCCCCTACTTATTCATTGTCTGATGCTGTCTCGAGCGACAGTTCAGGGGTCGATGCTAGAGCTCTACTGCCCTGCCCTTAGGGCCCAGCCACTCTCGCACCTTCTCTTTGCAGATGACTGCCTTCTCTTGGGCCGGGCCTCAGCTCGAAATGCAGGGTGCTTTACGTCCATTGTTGGGTTTATTGTCGGACGTCTAACTAGTTGGTGAATCTTCACAAGTCGTTGGTCATCTTTAACCCCAGGACGAGTCCAGGTGAAGCAATCCGCGAGAGGTTGGGAATCCAGGAGTAGACCAGGACCATGACCTATCTAGGGGTTCCGATCACGGGTAAGCGACTTCGAAGGACTGACTGTAGACCGATAGAGTAGCGTGTTCAGGAGCGTCTTGAGGGTTGGCCCACCAATGCTCTCTCCATGATGGGTAGGATGACTCTGGTGAGGCTAGTGCTCGGTTCCATCCCAATGTATCTCCTAGCAAATACTATGGTGCCAAGTTTGTGCCTTAGAGGACTAGAGCAGCGGTTTCGAAACTTCATCTGGGGATCAGGGCACGATGGTCGTCGGATCCACCTGTATTGGGAGGCGATTTTCCAGCCATTGAGGGATGGAAGTCTAGAGATTCAGTCTTTGCGGCTTAGGAGGGAGGCTTCCATCGTCAGACATGCTGCCAGATTCGTTCTCTAGCCTGATTGCCTGTGGAGTAAGGTGATGAGGGCTCGATATGGGACTTGGAGCCAGGGATCCCAGATCCAGACCTCCCATGGGTGCTCTATGTGGAAGGAGATCTGTGCCTGTGGATCTGAGGTTCTTGCTCAAGTTAGCTGGCTCATTGGGGACGAAACTTTGGTGGATGTAAGCCAAGATGCATGGATCTTGGGCTTGCCCCTATCTCGATAGCCGACCTTCATTAGTTGTGAGATGGAGGGCCACCTGCATGTCTGCAACCTGATCACTGATGATGGTAGGAGCTGGAGAGCCCAGGAGGTCACCCGACTCTTTGGCAGGACGCTTGCTGACCGTATCCTCGCCACCCCGATTTCGATTCATCTTTGCCAGGATTTGAGGGTTTAGGGCCGCTCCTGCAGTACGATAGTGCCTTTGAGGGGTCTGTCCCAGATGCATAGATCGCCGATGGATAGGAGGATTGAGGCTACTTGGATATAAAGAGTGGCTGTCCATCCCAAGGTAAAGCTATTTCTTTGAAAGCTTGCTTGGGACCGACTGCCGACTCACGCTCTTCTCAGGGACAGAGGCCTGGTGATTTCATCTTCATGTCCGATCCGCGGGGTGGAGGATGAGATGACAGAGCATCCCATCGATGCCTGAGGGTGAGGTTGATTTGGAAATGGGCAAGTGACTACTGTTGGAAGGAGAACAATGGCCCATAGTTGGAGCCTTTTCTAAGCATGATTCAGCAAAGTATGACCGAGAGGGTGACCACTTGGGGAGGGCGGGCGGCTTATATCGCTTATCAGATTGGCTCTTCAAGAACAGTTTGGTTTTCGATGGCAAAGTAGTTCCTACTCATCGGGTATTAGAGAGAGCTATCTACTTGATGGCAGAGCATTACCAGTTTGACACTGTCGGCTGGTCCTTTGACACCCACAACCCCTGAGACTCCCATGTTGCTCTGGTAGCGCATCGGAGGATCATTTTTATTTCCTAAGAGCCCCCTTCCTCGGGGTTTGTCCAAGTGAATTTCAACGGCGACATCAGAGATGGCAAGGGAGGTGCTAGGTTTGTCATTCGGGACCCTAAAGCTAGGCCGCTGGAGGCCATCACCTCTTTGAGCCTTCTGTTCTGGGGGCTGAGCTTCATGCCGCTTGGGTGGGTATCATCTTTTCCAGACGGGTGCTTCGGGTAAAGAGAATCTCCATCAAGGGTGACTCTACCATCGTTATTGGTCGGCTCCAGGATAGCGTGCAGCTATTGGAGACTCATCCGCCCATCCACGATATTTGGACGTCTCTGCATCTTTCTGCTGTAGTGTCGATCTGGCATGTTTACCGAGAGGCAAACAGCACGGCAAATTGGGTTGCTACTTTGGTGGCCAAGCATTCTGGGGAGTGGTTCGAGAGGTTGGGTGATGTGTGCCTGCCGGCTTTACAGGATCTTTTGTATCTTGACCTTTTGAGCTGTTCTCATACCAGGATAGTGTGAACGCCCACTTGTAACCAAGAAAAAAAAAGCTAATGCTCTCTAATAAACCTTCTTAGCTGCTATTCTACCATTTGCTGTGTAGGAGCTTGCTCATTATGCTCATCTGATACATTGTCACCATATGTGGGCTCATCATGTATCATATCACCATTCTTTGTAGTCTATCCATCATCAACATCTGCTCTGGCTTGAGACGCACGAGGTGGATCCACAAATAACTCTATGGTAAACTCTGACTTATCTACTTTATTCATGTCCTCAATGGTCTAATCCTCAAACAATGCTACATCTCAGCTTCTAACCAGCTTCTTCTCTACTAGATCCCACAGCCTGTATCCAAATTGCTCATATCCATATCCAAGAAAGATGCACTCCATATCCAAGAAAGATGCACTCCTTTGACCTGTTGTCAAACTTTGATCGCTCACCTCTAGGAATATGAACAAAGGTCCTGCATCCAAATACTCTGAGATGGTCATAAGAAACTAATTTTTCTATCCATACCTTCTCAAGAACATCACCATCAAGGATATATGAAGGAAAGATTAATCAAGTCAATTGCAATCCTCATAACTTCATCTCAGAAAGAGCTAAGCAACTTCAAATAAGAAAGCATGCATCGAACTCTTTCAAAATGGTACGGTTCGTCCTCTCTACCGCTCCATTCTGTTGAGGTGTCTTTGAGATAGTCTTCTCCAATTTAATGCCATGTTGTCTGTAGTATCTCTCAAACGGACCTCGATATTCACCACCATCATCTGTTCAGATACATCTCAGTTTTCTTCCCTTCTCTCTCTTTCAACACTAGCATGAAATTCTTTAAAGACGACAAACACCTGATCTTTAGATCTTAAAGCAAAAACCCAAAACTTTCAAGAATGGTCATCAATAAAAGTAACAAAATATAGTGCACCACCAAGTGTCGTCGTGGTCATGGAGCATACATCAGTGTGAATTAAATCTAACACATGTGATCTCCTATGTAAGGGAAGCTTATAAAATGAAATCTTATGCTGCTTGCCATGTAAACAGTGAGTACAAGGTCTCAAGTGCGTATCTTTTAAAGAAAGCAGATTATGCATGGATAGAGCATCAAGTCCCTTCTCACTCAAATGGTCAAGTCACCGATGCCATAAGTCTGTGGAGGTCTTCTCAACTACATTTACCTTTCCACTATACACCTTAGTTTGTAATCTGAAAAAGCCAACTTTCTTACCTTTTGCTACAACCAAGGAACCTTTGGTGAGCTTCCATTCCTTCACCAAAGCAAATAGAGCAGCCCTCATCGTCTTAAACACAGATAGAAATCAAGTGTAGTCGGACATGTAATATAAGTAAAGGGTGGATTGGTGTAGGCAACTAAAACTAATGGTTTGCAGTTCTCCCAAAGAAAAGAATTAAGAAAAAAATATTAGCATAAGCTCCAAACTCAAAACCAAAGTTAGTTGCTTCCAGGTCCATCCTTGGTGAAGAAAACATTTTTCTTATACTTCATTGAACCCAAATGTTTTAGGGATGCATTCTTTTATGGTCCCCATTATAATGGCTCTTTCAATTTCTAAAATATTTGTGCCATCCCTGTTCTGTTAAACCAACTTGAGTTCCTTAGTTTGAAACTCCAAACCTCTAAGCATGGAACATGAAAGTTTTATAACTTTTCAGCTTCAAAAACATTGTAATTCCATACCAATTTGAGCTATGAATAAGCAAAATATTTGCAACTGTTCCTTTTTGCAATTTCAGCGATGGTAAGCTGAATCAAGTCATTATTTATAATTCCATGCAATTCATAATTCTGCAAAATATTTGCAAATGTTTCACAAATCCCTTCCTTTTATGGCCCCCAAGGATAACGGCTCTTTCAATTTCTAAAACATTTCTATCATTCTTGTTCTACTAAACCAACTTAATTTTCTTAAGTTTGAAATCCTAAAACTTTAAGCATAGAACATAAAAAATTCAGAACTTTTCAGCTTCAATAACATTGTCATTCCGTAATAATTTTAGCTTTCAATAAGCCAAATATTTGCAACAGTTCCCTTTTGGCTACTTCAGCAATAGTAAGCTGAATCAAGTGTTTATTCATAATTCCATGTAATTCTGATCCAGAGAGGAAAGTGAGCAAGGTGATTTCCTCAATCTACCTCAATTTGAAACTCTCAAACATAATAGAAAATCTAGAGAATTGTGAATTAGAGTTCTAAGCCTTTTTTGCTTTCATTAACAGAATGATAAAACTGATTATAATGCCTCTATTGTACTAGTGAGATCCAAGTCTCCCAATTCAAGTTGTCTTATAGTTAAAAAGGATTAAGACTTTCCCAAAATAGTGACTGATAGGAATAATCATGAAAAAACTAAAAGATTCCTGGAGAAAGACCATGACTTCACATCAACCATGCCTATTGATGCATTTCCTAATTCCTCCCAAGTTGAAAGATATGGCTTGATTAAAATGTGAAATCCAGCTCGGAATCACGACCCAAACCCCCACCAGTATCAAGGCCCACTCCTAGGGTGGTGCCTTCATTGACATGAGAGTAGAGAGCAGAGCCACATGCCCTTCTGATGCAGGACGGTCCAAATCCTATATGCTATAAACCAATGCAGCACACAAGATGTCAAATCTATCCTACAGGTTGCTTTCCCTTAGATGTCGCAGGCAAAACCAATTGCAAAATAAAATTAAACAAGCATTTTTTTTTTAAATTAATTTTAATAAGGAAGAACATTCGGCTAAAGAAAATAATAAAGTGAAGAAATTAAATCGGATAAGAAGTTATACTATATGACGTCCAACAAGTGCACAATTAAGCTATTATAATTAAGTCAAATCAATTCACATTCTGTCCGTAACAAACTTCTAGCTAAGCTTGTAGATATCCATGTAGTCAATTCCTGCTCAACAATCACAATCAAGTATCATGCAGGAAGGGAAAGGATTGAATTAATTCCTGGGATTTTTTTAAGAAAGAAGTAATACTTTGAGTTTTCTAAGGAAAGAAAATAGAAATCAAACTATCCTACGAACTCAGCTTTTATTACTAATAGATGATGTGTAGATCTGGATTTGACTTTGGACTAAAGTTGGCCTAGATTGCTGGTACGAATGGCTGGTTGGATGTCTTAGGTAGCTCATGCAAGAAGAAGGGAAAGGAGATTTTCGTCTTCAACCTCTGTCTTCTTCCTACTTTGTGAACTCTCCAAACTTTCTCCAATCTCAATCAAATCTTACTAGTAGGTAGTCAAAACTTGCAAAAAATAGAGAACACAAATCTAAAAAAGTACTAAACTCTGAACCTCGCCAGAATCAGTAACACCTCGGGAAAGAAAAAAGCTTTCACCACAATTCTTTAACAAAACTTGAATTTTATTCAATAATCATTTTGCCTTCCATAGCCAAAGCCTTGTAGGCTATTTATAGACCAACACCTCTGAGAATAAAAGAAAAAATATTACAAACCTAGAGACTTATCTAAAAAAAAAAAAATGATCAAACAAGATCCTCCTAAACAGAAAAAGAAATTTTGATCAAATCTTCCTTAGCAAAAAAAAGAAAAATGACAGAATAAAATCTTTTTCTTAAAGGAAGATAGAATAAAATCTTCCTAAATAGAAAAAGAAAGATGATAAAATCTTTTCAAATAGAAAAGGAAGATAATAAAATCTTCCTAAACAGAAAATTCAGAATAAATCTGAAAAAATCTTTAGATCCAAATAGTGGATTCAAGTGTCGACTTGTGCTGCCTTTGTTGATAGACCCGAAATCCAGACGTGGATGTAGCTTGGGCTCGGTCTGCATCATCTCCTCTCGGCTTGAAAAGATCCGACTCCGACAGATTATGGCTGATGTAAGCCTCATAGAGATCTGGAGCAATGTCTCTAAGCTCGTGCTCGGATATCCATGTCACTTTTTCATCAGGTCGGAATGCCCACTTCACCAGAAAGCTACGCGAATCACCTGATCGTGTAATAACAACTCAGTCATCGAGAACCCATTCAATTTTTTCTTTCTTTCTCGAAATATTAGGTATGGGTGGAAGTGGAAATGGGGTGGAGGTATATTTGTGAAAATGGGGTTGTTGATGGAAAAAAGTTTATGATAGTGGCTAAGATCCTCAATATTGACTATTGAACTAAAACCAACATCACTAGATAAATCTTGGACATAAGTATTTAGATTTAGTCGCTTCAAGATCTTGAATGGATCCAAATTTCTCATATATAACTTTTTTGCGGTACCTGTGTGAAATCATTCTAGTCAAACCCTTACCATAACCATATCTCCTTTAAAATTTTCTTCTCATCGACGTTCATTTGCTTTATTTGTATGAACCTCAATTTTTAAAATGATGGCTCATCTTATTTTATCAAGCAAGTCTTTTATATGCTGAACAAATGCTTGGGCATGTTGGCTTGATGCATAGTCTATAGGTAATAGAATTAGGTCAATGGGTGTCTTAGGATTGTAACCAATGACAATCTCAAATGGACTCATCCCTATGGTGTGATTAACCAAGTTGTTGTAAGCAAATTCAGTCATAAACAAAATGCTATCCCAATTTGTAATATGATCACCTACTAGACAATGCAATAAGTCACCTAGGCTTCGATTGACAATCTTGATTTGGCCATCTGTTTATGGGTGATATGGCGAAGAAAATTGCAACTTAGTGTTCATTAGTTTCCACATTGTTTTCCAAAAGTAACTCATAAATCACATATCTCTATCACTCACAATAGTCTTTGGTAATCCATGCAATTTTACGACTTGATCAACAAAAAGCTTTGCTATGTGGGTGGCGTCAGAAGTCTTCCTACATGATATAAAATATGCCATCTTAGAAAACTTATCGACCATCACTAGAATCAAATCATGACCTCAAATAGTCTTACGAAGTCCTAAAACAAAGTCCATGCTCAAATCTTGTCATGGGGCATAAGGTATGGGCAAAGGTGTATATAAACCAGTATTCTTTCGTTTGCCTTTAGCAGTTTGACATCTACCACATTAGGCAACAACACGTACAACATCCCGCTTAAGGCCCAGCCAAAAGAAACAATCTTGTACTAAAAGAATAGTCTTATCCCTGCCAAAATGTCCCACTAATCCTCCAGAATGCAACTCCCAAATCACAAATTCTCTCAATGAGCCTTGGGGAATGCACAAGCATCTACCCTTAAACAAATATCCATCATGAATAACAAAATCAGGGTTGTCATGCTGTCCATCTAGTAGGCTCTTATGAGTCTCACCGAAATCTAGACACACTGGATAATCGTCGATGACTCAATCAAATCCTATAACTTGTGCTCCTATAGCATGCAAAGTCATAACAACACGACTAAGGGCATCAGCAGCTCTATTTTCGACTCTAGCAAAATGTTTAAGAACATAAGTGTATTCCTCAAGAAATGCAACCCACTTGGCATGTCGTGAATTCAATTTCTTTTGCGACTTAAGATAGCAAAGGGCTTGAAGGTAACAAATAATATCGCCAATATCGTAGGGCTTGTACAACCGCGTACAATTCCTTATTATATGTGGAGTACTTCATTTTTGCCTCATTAAGCTTTTTGCTAAAATAAGCGATCAGATGACCTTGACTTAAGACACCATCTATTCCTACTCCAGATGCATCACAAGAAACCTCAAAGATCTTCTCAAAATCAGGCAACCTCAAAATAGATGGACTAGACATACGCTCATTAATTTCATTAAACGCTTTATCTGCACCCTTAGTCCACTTGAATTCTTCTTTTTTCATGCAATTTGTAATTGGAGCCATAATTGTACTAAAACCTCTAATAAATCTTCGATAAAAAGTCACTAACTGATGAAAACTTCTAACGTCATGAATGTTCTAGGGTTGGGGCCATTCTTGGATTGCTTTGACCTCATTAGGATCGACTAACACTCCATTCGCAAAGCCTAAGAAAACAACCTTAGGTCGCATGAAGGCACACTTTTTGGTGTTCGTCCTCGATTTTATTATAAATCAAAATATGATCGAAATAGACCACAACAAACTTTCCTATGAAAGGTCGAAGTAATTGATTCATGATACGCATGAATATACTTGGAGCATTTATTAAACCAAACGGCATGACTAACCACTCATATAAACCTTCCTTTATCTTAAAGACGGTTTTCCATTCATCTCCTGGTCTAATCCATATCTGGTGATATCCGCTTCTAAGATCAATTTTCGTAAAAATCACTAATCCAACCATCATATCAAGCATGTCGTCCAATCGAGAGATTGAAAACCTATACTTAATAGTGATCTTATTAATGGCTCGACTATCGATACACATTCATCAAATTTCATCCTTCTTAGGAGTAAGAAGTGCTGGAACTGTATGAGGACTCATACTCTCCCTAATGAAACCCTTATTAATCAAGTCATCTACCTGACGTTTCAACTCACCATGCTCCTTAAGGTTCATCTTATAATGTGGGAAGTTTGGCAATGACAATCCAAGTACGAAATCTATCGTACGTTGAATATCTCTCATAGATGGAAGTTCATCGGATAACTCATCTAGGGTCAAATCAGAATAGTCGGACAATAGGTTTTGAAGGCTCAAGGTCAAGGGAAGGCTCCTCTACCTCTCGAACAACTAGAGCATAGACAACTCCAAAACTAGCTTCTCAACAGAATTGCTTGTGGTTCAGAAAATGAGGCAGTTTGGTCGGCTCTATCTTAGTGATGTTCAATGTGTTCTCCTTGGACATAGTTGTCCCTTTGGTGCACTAGGTTGGCTAGACAGATTTGAATCGGCTTAGCTTTATGGGATCCCAACACAACTCTTTTTTTATCATGGATGAAGGTGTATGTGTTTGGACAGCCATAATGTATAGCATCATGGTCGTACAACCACAATCGTCCCAAAAGAATGTGTCCTACATCCATCGGGAGGACATCACAGCACACCTGATCCCTCTATGTGGCAAAATTGAGTGGGACCAAACATCGCTCAGTGACAGGTATCGTAGTCTTATCTATCCAAGCAACTCTAAAAAGACTCGGATATGGTTCAAGGGTCAGCTTCATCCGATCGAGGGCTATTTTGGCAACCACATTCATACTGCTACTACCGTCAATGATGACCTTGCACACCTTATCCCTGCACTTAGTATAAGTATGGAAGATAGCAGTGCGTCGCCAATCATCCTCATCCTTTTTGGTGGTAAGGATACAACGGACGACTAACAAAGGAACAGTGTCATCGGCATCATCTACATTCATGTGCTTGTCCTCATCACTAGAAAACTCTTCAGTCTCATGCACTACTTCCTCAAAATCATCCTCATTGTTTTTCATCATCAAGTTACACTTTTGAGGACACTTATTTGAGTAATGACCAAGGTTCGCTGTACCGATACCGGACAGCGTGCCAGTGCCAGATCGGTACGATATGGTACCGGTACCGTACCGTACCGACACATGATACGTCTAGGCGTATCGGTCCGGTACTGGTACACTATTTTTTTCGATTTTCAATTTTTTTTTGAATTTTTGAAGTTAATAATTGATAAATACAACCTCAATATGGCATTATATTGCATATTATTGACATATTTGAGTTCAATTTGTAGTTAGATTGCGGTATAAAGACTCTTGATCCAAAATTTCAAACATATATTTATTTACATTATATTTCAACTATGTCATCTTAAAACTAAAGAAAAAATATATAAAATATGCATTAAAATATATCTAAATATTTAAGTACAAAGCACAATAACTAATATACGAATCTTAAGATGTACTCTGCATTTAATTTTTTGTCGAGTGTCTGTGATGCTCGTAGATGTCTGGATCATCAACATATTCTGAAGGGATATCAGTCCAACCCTCTAGCCAAGCTGCACCGTACTCTCGAATATTCATCATCTCATAAGACATCCTCTCTGGATTGTAAGACATTTCAGACCTCTCGTTAAAATTCTGACTCTGAGAAGTATCCTCGAGATGATGGTACGATTGTAGAGGAGCCCATCTAAATATGTCAGTAGCAAAATCTGATCCGTAAGATGCTCCAGGCTGCATGGATAGTAACCATTAGAAGATGATGCCTCGGATGCACCATATGCATATGGATCATAAGGTGGCTGTGAATAATAGGATCCATAATGCGAGGATGATCCAGATACATCCATGGACTCTACTCCACGTGCAAGATCATCCATAGTATATATATATAATTAAAATATATGCAAGTATAACAAAACACGATAGTTTAATGATAATTAAAATAATTATATATAATTTTAAAATAATTTTAATAATTATTTTAAAACTTATAAATTCAAAATAAATATATTATATGCTTCAAATAATATTTTTAAATTAACTAAAATATAACACTATTTTTATATTTTTTTATTTTATAATTAAATTTTTTAATTTAAATAATTAAAAAAATAATTTTTTTAATTTCAAATATTTGAAAAAAAAAATTGAAATTAGATTTAAGTAGCTTGAATCATTCTAAACATGATTCCCAAACTCTAATTTTTTTCTTAAAATTTAAATTTTTTTAATTTTTAAATAAATAAATATTTAAAAATATATATAATTAATAAAAATTAATAATTTTGGTGTCATCGTGTAGATCTTTCAAAGATCTATCACATATAATTAAATCATACCAAAATCATAAGATTTTGGCATGATTTTTTCCTATTTTTATTTTACCTCATTTTTATCCTATTTCTAACAACAAAAACAAAAAAAAATATTTACTAACAAAATAACAGATTATCTTACCTCCGACCAAAGATCAGCCTCTTCTCAAATCACTCCTCCAATTTCACAAAATTTTACCTTCTTTTCTAATTTTTTGGAGGTCTCAACGATTAAGTTGCCCACGACCATGGGTGTTCTCTAAGAACTCTCAAAGAACACCGAAGGTCTAGTGCTTATTAAAGCACCAGGCCCTCCCCCATGTGAAGTGGGCCACGTCCATTTCTCTCCCCCCTCCCTCCCCCCAACCACATGAAAAGGCCCCCACCTTCCCCCTCCCCCATGTGAAATGGTCTCTTGGGCGGTACGGTTCAGTTCACCCCGAACCGACGGCGAACCGAGCTATACCATCCGATTCCAGGCGGTATGGGTCCGAACCGCACCGAACCGGGAGGTTCCGTGCGGTTCGGGGTCGTTTTCCGAAAAACAGGCCCGAACCGGACCGGTAAGGGACCGGTCCGGCTCGGTACGTTCCGTACCGGGCGGTTCGGCCCGGTACGGCAAACCCTGGTAATGACCCATCCTCTCATAGTTAAAACACTTCACTCGGAAAAGATCTGACTTGTTTCCCTCAACTAAAGATTTTTTGTTAGGATCTCGATTAGGTTGATTGGAGGGCACGATGGGCTTAGTAGTGTTTTGACTCCTATCGGTCCACTTTTTAGTACTCGACTCCCCAACTTGATAATCGAAGTGCTTAGTTGGAGGTTTGAGGTAACACTCGTACTCGAGTGCGAGTTGGAATGCATTCTCCACAGTGATAACTCGATAAGGTGTGATCTCTTTCTAGATTTCCTCTCGTAATCCTCTCCTAAATTGGGCTAAGGTCACATCCTCTTCTTCTTGGACATTACACCTAATGAAAATCTCATCGAACTTTTGCATGTAATTAGCTACAGTCATCAAACCCTGCATAATGACAACATCTGTTCTATCTGAAGTTGCCTATGGGTTGAGGGTAAATACTTTTTACTTAATTTGGCCTTCATCTCATCCCACAATGTGATCGATGACCTAGCCAACTGTCGCTCAACACTTTAGTATTGTTTGGCTGCTCCTATGAATTTCATTTCGGTGAAACGGACACGACGGTCATCAGATATATTGTACCAATCAAAGAATTGATCCATGTCAGTCAGCCAACCAGTGAAAGTCTTAGAGTCAAATTTACCGTCAAAGGTTGGGGCCTCAATTTTAACTTTCTTGATAATATCATCATTTGGTTGGAAGTTGAATCTAAAAAGACTAGGTTGGTTTCTATCACCTAAGGCTCTAAAAGCTGTTCTAACAGGAGTAGCATTGGGTTCATAGTGTCATCCATGATCTGACTAGTCTCAAGGGTGGTCACATGATTTCCTATGTCGTCTAATTTAATGTTCAAAGTAGCCAATTGCTTCAAAATCTGGTCTATTGCAATGGAGTCAAAAGATATTGATGCAGGATGATAAATTTTACCACTTCTAAGGATCATGCACTGGCCTACGGCTCTAATACAAATCTGATGCAAGACCATCCAAATCCTATATGCTATGCACCAATGCAGCACACAAGATGCCAAACCTATCCTACAAGTCGCTATCCCTTAGATGTGGCAGGCAAAATCAATTGCAAAATAAAATTAAATAAGCATTTCTTTTTAAATTAATTTTAACAAAGGAAGAATGTTTGGCTAAAGAAAATAATACATTGAAGAAATTAAATTAGGTAAGAAGTCATACTATATGGCGTCCAATAAGTACGCAATTAAGCTATTATGATTAATTCGAATCAATTCACAGTTTGTCCGCAACAATCTTCTAGCTAAGCTTGTAGATGTCCACATAGTCAATTTCTGGTCAACAATCGCAATTAAGTATCATGCAAGAAGGAAAAGGATTGAATTAATTTCTGGGATTTTTTAAGGAAAGAAGTAATACTATGAGTTTTCCGAGAAAAAAAATAGAAATCAAACTATCCTATGAACCTAGCTTTTATTACCAATAGATGATATGTGTAGATCTGGATTTGACTTTGAATTGAAGTTGGCCTGGATTGCTGGTACGAGTGGTAGGTCGGATGTCTCAGATAGCACATGCAAGAAGAAGAGAAAGGAGATCTTCATCTTCAACCTTTGTCTTCTTCCTACTTCGTGAAATCTCCAAACTTTCTTAAATCTCAATCAAATCTCACTAGTAGGTAGGCAAAACTTACAAAAAATAGAGGAGAACACAGATCTAAGAAGTACTAAACTCTGGACCTCACCAGAACCGCTAACACCTTGAGAAAGAAAAAAAGCTTTCACCACAACTCCTTAACAAAACTCGAATTTTATTCAATAATCATTCTGTCTTCCGTAGCCAAAGCCTTATAGGCTATTTATAGACCAACACCTCTGAGAATAAAAGAAAAATATTCCAAATTTAGAGACTTATCTAAAAAAATGAAAGATCAAACAAGATCCTCCTAAATAGAAAAAGAAATTTTGACCAAATCTTCCTAAGCAAAAAAGAAGAAAGATGACAGAATAAAATCTTTTTCTAAAAGGAAGATGATAGAATAAAATCTTTCTAAACAGAAAAAGAAATATGCTAAAATCTTTTCAAATAGAAAAGGAAGATAATAAAATCTTCCCAAACAGAAAATTCAAAATAAATCTGAAAAATCTTCCGATCCAGAGAGTGGATTCATGTGTCGGCTTATGCCGCCTTCGTTGATAGAACCGGAATCCGGACGTGGATGCAGTTGGGCTCGATCTGCATCACTTACCCTTAGTGAGACAAAAGGGCAGCATTCCATTAAAATAGGGTGATGCCCCTGTACTTCTATTTTTCTCTATGCATCTGACATTCCCTCCCACCATATCCGATGCTACTCCACCTCTCTCCTCTCCCCTTATGCCTTCTCAGCCGCCAATAAGTCTGAAGGGAAGAGAACAGTTTCCCTCCAGAAAGTTCAGGTTGCATCTAAAAATTTTTTCTACTATTCTACTTGATTAAGGATCAAATCCTTACTTGATTTGCAGCAAAACCAGAGATCAAATCTCAATTTCTCTGATATAAACTTTTGTGGAGGCCTGGATGTGCAGATCCTCTACTTCACATGCACGCCAGATGCCACAGGAAAGCAAGATGAACTCCAATCCAATTGCCTTCGCAACACAATCAATCGAGAGATGAGATGTGCTGGTGTGAGAGGACGCCCAAAGAGAGGTCATGCCCAAAGGAAGAGGGGCGACAACAAGGAGAGAGGCCAAAGGGAGGAAGGGACCTCTCTCTCTCCTCACACCTCTCTCTCTTCTCTCAATCTGATTTGTTTTCTATGCATCCATAGATAGAGACCCTCTCTATTTATAAATGATTCCCATGACCCAATGAGAGTAGGACTTCTAACTCAAATCTGATTTGAATTGGTCCAATACTCATGAAAGAAGGATTCCTACATGAGATAGAATTGCCATCACATATGACAATCAACTTGCACTCACTCCCACACCCACTTGGGACGCCCCAAATAAGCACCAAATCAGGTTTTGGTCATCCTTTATAAGAGGAGAATCCCAGTGCAAATGGGAATACTCATATCTCATCCAAAACAGGTCCAATTCAAATCCGATTCGAAGCTGGCTCGAAATAATTTTGAAAAATGTCAATCCCAAACTCTTTAGGACTTTTGTACTAAGTTTAACTTGGATTTTGGATCTAATTTAAGACTAATTAATTCAGATCTAATCTGAAATTAATCAGCACTTAAATCCAATCTTTCATATACTTTATAGATCATAGATCAGAAATTGTTCATCTTCGAGATCAAACCTGAACCTCATGTGTAGTGCTAGCTAGATATAGTCAACTCTTCAATCCCATTTGATCCTTAATTTAATTCTCAATCAAGTTAGCTTATATGTTCAATCAAGTCTAGTACTTTCAAATTGGACATATAAACATAGGCAATTCCTTCCTACTTTGTCTAACTTGTGTGCATGACTCCATAGGTTCAAACACTAAGCCAGTAGCACAAGAACCAATTCCTATACTAATCGAGATACCATCTAGCAATGATTCCCGACGTCCAGATAGGTCGAATTATCGCAAAAAATATTCCAAAACTCATACACATGGTTACCGCATAATTCATCCTTTTAACTCTGAATACTTTAGGATGGTCTCAGGTTAACTGTCAACCGAGATTGCTTCATCCGCATTGTATTTTAACCTTTCAAATCTATCTCATAGATTACCCTGGCCAAGACTTTGCTAAATTGAAATACAATGATACATCAACTCCAATAATCTGGAGGGATCATCCCATCTTAATCCACACACAGACTTCGCAAGTACTTTATTATACTTAGTAGCCTTCCGTCACTGCATTAGAATTCCAGATAGTTCGGTACCAAAGCCAGTGAGTTGCTTGCAAGTCACTATGGTGATCTCAGTCCGAAGGACAGTTATACCCATGTGTTTCGCGAGCAGCTCTTGACAGCAGAACGCTCAGCAGGTGAGTCACCTGTTCAATGATGATGTATCCTTATATCTCACCTGTATGCCATACCAGTATCACCACACTCTTTGGTTAAGAGGACAACCAACCCATATGGCACACAACAACCTCCACTCAATAAACGTCATCGTTCTGTAATGATGTATCATTTGGTCGTAAACATGTTTAAGACTATACAATAAATCCTCTTTATCGTACACTAGTATAGTTCTAAAGACTTCATCACGGCACAGGAGTTCAAAGAAGATGTTACTTCGTGATGAAAAAATATCAGAATAACTTTTATTCATTAAACAATAATTCATATACAAAGATGAACTCAATCATCAAACGATTGATTTTAAGATATAATTCCCAACAACTCCCACTTGGACTAAAGCCAATCGAAGCAATATCTTATACCCATCTTCCATTTGAAGTCATCGAACTCTTTGATTTGAGAGCTTTAGTAAAAGGGTCGGTTAGGTTCTCCTTTCCGTCGATCTTCTGAAGTTCGACGTCACCACGATTCACGATCTCTCGCATCAGGTGGTAGCAGTGCAGAACATGTAGCATCCGATGCAGCAATGTATTCCGCTTCGCAAACTGAATCGGCCACAGTATGTTGCTTAGAACTCTTCCAGCAAACAGCTCCTCCATTCAGAGTAAATACATAGCCCGACACACTTCTGCTATCATCACAATCTGACTGAAAATTGAAATCAGTATATCCCACAAGTTTCAGATTAGAATCTCCATAGATAAGCCATTGGTCTTTAGTATTTCTCAAATACTAAGAATTGCTTTTGCAACCTTCTAATGCTTCTCACTTGGATCAGACTGGTACCTACTCACTATCCCTAGTGAATAGGCCACATCCAACCTCATACATGTCACAGCGTGCATAATAGATCCCACTGTCGAAGCATATGGTATTCTACTCATGCACTTTCTCCTCAGGAGTTATCGGACAATCCTTCTTGAAAAGAGTAATTCCATGGCCTATCGGAAGATAGCCTTTCTTGAAATTATCTATGTTGAACCGCTTCAACAAGGTATCAATATACGTGGATTGGATAGTCCAAGCATCTTTCTAGATCTATCTTTATAGATCTTCATCCCAAAGATGTAGGATGCTTCTCTCAAGTCCTTCATGGAGAACTGTGATGATAGCCACAGCTTCACATTCTGCAAAGCCGGAATGTCATTTTCTAGTAATAGTATCTACATATAGCATAAAAAAAATGACTACAGAATCAGAAGCCCACTTGTAGACGCAAGGCTCTTCTCCGTTCTTAACGAAGCCGTACGTTTTGATCACCTTATCAAAACGCATGTTCCAACTCCTAGACGCCTGCTTAAGTCCATAAATAAATCTTTTCAGCTTGCACACTTTCGACTCATCTGTGGATGTGAACCCTTCAGGTTGTATCATATACACCTCTTCTTTCAACTCCCCGTTAAGGAAAGCAATTTTGACATCCATCTGCCAGATCTCATAATCTAAGTGTGCAGCGATAGCAAGCATAATCTGGATTGACTTAAGCAGTGCCATAGGAGAAACGTCTCATCATAGTCAATACCATAATGCTGACGGTAACTCTTGGCAACTAGACGGACTTTATAGGTCTCCACCTTCCCGTCCGCTCCTCTTTTCTTCTTGAAAATCTATTTACACCCGATGGATTTTATCCCTTCGGACGGATCAACCAGTGTCCATACACCATTGATCTTCATGGACTCCATCTCGAATTTCATGACCTCAAGCCATTTTTGGGAGTCAGGCCTTTGCATGGCCTCCATATGGTGATCAGATCCTCATCGTTCTTATCAAGTTCGATGGGATCACCATACCAGACCAGAAAATCATAATATCTGTCCGACTGATGCAGTACTCTACCGGATTTCTTTAATGGCGCCTCTACTGGCTCCGAATTCGATTCACCAATCAAATCCAATTCTATGTATCGGTCCTCCCACCTCATGAACTCCATCAAGTTCAATTTTACAGGCATTAGCTCCTTCACCAAGGAACTCTTTTTCCAAAAAGACTGTCCGACTGCTAACAAACACCTTTTGCTCTGTAGCGAGGTAGTAGTACCCTTTAGTTTTCTTTGGATACCCTACAAACAAGCATTTATCGAACTTCAGTCCAAGCTTATTTATCTTTAAATGCTTGACATAAGCTGGATACCCCAGACCCTAAGGTGTGAGAATACCGGCTTGCACCCAGTCCATATCTCATACGGAGTTTTATCGACAGACTTGCTGGGCACCTTATTTAAAATATAGCAGGCAGTTTCTAGAGCATATCTCCAAAAGGAGATTAGTAGACTCGCAAAGCCATCATGGATCGGACCATGTCTAACAAGGTTCGATTCCTCCTCTCCGACACACCATTATGCTGTGGTGTTCCAGGAGGGGTCCACTGTGAGAGAATCACATTCTCTTCCAGATATGTCAGGAACTCACTGGTGAGGTATTCACCTCCTCGATCTGACCGAAGGATCTTAATACTCTTCCCAGTTTGAACATTTCAAATGATTCTGACTTATGATTCATAAAATAGACATACCCATACCTCGATAGGTTGTTTGTAAACGTAATGAAGTAGTAGTATCCTCCTCTGGCACTTATATTCATAGGCCCGCATATATTAGTATATATTAGACCTAGGACATCGCTGGCTCTTTCACCTTTTCCTTTAAAAGGTGACTTAGTCATCTTATCAAGTAGACAGAACTCACAGGTAGGTAATGATTCATAATCATCTATCTCAAGGATACGTTCCTTGATCAACCTGTCAATCCTATTCTTATTCACATGACCAAGCCTATAATGCCAAAGGTAGGATTCACTAACATTATCTAATTTAGGACGTTTACTGACTGTGTACATTACATTAAAAGATCGTGATATTATGTATATGCCATGTTTCAATTGTCCATGCATAATTGTAGTATCATTCATAATGATATCACAAAAATCATTCTTTATTATAAACTTGTAATCAAGTTTGCCGAAAGGCCTACAGAGATGACATTCATCATAAAGGAGGGACAATAATGACAATCATTTAACATGACACTACTGGACTCAAGACAAACTGCAAAATTTTCAAGACCAGAACTGGAACAAGACTTCCATCTCCAACGTTAAGGAACCACTCGCCCTCTCGAAACTTTCTACTTACCTGCAGTCCATGCAACGAATTGCATATATTAATAGGTCTTCCGATATCTAATACCCAAGTAGTAGTATCACAAACAGAGAAATTGCAAGGTATTATCATATAAGTACCTTGTGAAGCAACCGCTTGCTTCTTTCTCTTATTTTTAGGCCTGTTTGGGTCAAAGGTGGCCAAATAGGCAGGACAATTTTTTTTCTAATGACCCAGCTTCTTACAAAAGAAGCACTCTGCCTGGCTCTTGTCAACTTTTGACGGTTTGCTCTACGTAGGATCGGCGGCACGGGATTTTTGCACATTTTTCTTCTTTCCTCTCCTAAAGGATCGACGCCCTGCAGATGAACCTCCCACTAAATTCACTGGCTCCTTCTGGAGCTGGTGATTCTTCTCAAAAATCTACAGTAATCCTAGCAAACCATGATAGTTTACCACAGGCTTCATCATTCTGTAATGATTGAGAAAGGATAGGTAGGATTTCGATAATGAATTGAAGATAGCATCCTTGCCTAACTGTTCATGCAACGAAAAGCCAAGTTTGCTAAGGCATTCAATCTACTCAATCATATACAATACATGATCGGTGACTGAAGCCCTCTCTCACATATGGGCATTGAACACTGCGCAGGAGGTTTTGTGTCTCTCCGCATCCTCAGGAGTACCGAAAGACTCATTCAACATTTGAATGATCTCCTTTGACTGTGCATCCTCGAACTTACAAATAAGTTCGTCGTTCATGGCTGCCCTCATCACGCAACGCACGGTCGTGTGGTCATTGAGCCACTTCATGGATCTCTCGCAACACGAGGAGCATTGGCTGCAGATTCTTCAGGTGCTTGATCCGTAAGGACATACAAAATCTTCTCGTGCTCCAACACGATCTTCAACTTTCGATACCAGCTATCGAAGTTGGATCGATGAACTTTGCTGTCCAACAGTGTACAGAGGGATAGTGTGTTGGTCATAACTAAAAGGAGAAACATTAACCTATTAGTATATGAATTATTTTTAATCCTGAAGATATTGACTTTAGTCTAAAGGTCCTCCCACTATTTTTACAAATTGGTAGCCTCTACCTCCAACTCAAGAATTACACTAATTCCTTAGTGGGTACTAGAATCCACATGACTGCATTCAGGCTCGAGTGTGGCTCGGCCAACCCTAGTGTATCCATGGATAGGTTCATAACCAATTGTTTTTCCAAACAACTTCTAGCAATAAGTTTTGCCCCAGGCATCCCTTCAGCAAGCGTGTGGCGCCTCCACTGAAAATCTCGATTAGGTCAACTATTAACATGGCACACCAAGTGCTCCAACAAATGGATGTCTGGGCCTGAGTGTGGCTCGACCAACCTGAGCATTGATCTGAAGGTATATCATGATGGTCATATGATGAATGATAATTCCAATATGTAATAGACACCAGGCGTGTGGCGCCTCCAATACCTATTTGGAATATTGGACTCATTATCAGCACCTTAGTGGGAGGCAATGACCAAGTTATCTCATAACTTTATCACCTTATGGACCTAATAATTTAGAGAATTTGATTTCATTGATCTGAGGATATGAGAAAGTTGACCTGCAAGTTGCAAATCCTCCCACTTACTTCACTAAGTCATGTAAAAGATTAAGCACAAGCTGGTCTAAAGACACCTAAATCAGTCACACTGATTCACCTTAATGGCACGGGTCTGCACGAATCGACTGGTGACCTAATCAAAACATAATCTACCATGTTGGCCAGGTAAGTGAGATCAATGAAAGGGATATGCCCTTAACTCATCGTAGATGCATCTAGGTGAATAGCTCTCAATTAAAAACCACTTGATCGAATCTGCCAAACTTACCTTAGATACCAACTGATTAATTAGTTTTGATTTGGCACACCAGAAGGTTCGGGCTCAACCACGGAACCATGATCATGATCTATTTATTAGGTCAAACACATGGACTTGATCAAACTACAACTATTGAGATTGATCTAAAGAAATACTGATCTGATCTAATTCAATACTTGATTAGATTTAATCAATTTCTCTACATGGTCCATATGTGTTTCTAACCCTAAGTCTAACCCATTAGAAGGACCTGGTTCATACTAATCCTTTGTCCATCGTTTTATGTGATGTCTTAATGATCTTCAATTCTCAAATCTAGATCATTCAAAACTTAATTCATAATTAAGTGTGTGAAACGTGTGTTTCAATCTGTAGAACTATTCTACAAGAGTTTCAGATGAAGCATACCATATGTTTCAATATATGAAAATAAATTTTCATAATATGTTTAACAATTAAACATACATAGGTATGATCTAAACTTCATACATACATCTCATGTATCATGACAACCTTTAGATCTATACTGTTTATATCATATGTAACATGCAATTCAAATCTAAAACAATTTTATATCTGAATTTTATCCTATTGTAATGAATCATAAATCACTTTAGATCCAATCTAAACAAATTTATGATCAAAATAATACACAAAAATTTGTTCACTTTTCTTCTTCATGAAATCGGATCACAATGACACCCCTACACATCATAAGAGAACCCATCGAATAGACAAAAGAAAGATTAATCTCTTCAATCTCCAATAATCGGACGGTCTGGTGATCTCATCAATCCGAATACTAGGCTACTAAGATTTGAAATCTAATTTCATACATAATTACATCAACATATAATTATTGACAAAACTATTTTATGTCATGAGCATATCCTTGATCTTATCAATTATATTCTTCATCTAATCTAATTAGATTTAATGTATCATATACATCATATCAGATCTGAAACACATCTTATACTGATTATAAAATATCAATTTCAGATTTAATATCATATAGAAAATTAATTAGATGCAAATATAAATGCATAAGGAATAAATTTTTGATAAATTCTGTCTTCGGCAGTACTAAATTCCGATATGATTCAGATCTAAATATCCATCAAAATGGATCTAATTCAGATCTAAAATAAATCCCACTTCATAAGGAAAACAACAACATTAAAATTCTGTTAAAACAAATTTAAAACAGATTTTAATTCACGTTGTTATTCCATCAAAAATTTAGCAATAGCAGAATTCTGTTATAACAGACTTATAACAACCTCAATCAACATTGATTAGGCACCTCTAATCCAATCAAAATCAGATCAAAAATTTTATAGAAACAGATTTAAATTAGATTTAATGTCCCATAAAAAATTTCAATTACATCTGATGTAATTATTTTCAAAAAATTCCGTTATGCATACATATATTTCAGGCCTGCTCTGATACCAGTTGAAGGGAAGGAACAGTTTCCTTCCAAAAAGCTCAGGTTGCATCTAAAAATTTTTCTACTATTCTACTTGATTAAGGATCAAATCCTTACCTGATTTGCAGTGGAATCAGAGATCAAATCTCAATTTATCTGATATAAACCTTCGCAGAGGTCTGAATGTGCAGACCTCTACTTCGCATGCACGCCAGACGCTGCAGAAAAGCAGATAAACTCCAATCCAATTGCCTTCGCAACACAATAAATCGAGAGATGAGATGTGCTGGTGTGACACCTCACACCAGCAGATGAGATGCCCAAAGAGAGGTCACACCCAAAAGAAGAGGGGCGGCAACAAGGGGAGAGGCCAAAGGGAGAAAGGGACCTTTCTCTCTTCTCATGCCTCTCTCTTTCTCTCTTCTCTCAATCTGATTTGTTTTCTATACATCCATAAGTAGAAACCCTCTCTATTTATAGATGATTCTCATGATCCAATGAGAGTAGGACTCCTAACTCAAATCTGATTTGAATTGGTCCAATACTCATGAAAGAAAGATTCCTACATGAGATAGAATTGCCATCACATATGACAATCAACTTGCACCCACTCCCACACCCATTTAGGACGCCCCAAATAAGCACCAAATCAGGTTTTGGTCATCCTTCATAAGAGGAGAATCCCAGTGCAAGTGGGAATACTCATATCTCATCCAAAACAGGTCCAATTCAAATCCGATTCGAAGCTGGTTCGAAATAATTTCGAAAGAATGTCAATCCCAAACTCTTTAGGACTTTTGTACCAAATCTAACTTGGATTTTGGATCCAATTTAAGACTAATTAATTCAGATCTAATCTGAAATTAATCAGCACTTAAATCCAATCTTTCATATGCTCCATAGATCATAGATCAAAAACTGTTCATCTCCGAGATCGAACCGGAACCTCATGTGTACTGCTAGCTAGACATAGTCAACTCTTCAATTCCGTTTGATCCTTAACTTAATTCTCAATCAAGTTAGCTTATATATTTAATCAAGTCTAGTACTTCCATATTGGACATATAAACATAGGCCAATTCTTTCCTACTTTGTCTGACTTGTGTGCATGACTCCATAGGTTCAAACACTAAGCTGGTAGCACAAGAACCAATTCCTGCACTGATCGAGATACCATCTAGCAATGGTTTCCGATATCCAGATAGATCGAATTATCGCAAAAAAATATTTCAAAACCCATACACATGGTTACCGCATAATTCATCTTTTTGATTCTGAATGCTTTAGGATGGTCTCAGGTTAACTGTCAATCGAGATTGCTTCATCCGCATTGTATTTCAACCTTTCAAATCCATCTCATGGATTACCCTGATCAAAATTTTGCTAAATTGAAATACAGCGATACATCAACTTCAATAATCTGGAGGGATTAATCCCATCTTGATCCACACACAGATTTCGCAAGTACTTGACTATACCCAGTAATCTTCTGTTACTGCATTAAAAATTCAGATAGTCCGACACCAAAGCACAGTGAGTTGCTTGTAAGTCACTATGGTGATCTCAGGTCTGAAAGACATTTATACTCATATGTTTTGCGAGCAGCTCTTGACAGCAGAATGCTCAGCAGGTGAGTCATCTGTTCAGTGATGATGTACCCCTACATCTCACCTGTATGCCATACCAATGTCACCACACTCTTGGTTAAGAGGACAACTAACCCATATGGCACACAACGACCTCCACTTGATAAACGTCATCGTCCTATAATGACGTATCATTTGGTCGCGAACATGTTTCAGAACTATACGATAAATCCTCTTTTTATCGTATACTAGCATAGTTCTAAGGACTTTATCACAGCACAGGAGTTCAAAGAAGATGTTACTTTATAATAAAAAAATATCAGAATAATTTTTATTCATTAAATAATAATTCATATACAAAGATGAACTCAATCGTCAAACGATTGATTTTAGAACACAATTCCCAATAGTCTCCTTCTCTTTTTCATTTTCTTCCCTATAGGATCCTAAGAGGGACATACAGGACACCTCACTTCATCCAAAGGCCCTTCCCAGGCTCTTTTTCTTTCTTTTCTCAACAATCAAAGGCAGTGCCGCAAGTGGCGACCAGGGGCTGGCCACTAGCATCCCCTCTCCCTCATTCTATTACCCTCGAGGTTGTGAGGTTGTGAGCTTTGTCTCTAGATAAGAAGAAAAAGGGGGAGATGAGGGGGCCACCAGCATCCCCTCCCTCTTTCTATTACCTTGAAGGGTGCACTCTGTTAAAACAAAACAATGCCCTTGTCCCATTATTCCACACCATCCCACCCCATTGCTCTCTCACCTCTCATTTTCTTTCTCTGTTGTGAAACCAAAAGAAAGAAAGAAATGGAGGGTCTTTCCCACCCCCTTTTCCTCCCTCTTCGTTTCCCTCTCCTTCTATCTCTCTTCTTTCTCTCGTGTATGCATGTGCGTGCATGGTAATGGAAGCAAAAGGGCTATTGTGCCCTCTTCTATCCCTCTTTCCATCCCACAATCTCTCTTTCTCCCCTTGTTCCCTTGCACCATCTCTCACTCTCTCCCTCTCTCTATCTCTCCTCCTTCAGAAGTGTGGGTGTGGATATATTTGCATGTGTTGTTAGACAAAGAGCAGTCATGCCTTTTTCCCATGGTGTTATCTCTCTTCTTTTTCATTTTCTCCTACTCAGTATGTATGTGTGTAGATTGTGGGTAAGGGGCCTGCATTATGCCATCTTGTATTGCATTGTAGTGCACAATAGTGTAAGGTTGTGATGAGATATTATAATAATAGCCATTATCCTATTATAACAATCATGAGTTTAGAAAATTGGAACTTTGGAATTTTAGAAAAAATTTATAAATTATTTTGAAATAGCCATAATTTGATATGTGTGTGATTTGAGGATGATTAGGTCCCGAGGTATGTAACAAAGTGATTAGATTGTCTAATTGTTGGCATCTGCAATGTAAGTAACATCTACACTTTATAGTTATCGTTCAAGACTAATTGTGCAGATTATTTTCATGATTCCAAAATATATTATGTATGAAATTCTTACATAACATGAGATTCAATTGGTTATTGCAATTATCCCAATTAAATTATATGATTGAATCATCAATATAAGATCAAGCATGAAAAAATTATGTTCCTTGCATGTTCAGTTGTACATTCAAAGTGATACAGTAAAAGAATGGAAACTTGGTTTATATATGTATATGTGTATCACCCGACTCATAGCCTGACTAGTGATGATTCTCAAATCACAAGGGCAAAAATGCATGTCCACAAGAGTGATCATGGTGATACCCTGCACAAGAGCATAGGTGGGGATCCTGCCATGGAGGTGATCATGGTGATCCTCAAACGACAAGGGTAAAAATGCAGGTCCAGAAGTAAAATTGTGGTGATACCTAAGCCATAGAGGTATAAATGTGGCTGTAGTTCAGGCTGTAGAGCAAAAATGAATGGATACACGACTATAAGTATGCATATCAGTATGAGCATGGTATGATAATGAGACTTGGATAATCTATCTTATTATGATTCCAAGTATCGATTCATTGTGTATGAATCATCAAATAGGATAAAAGCATCATTTTAGTGTATGAATATTATTGGAACTAATTGTCATGAAATCACCTATACACATGTATCATGTTTTGTATAATTAATTAAGCTATGTTATATAATTTATCTTGATTTGATTCTATAAAGTGGATTTATTACTTATTGAGTTGTGAGCTCCTAATCTTCATCTATATTTTTCAGACCCAAGGATCAAAGGCAAGTATCAGAATTTTTTAGAAGTGTTATTGGGGAAGTCCGTCTTGCCAGTTAGTATGCTTGGTTTTGAGAGTGGTGTATATTAAAGTGTGGCCTATGTTATATATAAATACTTAGTTGCTGAAAGTTTGAGTTGTAATTTTGGAAACATATCTTTAGCTATGGCTTAGGATGGTATGTATGGCTTGATGTGATATTTCAATTTAGTAGTTTGATAGTTCTAGCAATCATTATTGCATGTATATGAGTAATATGATTTCCATGTTACATTGATTCATGACAAGTGAAATGCCTTGCATGGTTATAGGGCCAACCTTTGTGAGTGTGCAGTGACTTTTCATGCCCTTGATATGTGATTTGGGATCGAGGGCATGATAGTTGAAGTGGTACAGAGCAAAAGTTTAATTTTATCAGAAATTATCTAAGTCCTAGGATATGACATACATGAAGTGTAGTTGGGATAGGTATCAAATACTAGGATATAATTCTTATAAGGAACTAGAATATTTTTATATTATAAGTGATTAATAACCTTAAATCTTAGTTTATTTGAAACCTTATAAAGAACTTCTATTATTGCTTTAGTATGGATTGGAAATGGCACCCTATCGTGTTAAGAAGGTCGCCAATATTATTCATGACTTTCATATAGAGGAACCTTCAAATCAATAGACTGACAGCATTGGTCAACAGGAGGGAGCTGCAACCTCGACCGCGAATATCCAGATTGAGCCATAGTCAATTAGTGTTGGGGCCCATTCAGTGCAATGTGGTGGTATTTTAGAATTTAAGAAGGTGGCTCCACCAGCTTTCAAAGGAATTACGGAACCATTGGACGCTAAGAATTGGCTAGATGAATTAGAGAAAGCTTTTGCCATTGTAAATTGTCCAGAAGAAGACAAGATAACTTATGCCTCCTCCATGCTACAAGTCTCTGATTGGAGGATAGTACCAACCAAGCATGCCTCTAAAAGAGATCTTTACCTGGGGGAAATCTATAGGGCCTTTTATGAAAAATCCCTCCTTCCACTACTAAAGCTCAAAATGAATAAGAATTAATTACTTTAAGGCAGCGAAGCATGCCTATAGATGAAGCTATATTAAATGAATTTGCCGAGTTTGCCACGAAGTTGGTAGAGGATGAAGAGACCCGAGCAGCCAAGCCTGCAAGTTTCAAATGGGCTTAAGGGCAGAGATTAGGAAAGGCATGGCACCTTTCCAGCTAACTACCTATGGAGAAATTGTAAATACAACATTGATAATAGAAAGAGAAATTGAGCGAGAACAAAAGGAAAGGGAAGACTAGAGAAAGAGGTATAGACCAGTGATGGTGCAAAGTGGGCAAATCTCGGCCTAGCACAAAGAAACTAATCCAACAAAATGTGGTTATACAGCAGGAAGGGAGTTCTAATCATTGTTCATAGTAAGGGAAGAATCTTTTCGATACAAACTACCCCTAGAACATCGGTGCTTGTTTTAGATATGGACAGCAGGGTCACAAAATGGCAGCTTGTCTAATGACAACTGAGAGTTAGACTGCTTCGGTATCTTCTATAGCTCAGCTAACTCAAGCACCTGTAGGTAGAACCCATACTATTGTATAGGAATAGAAGAGGGAAATCTCAGAAGAAACCCACAATACCAGCTATACAGTATATCCTGGCAGCACGAAGATGTATAGGAACGTTAACTTTGGTTAGATAGGTATATATATGTTGTAGTTAGCTACTTTTTTGTTGTTTAAATATATTGGGCACTATAAAACTTATTGTCTTGCGGGTTTAAGGAAGTTATGATTCAATAGTTAGGCTATTAACTGTTCTATAAGACAAAGTATTGAAATCCAGGATGTTGAGAATGAAAGGTTGTGGTAAGTGAAACTAAAGATTATAGTTAATTGACAGAGAAAACTATATCTATAAGACTAAGATTTAAAGTTTAGAGCAAGAGAAATTGTTCTGCACTTAAATGTTTGAGATATGATATAAACATGTATGGTGTGAGTATTTTGGGAGAAGAATGATTTCAGGAATCTCTAGTATTTAGTAGAATGAATAAATCAGAGTTGCCCACAATGAAAGAGTGGTGGAATTATAACCCACAAGTTTCTCGGAAATTGTTTATGCATTATCCGTGACATTAGCCTTAGAAGAAGATATTTATTCTGTATATATTTATAATCCAGTTTAGAATTTATCTTTGAGTATATATTTGATGGTCATTCTATGTAAGTAATTAATCTTTCTATGATGGTAATTGCAGATAAATGGAAGTTATCATATTACATCAGAAATCATTTTGGCAAAATAACTGAAAGTTAGGACTTCCCAAACCAGCCTATAGATGTGAACTTCACAATGAGCAATATGTAAGATCATTCGCTGATATTGTCTCAAGTCAGAAAGAAGGGCCACTCAACATTGTTAGGTTGTAGGGTCCTATAAGATTGGAGCCATAGGAATCAGAGGAGAAAGCAGATACTTTAGGCATTAACCGGCTCAAGAACAACTTCAATTTCAAAATTAAAGACCTAAACTTTGAGGACAAAGAATATTATTAAGTATGCATGCCAAAGAGTCGATGCCAGCTATCAGGAGCAGCAATTGGAACATTGAGAATTAAAATAGGACTATGACATAGGATTGAGAAGATACCAAAATCAAATGGGTGAATGTGGTTGGTTAAAGCAAGAAATAGACAATATAAGAAGATGTTCCATCCAAATACTAAATCAGCTATGGGAGAAAATTTTCTATAGGAAAAAAGGAGGTGGCATAAGATAAGGTATAATTTTTTTTGTATACAATAGATATTTATTTCACATACATTATCCTAGTTATTCGTTTTGATTTACATTGAGATTTATATGCTTAATGATCTAGTAGCACGATAAATTTTGAATCATCCTATTAGAGTATTATTGTATTTATGGCATTAGATATATTTATGGTAGTAACATATTAGGTTTATTTTATTTTTTACTTCCATGCCTTATTTGTATATGTTCATTTATGCTAAGTTATATGTACATATCTCTACAAATATTAATACAACCCTAAAGAGGGGTTTGTTGCTTTTACCCATATTTTTCATGGTATCAGAGCCAAAACCCTAACCCTAGGTTAAGCTGCCGCCATAAGTGATCATCTCCGATGGATCCTCTACCACCGATTACTCTCTTTCTTCTCCTTCTCTTTTCTTTCACATACCCATATATCCCCCGTGGATCCACATATCCATCATCAAATCTTATCTTTTCTTTCATATTAGTTTTCTCATTTTTACTGCTTGCTACAGTACCACTATAGTACTGTCGCAACAATTCTGCTCCAGTACTAGTTTACTATAGTGAATCCCGCTACAATACCAACCATCAATTTCTTGATGTGACTTTTATTCTATCATCTTACAACAAACTTATGGTGGCTAACGTGTCTTCACTACTTTCCGTCATCAACATCAAAACCTTGGTTTCGATTGAACTCATCGACACCACCTATCTTTTTTGGAAGTAAGTATTTCTGAACGTGCTTGAAAGTTTTGGAGTCTCTTTACATGTAGATGGCATAGCAATCATCCCTTCTCAAACAATTGAGAGAACCGATAACAAAGTTTTGGCTAATCCGGCCTACTCTACTTGGAAGAAAGAAGATACAACTATACTTTCATGGATTAATGCGACATTGTCTCTGAGTATTTTACAAATGGTGATATCTACTTCACCAAAGAGAATGTACGAGGCTTGGATGGAGATTGGGGCATATTTCTTAGATAAAACTGCATCCACCACATTCTCTCTCAAGTCGAAACTTCAAAATATAAAGAAGGGAACAATGAGCATGACCAAGTATATGCAGAAGGTCAAGGCTATTGAACACACCCTAAATGCAATTGGAGAAGGTAAGTCAGATCACAACCTTATGATGGCTATTCTTTTAGGGCTTTCAGAAGAATATCGAGGATTTGTGAGTGCACTGAACACTCACCGAACTAAGCCCACCTTCGATCAACTCCATCCTCTCCTCATACACGAAGAGATTGAAGTATAAAGGAGAAGTCATCATCTGGCAAACTCATCACAGGATGCCAGTGCCCTTTATGCCAGTCGAGGCTGAGAAAATCGAGGTGGTCGTGGATGTAGATCTCGTGGAGACCACGACAGAAAGGAGATCGTGGATAGCCGTATGGTCGAGGATCTCCGAGAGCACATCAGCCAACATCCTCTTCATTACCATGCATTGGAGTGCAGTGCCAGATATATGACAAATTCAATCACACTGCTCTCCAATGCAGATAGAGCTTTAATCATGCGTTTGTCTCGGACAATCTTCCACAAACTTTTGCAGCCATGAACCATCACGAATCTCCTAAGGAGGTCTGATATCCTAACACTGGTGCTTCTAATATATTACGTCAAATCTAGGTACACTTTTGAGCTCTAAGCCCTATAATGGAAGAGATAGAATTTTTGTTGGTAATCATCAACTACTTCCTATTGCAAAAGCTAGTGAAACAAAATTGAATACTCCTACTCAATCTTTTGATTTAAAAACTATTCTCATTATTCCTTCTATAAAATGCAACTTGTTTTTTGTTCATCAGTTTTGTCACAACAATAAATCAAACCATGGTTTGCCGTACCGGGCCGAACCGCCCGGTACGGGGCATACCGAGCCGGACCGTCCCTTACCGGTCTGGTTCGGGCCTGTTTTTCGGAAAAAGACCCCGAACCGCACAGAACCACCCGGTTCGGTGCGGTTCGGGCCCATACCGCCCGAAATCGGGTGGTACGGCTCGGTTCTGGACCGGTTCGGGGTGAACCGAACCATACCGCCCAAGGGAGGGGGGAGGGGGGAAGATAGGGGCCTTTTCACGTGATTGGGGGGATGGATGGGGGAGAGAAATGGGCGTGGCCCACTTCACATGGGGGAGGGCCTGGTGCTTTAATAAGCACCAGGCCTTCGGTGTTCTTTGAGAGTTCTCAGAGAACACCCATGGCGCCCACTTAATCGTTAAGACCTCCAAAAAATTAGAAAAGAAGGCAAAATTTCGTGAAATTGGAGGAGTGATTTGAGAAGAGGCTGATCTTTGGCCGGAGGTAAGATAATCTATTATTTTGTTAGTAAATATTTTTTTTTATTTTTATTGTTAGAAATAGGATAAAAATGAGGTAAAATAAAAATAGGAGAAAATCATGCCAAAATCTTATGATTTTGGTATGATTTAATTATATGTGATAGATCTTTGGAAGATCTACATGATGACACCAAAATTGTTAATTTTTGTTAATTATATATTTTTAAATATTTTTAAATATTTATTTATTTAAAAATTAAAAAAATAAATAAATTTTAGGAAAAAAAATTAGAGTTTGGGAATCATGTTTAGAATGATTCAAGCTACTTAAATCTAATATCAATTTTTTTTCAAATATTTAAATTAAAAAATTATTTTTTTAATTATTTAAATTAAAAAATTTAATTATAAAATAAAAAATATATAAAAATAATGTTATATTTTAGTTAATTTAAAAATATTATTTGAAGCATATAACATATTTATTTTGAATTTATAAGTTTTAAAATAATTATTAAAATTATTTTAAAATTATATATAATTATTTTAATTATCATAAAACTATCATGTTTTGTTATACTTGCATATATTTTAATTATATATATATACTGCAGACGATCTTGCACGTGGAGTAGGGTCCATGGATGTAACTGGATCATCCTCGCATTATGGATCCTATTATCCATAGCCACCTTATGATCCATATGCATATGGTGCATCCGAGGCATCATCTTCTAGTGGTTACTACCCTATGCAGCCTGGAGCATCTTACGGATCAGATTTTGCTACTGACATATTTGGATGGGTTCCTCCACAATCGTACCATCATCTCGAGGATACTTCTCAGAGTCAGAATTTTAGCGAGAGGTCTGAGATGTCTTACAATCCAGAGAGGATGCCTTATGGGATGATGAATATTCGAGAGTACAGTACAGCTTGGTTAGAGGGTTGGACTGATATCCCTTCAGACTATGTTGATGATCCAGACATCTACGAGCATCACAGATACTCGATAAGAAATTAAATGTAGAGTACATCTTAAGATTCGTATATCAGTTATTGTGCTTTGTACTTAAATATTTAGATACATTTTAATGCGTATTTTATATATTTTTTCTTTAGTTTTAAGATGACATAGTTGAAATATAATGTAAATAAATATATGTTTGAAATTTTGGATCAAAATCTTTGTACCGCAACCTAACTCCAAATTGAACCCAAATATGTCAATAATATGTAATATAATGCCATATTAAAGTTGTATTTATCAATTATTAACTTCAAAAATCCAAAAAAAAAAATTAAAAATCGAAAAAAATATTGTGTACCGATATCAGACCGGTACGCCTAGGCATACCATGTGTCGGTATGGTACCGGTACCATATCGTACCTGTCCGGGACCGGCACGCCGTCCGGTACCAGTATAGCGAACCTTGAATCAAACATTCGAATTTAACTAGTTTTTTGTGAAGAACAAGGAAACCGAGATGGAGCTTTTACGATGCAGTAGTTTGGGAACATCACTTCATCTTTTATTTTCAAGAGTTGCAAGCATAGAGAATAAGCCACAAACTACTTTGGTTGCTAAGACACTTAGCAGCGATCTTTGTCATAGGAGGTTAGGTCATCCAAGTCAATTATTTTTGTTTAAGTTTATGAAAGAGAATAATGTACCCTTTGAATATGGAATAAATTTGTCTTATTGCAACGCATGTTATATTGGCAAACATGTGCAGCTTTCCTTTACTAAATCTGAGTCCTTTTCGACTTTTCCTTTAATTGATTCGTTTGATGTATGGCAAGTACCTGTTAATTATGTTTCTAGTTTCAAGTATTATGTTCTATTTGTGGATGATTATTCTCACTATTCATAGGTATATTTATTAAAATTCAAGCATGAGATGTTTGACAAGTTTCTTGAATTTAAGGCTTTAGTTGATAATATCTTTCAACAGAAAATTAAATCTTTCCGATTTGATGGAGGAAAAGAGTATAATAATGAAAATTTTCTTACTTTATTCATAAATATGGTATAATTCACAAAATTTCTTGTCCACATATACCACAACAAAATGGGATAGCTAAACGAAAATATAGATACATTGCTAATATTGTTAGAACTATACTTTTTCAATCTTACATGCCAGCTAGATTTTGGGCTGATGCAATTCAAACTGTTATTTTTCTCATTAATCGTACTCCCCCTATCACTGTCTTAAAGGGCAAATCACCTTACTATGTCTTGTATGGCTATCCTCCTTGTGACTTGATCATAAGCTCTCTCCTCGATCTCTACCTTGTGTTTACTTGAAAATATCTGGTAAACACAAAGGATTCCAATGCCTTTATCCAAGCACTAGTAAAGTTTATTTTTCTCTACATGTTACATTCATTGAATCTATTTTTCTATACTCTTGTCCAAATTTACTGATTCTGCATATTCTCATTCATTTTTTCAATTGTTTCAAGATTTTTTATCAAATCCACCTCTATTAGGTAGTGATCCCTCTACCCTCAAAGCAATCTCACAATCTGATTTTCTTCCTAACAACAATTCTACTTCTTTTAGGTACTCTACTCCAAATGTTTCACTAAATTCCTCACAATTGGAAGGACTATCTACCGACGAGATCTCTGTCTCCTCTTCCTTAGGACTAAGACACATGCCTCATCTGATAATCTGAACCAACCTCATATCTATACTAGAAGACCTCATCCTCCCAAATCTAAAACTGAATCGCCAATCAAAGCCAAAACCACAACAGAGCCTGCACTCCAAATCGGACAGGTCCACAACAAGGGACAGATCCCTCACTCGGACTGGCTGAGACCGATCCAGTTATTGGGACCGGTTCCTTTGATGTGATCAAGCCACCACCCTCGTCTACACCCTTCATCGCTCTTACATTGTCTCCTATAGCACCCACTCTATGCTTACGAGATTATTTATCTGAAAGCGAGATATGTCCTTGTCTCTCCTAGCTTCCATGGCTTCTACTTTTCCTACTAAATGTAACTCTTTTTCTGAAGCCTTTCAGCATGCAGATTGGCGATAGGCAATGTTGGATGAATATCAACCTTACTCTCCAATGCTACTTGAAATCTTATACCTTCGCCATCCTCTGTTAATCTCATCGATTGCAAGTGGGTCTTCAGCATGAAACAGAAGGTGAATGGCTCTTTGGAGCACCTCAAAGCTCGATTAGTTGCTGAAGGCTATAAATAGCAATCAAATATCAACTTAGATGAGATCTCGATAATTAAGCCTGCTACTATTCACACTATCCTATATGTTGCTATCTCTTCTCGGTGGTTTCTTCAACAATTGGATGTTAAAAATACATTCCTTCATAGGGTGTTGTCTGAGAAGGTCTACATGAAGCAGTCGCCTAATTTTGTGTATCCATCCTACCCCCACCATGTTTGTCGCTTGCGGAAAGCTATTTATGGCTCAAAGAGGCACACTGTGCCTAGTTTTAATAGTTTACTCTTTTCTTTCTGAGTTGGGCTTTCAGGGGAGTACATGACCCTTCTACGTTGGTGTTCCGTTCTTCACAAGGGATCATTGTCCTCTTATTATATGTTGATGATCTTATCATTATTGGTAGCTCCTCATCTCTATTGGCTTCCTTAATTTTCACCTTGCATGTTGAGTTTGCAATGAAAGATCTGGACCCTCTTCATTACTTTCTGGAAGTGAAAGTATCTAATTCGACTAGTGGTGTATTTCTTACTCAACAAAAGTATGCTCATAACCTTCTGGAGCATCATGGTTTCTCCTCTAATAAGCCAGTCTCTACTCCTCTTGCGCTTAACACCAATCTATCCACTCATAAAGGTCGTCTACTTAAGGACTCTTACACTTATCGTCAGATCGTGGGGCTTTGCCATATCTTATTTTCACTCATCCAGACATCTCTTATGCTGTCAACCTCATGGCCCAATTTTTGCATGCTCCATGTGAACAACATTTCCAAGCTGTCAAGCGCATCCTTTGCTACATTCATGGTACTTTGTCCTATGGGCTTCAGTTTTCTCGATGTCAGTGTCCATCCTTAGTGACCCATTCAGATACGAATTGGACAAGATGTCCTAATACTCAGTGCTCCATTTCTGATTTTTGTATCTTTCTAGATCCAAATCTTATTTTCTGATCTGCTAAGAAACAACCTTCTATATCTTAGTCAAGCTTTGAAACCAAATATCGCTCTGTCAGATTCACGCTTGCTGAGACCATCTAGATTCATCATCTTTTTTGAGATCTTGGCATGACCCTTGTGCAGCCTATCTCTATTTGCTATGACAATCTCAGCACTACTTATATTGTTGCCTATCCGGTTCTTCATGCATGCACTAAGCACACTGAGCTTGAACATCATTTCCTACGAGAGAAAGTTCAAATAGGCGATTTGTCTTTTGTTCATATTTCTTTTGACAAATAACTTGCTGATATCTTCATGAAGCCATTGTCCACTTCCTAATTTAATCTACTTCGATCCAATCTTCACATTCAACCGCGGGATGTTCAGATTGCAGGGGGATATTAGAGTATATTATTGTATTTATGGAATTAGATGAATTTATGGAACTAGCATATTAAGCTTATTTTATTTTTTACTTCTATGCCTTATTTGTACATGTCCATTTATGTTAAGTCATCTATATATATCTCTATAAATATTAATACAACCCTAGAGATGGGTGTATTGTTTTTACCCGTATTTTTCAATTTTGATTTACATTGAGATTTATATGCTTAATGATTTAGTAGCACGATAAATTTTGAATCATACTGTCTAAAAATTTTGTGGCTAGTTAAATATTTTGAATAAAGGATCAGATCTTGTAGAATGCTAAAAGCTGTAACCTAAACCAAAGGACTAGAATATGGACATCTATCCCTATATAATTAGTATTTTATAAGGTAAGCAATAATAGATTTAGGCCTCTATTTACTAAGATGATAACAAAGTTAGATCTCTTGTCTATTGGAAGGATAATCAGAAAGTAAAATAATTGATATTGGAACTTGTACATCAATAGTGGAATGAATTCATCAAATCCACATATTATGATGGGATCATTTGTAGGAGTAAAAAGATTATGGAAGGCATAGCATATCTAGATTATTCTAGATTGTAGGTATACAAATTTTGAGGACAAAATTTAATTAATAGGGGAGGATGTGAAATTCGATCCAAAATCATGACCCAAACCCTTGCGAGCATTAAGGCGTGCCCATAGGGCGGTGCCTTCATTGATGTGGAAGCATACAGGGGAACCACATTTCCTTTCCTTTGTGAGATAGAGGAGTAGCACTCCATTAAAACCAAGTGATGCCCCCATTCTTCTATTTTCCCCCATGCATTCGACCTCTCCTCCCAGCACATCCAATGTCGCTTCGCTGCTCTCCTCACCTCTCACACCTTTTCAACCGCTGGTAAGTCTCCTTCTTTTCTTCATTTTCTTCCTTTGTAGGACCCTAAGAGGGATGGCACAGGATGCCCCACTTCACCACCCAAAGGCTCTTCCCAAGGTCCTTTTCTTTCTCCTCTTGGTGGTTAGAGGCTGTACCATAGGTGGCGGCCAAAAGGCCAGCCACTGGCATCCTCTCTCCATTGTTCTTTTACCCCGGCGCATGAGCCTTGTTTCTAAATAAGAAGATGGCTAGGGGGGAGGAGGGTGCACTCCATTAAAACAAAGTAACACCCTTGTCCCATTAGTCCACAGTGTCCCACCCCATCGCTCCCTTTTTTCTCTCATTTTCTCTCTCCATTATGGAACCAGAAGAAAGGAAGAAGTGGAGGGCCTTTCCCACCCTCTCTTCCTCCTCTTGTTTTGCTCTCCTTCTATCTCTCCTCCTCTCATATATGCATGTGTGTGCATGGTAATGGAGGAAAAATGGCTATTGTTCCCGATTATATCCATCTTTGCACCCTATTGTATCTCTTTTTCTCCCCTTATTACCTTCCACCAACCCGCACTCTCTCCCTCTCTTTATGTCTCCTCTGAGGGCATGGGTGTGGATATATGTGTGTTGGTACAGAGAGAGTAATTGTGCCTTTTTCTCATGATGTTATCTCTCTTCCTTTTCATTTTCTTCCAATTCTCCACTCTGTTGGTATGTGTGTTTGAGGTTGCAGGGAATGGGCCTACATGTACCGCATTCTGTCATATGGTAATGTATACCAAGGTAAGGTTGTGGTTGAAATATTAGAATAATATATATTTGCCTGTCGTAACAGTCATGAGTTTAGAAAATTGGAACTCTGAAATTTTAAAAAAATTTTAGAAATTATTTTGAAATAGCCCTAATTTGATATGTGTGTGATTTGAGATGAGTCTCGAGGAATCCGAACAAAATGATCAGATTGTCTAATTGTTGGCATCTGCGAGATAAATAATATCTACACTTTATAATAATTGTTCAAGAATAATTGTGCAGATGATTATCATAACTCCAAATATATTGTGTATCAAATGCTTCAATAATGTAAGATTCAATTTGTTATCTACCAGTTAAATTATATGATTGAATCATCATTATAGGATCAAGCATGAAAAATTATATTGGTCACATTCAGTTGTATATTCGAAGTGATATTGTAAAAGAAAAAAATTTGGTTTTTACATGTATATATGTGTATCACCTGACTCACAGCCTGACTACAAAATGAGTCTAGACTTAATCATAATGATCCCTAAGCCATAGGGGTAAAAATGCGGGTCCATGAGAGTGATCATGATGATACCATGCCAGAGAGGCATATATGGCAACTCCACCATGGGGGTACTTGTGGTGATCCCTAAGCAGAAAAGGGATAAAAAAAGCAGATCCACGAGTAGAATCATGGCGATACCTAAGCCGTAGGGGTATAAATGTGGCCATAGTCCGGATTGTAGAGTGAAAATGCATGGATACTCAGGTATCATGTGTGTACCAAGACATAAATATAAGCACAGCATGATTGTGAAATATGGATAATCAATCTTATTTTGTATAATTAAGTTGCATTATGTAATTTAGCTTTATCAGATTTTATAAAGTGGATTTGCTACTTACTAAGTTGTGAAGCTCATAATCTTCACCTATATCTTTCAAATCCAAAATTGAGAATCTAGTAAGTATTGGCATTTTGGGAAAGTGTTATTAGAGGCAAGGCCATCTTGCTAGTTAGTGTGCTTGGGTTTGATAAGTGGTGTATATTAAAGTGTGGCTTGGGGTTATGTATAAATCAAGAAAGATTGAACCAACGCTGGATGGCATACCAGTCATCGGCCAGTATAGTACGGTATCGATTTGGTACCATACAGAGTGTCGATACAAATAGTTAGCCAGTCAAACCGGCATGCCCAATTTTTTTTTGTGTTTTATTTTTTTTCGATTTCTAGGATAGCTAATCATTTTTTTGTTATTTTTTCAATGATTTTAAGTTCAAATTATTGTTTTTTGATCTTATTTGATGTTTGTATCACATTGGTACATCGGTGATTAAGTGTGTGATACAGATCTAAATCTAACATAATATTATGTTAAAAGGAAACAATCTTAAAAGACTAGATATTATTAAATCCTAAAATACTCAAATCAATTAAGAAATATAAAAAATAAATAATCAATACATAACGAGATTTAGAATCTCGTCGAGCATCGATGTTGTTTATAAATATCTAGATCATTTACATAATCTAGCAGAACATCAGCCGATCCCTCTAACCATGCAGTACTGTAATCCTCCGCACTCATCCCATAAGATACGCATGCTGGATTGTAACTTGCCCCAAATATCTCGCTGAAGCTCTGCTCTGAGAGGTATCCTCGGACTGATAGTATGACTATGGAGGAATCCATCCGAATATACCGACAGTAAAATCCGATCCGTAAGATGCTTCGGACTGCATAGGATAGTAGCCACTGAAAGATGATGTCTCGAATGCACCAAATCTATATTCACATATATCATAAGCTGCCTGCAGCTGTGGATAAGATGATCCAAAATATGATGAACCTAATACGTCCATGGATCCAACTCCACATGCGAGGTCATCTGCAACTACATGATATCCTAAATGACCTCGAAGGGCACATCGTCTGTATAAAATCATATCCTCACGAGCTCTACCAGCTCGTGCCTCATGGTCTTTATCTTGTGTGGCATGCATAAATTGGAACTTATCAAGGAATCAAAGACCACCTTACAGTTGCATCTCATAAACATTTGGTCTGCTATTCTCTACTCCCTTCCCGATTACCAGATCTATGACCATCAAAAGAACTATTATCACTGCTTTGCTTGGTCTCTGAATCTAAATGAACTAGATCAACTGACTGCTCCACCCTCTCCATTAGGGTTGGCACAGTCTTTCCTTTTCCTTTGTCTCTATATTGAGGAGCTGCCTAACTCTCATCATGCCTCACGAAGAAGTCTAATGTGGTTGATTAGCTAGAAGTCTGTGTGGAATATTACTGGTTGCCTATTGCTCAGCATCCATCCTAACCTCGCTAGCTACGAAACTGGCTGATCGTGGAAGCGATCCTGGATCATCAAGCTTTGCCTCCTGCTGCTAACCCACAATCCATTCAATCATCGGATCCTTCTCATCATTACCAAAATCATTCACAGTCAAATCTGAATATTTCAACTCAACTTCCTCTTGAATGCATTTTGGTCTCAACCTCAGATTGTCGTAAACATATACAAGATCATTGAGGTATTTCTGTGCAAGATGATTTCTATGCTTACTGTGGATGAAGGCAAAAGTTGACCAATTATACTGACAACCACACGAGATCGTCTGGGAGAGGATCCGGATGGCAAGTCGCTTTAAAGTAGGCATGACCAATCCAAAATAGACCCACCTTCAGCTGCAGAAGCATTAAGATTGAATAAAATTAAAAATAAAATTATATCATAAAAAACTTATTAGTAGTTGCATAATGTCAAATAAGAATTGTCATTCATATATATCTACCTGAACTAAACTTTTTTTTTTGCTTGTGACCGCCAGATTTTGCAAAGCTATCAGTGCCCTCCCTAAACATTTTCGTCTGTAAAAAATATATTTGTTCTAATGTGTTACTGGTTGAAGATACAAATTAGTAAAATGTCAAAAATTATTCAATCTAACTTCTTGTATGCACATAGCCATGATTTCTAGATTGGGCTCCATCTTGTCTATCACATTTTTTATGGACATCAAAAGCTTATCATCCATGCCTATCCTAGGAAATGTGTACTGGAATCTTGTGTTCAGATAATAAGCTGCAGATAAATTTCAAAATCGATTAAGCATATTTTACAATTGTTAGAGCAATCAAACTTTCAGAGCGTTCTTGATTTGTTGCTTACCTGCTAAATGCAAGTCTCTATCCATTTGATAGTTCAACCGATGCTCAATGACTTAGATGTACCTATGGGCATGTTTCAGGTCTGCCACCTAATTTGATCCTTTATCCTCTCCATCAAGAAGCCCATCTGGGGTTACCTTTCGCTGTCCACCACCTAAAGCACATCATATAAAGACTTGATAGCCTTAATTATTTACTCAGCCCACTGTCAGAATATTTGTCTCATCACTAAGTTCCCTACATTGCTCCCCTTAGTGCCTGCCCTGGCAAATCTACTCTTTTGCCAAATATCTAACATAACTATAATTTCTTGTCAATCAAGCTATCAAATGCTATATAATTCATCGCAAACCATGTGACACATGATCTCAATATCTCTCTCCATATATCGCTGCATCAATGATAGGATTCATGTGTGATTGTAAATCAATCTAATAATTGTCTGTGCTGAGTCCACTATTTTTTATATCCTGCTAAACTTTCCAATATCATCAACATCAAATCGATACAATATACAGCACATGATGTCCAAAATATATGTGGTCGTCATTGCATTAGGATCTCCCTTACAGCATATACTATGGCCCATTGTCGGCAATAACATACACAACATTTTGCTCACTGACCTGATCAATCATCTCCTCTAATCTGAGTATATATGCAGCATCGTGCACCTAATCTGAAGCATCAATAAACTTCTAAAAAAATATTTTTTCATCATAATATATCAGGAAGTTGATGATGCTCTGCCTGATGGGACCAGTCCAACCATCACACATCACTGTAAGTCCATACATCAGCCAATTACTCTAATATGATGCAATCCACTTTTGTAGTTCCTCATTATTGTCAAGAAGCCCATCGTAGATGTCCTTGGATTCTAAAGAATCTACATCTGGATTGGTAGCCTGTATAAACGTAATGACAGAGCGATATATCGGTTGCTTGCCGCATGCACTTTGGGATGTAGCTGAAGTGAAATCAGGACCCAATAACTTGCCACATATCCTTCTTATCCTTCTTTAACATAGTACCAACCCTCTGTCGCTTGAAATTCCTACTAAGAAAAGTATATGGATCTAAGTCATGGATAGTGGCTCCAACTAGAACCTCTCTAGAGGACTTCCTCATATTGCGAAAAGCTCCTAACGTAGAAGCAATACGACTCATAACTTTATTGACAGGCTCTAACGAGGAGGTCCTCCTAAACTCTGACTTTGCTGTAGTGCTCGCAGAGCCTGACCCCGACTCATAAATTGACGGTCCAAACTGAGCCCATGCCTGGCCAACTCCTCAAGCTGCCACTGATCTTCCAAGCTCACATTAATGTCAGCCTGAATCTGTGCCTCTTATCATCTGGGGTAGACGCTTCCTCTACCTTTCTAAAATAATAGGAAGGTGGCTGCGCAGCTCGACGGTCTATCTCTGTCTTCTTCTTTGAAGTCCTCTCATTCACTGCTTTGAAATCAGCAAAGTGCTACTTCATTAATTGACGGATCTTGTGGGCACTCTTGACATATAGCTACATTAGGTTAACCGCCAGTCAAGTATTGCTTCAACCACTTATCCCTTCTCTCTTAAATTCTGTGTTGCACCAATTACATCTCCAATGGTGCTGGTCCGAGAATATCTGCCCATGATCCCAACCAATATCATGCTCTGACTCTTTCTTCTTTCTTAATGGATCCATTCTTGAAGGTTGAACAATCACAACAGTTTAATAATTATGTAAAAGTAGTAAAATTTTATTCTCCTAATTTTTTTAACTAATTTATTTTTTTAATATTTATAAATTTAAAAATGTTAAAAAAGTTATGAATTATAAGTTTAGCCTTAGATTCACATAGAATCCTACCATGAATGCTACATATATTTTTTTAAGACAATGGCATGCATAAAATGCTAGTTATTTTTTAATTTTATTCAAATTTAGGCCAAGCCACTATGCATAGGATGTATCAAAATTTTGATAAACGAATATCAAATTTATATCAAAGTAGCTTACAAGCTCCTAAACAATATTTTAATTTAACAGTTAATTTTTAAATTTTATTTTTTAATAACTTTTTATTTCAAATATATTTTAAATTTAAAAAATTATATACGTAATGAAAATTAATGATTTCGATGTCATTGTATAGATCATCCATAGATCTATAATATATAATGAAATCGTACCAAAATCAAAAATTTTAGTATAATTTTTTTTTATTTTTTCAATTTTTATGGATTTGAAAGTTGTTTTTAAGAAAAAAAGGGAGAAAGAAGAAAAATGGAAGATAATGTTAAGATATATTGAGTATTTTAGTATTGCATATTTCTTTCCATGTATGGTGGAGGTTTTTATGGTATTATTGCTGTATTATTGTTGTATTATTGCTGGCCTATGTTGCTTGTGGCATTATTGCTATATTATTACTGGCCTATATTGCCATATGTGTACATTCTGTACTTTATATATTTTGATCAATGAAACCCCTAGCGAATAAGCTCTTTTATCCCTCTTTCATTGTATCAGAGTAGGAACCCTAACTAGAAATATTGATCCATAGCCACCAACCACCAAAAACCTCTTATTCCTCCCCTTTCACCCCTCTATGCTGCCATCTGATTTCTCTTGGCCTTCCCTGGTGTTGCTAGTTTTCCCTGGTGCACCCTGGTGCTACCCGACTTCTCCTGCTGCCACCGCTGGATTTTTCTATTGCTGCTTGTTTCCTTTTTTGGTCTTCCCTGGTGCTTCCCGGCTTCTCTTGTTGCTGCTGCTGGATTTTCCTATTGCTACTTGTTTCCTTTTTCTAGAATTTCCTGGTGCTGCTTGATTTCTCTTGCTGCCATCATTGGATTTTTTTGCTATGTTTGTTTCCTTTTTCTGACTTTCCCAATGCTGCTAGTTTTGCCTGGTGCTGCTCAGCTTCTCTTGCTGCCATCGCTGAATTTTTTTCAAGTTCTTCTTGGTTTCACACTTCCGCTTGGCCTCCCCCGGTGCCACTCGAACTCTCTTGCCTGATCGCTTGTTTTTTCTGGTCTTCTCTGGCACCGCTGGCCCTCTCTAGTGCTGCTCGGCTTCTCTTGGGAAGTAATCTTTAGTGATAACTTTTAATCTCATATCTTTTTCTTCCAATGATGCTTTCTTTTGGTAGCAAACATGTCTTCATTTATCACAACACTACCAATCAGTGTTCGCCGTACCGGGCGAACCGCCCGATACGGGGCGTACCGAGCCGGACCGGCGCTCAAACGGTCTGATTCGACCTTTTTTTCGAGAAACAGCCCGAACCGGTACCGAACCGAGCGGTTCGGTCCGGTTCGCTTCCATACCGTCCAAAATCGGACGGTATGGTCCGGTTCGGTCCGGTCGATGTGAACTGAACCGTATCGACACCCCATGTGCCAAAAGTGACGAGGGGGGAGGGGGAGGCATAAAAAGCCTTACCTGCTTTGGAGTTCTCTGAGATGTCTCAGAGAACTCCCGAGGGTCCGAAGGTCTTAACAAAACCGTGAGACCTCCGAAAAATTAGAAAAAAAGAAAAAAATTTCGTCAAATTGCAGGAGTGGTTCGAGGAGAGGCTGATCTTTGGCCGGAGGTAAGATAATGTGTTACTTTCTTAGTAAATATTTTTTTTAATTTTTGTTGTTAAAAATAGGATAAGAATGAGAAAGAATGAAATAAGAGAAAATATGCCAAAATCTTTGATTTTGGAATGATTTAATTATATGTGATAGATCTTTGGAAGATCTACACGATGACACCAAAATTATTAATTTTTTTAATTATATATTTTTTAAATATTTTTAAATATTTATTTATTTAAAAATTAAAAAAAAAAAAATTTTACGAAAAAAATCAAAGTTTGGGAATCATGTTTAGAATGATTCAAACTACTTAAATCTAATTTCTAATTTTTTTTCAAATATTTGAAATTAAAAAAATATTTTTTTAATTATTTAAATTTAAAATTTAATTATAAAATAAAAAATATATAAAAATAATATTATATTTTAGTTAATTTAAAAATATTATTTGAAGCATATAACATATTTATTTTGAATTTATAAGTTTTAAAATAATTATTAAAATTATTTTAAAATTATATATAATTATTTTAATTATCGTTAAACTATCGTTGTTTGTTATACTTGCATATATTTATAAGAAAAAAATTTAAAGCATGACGTTCGTTCACTTTAATTAATCAACTATTTTATAGTATATATTTATTTATATAAAAATAATTAAAAAAATAAAAAATCAGTGTTAGTTTTGAAATTAAGAATAATGTTTAGAATGATTCAAAACAATTGAAATATTTGAATCTAACTTGAGATTTTTTTGAAATTTTTTTTGTAAATATTTAAATAGTAAAAAATATTATCAAATAAAAAATATATGTAATTAGTGTTATATTACAGGTAATTCGAAATAATTAGTATTTTATTATATCTGCAGAAATAAGTAAAAAGAAAGATCAAGAGCGTGACATCGGTTGGGATCATGGCGAGATACTCTCGGCTCGGCATCATGGGAGATGCAAATGGTGCAACACAGAGTTCAAGGGAGGAGTGACTAGGTTGAAGCAGCATCTAGCTGGTGGTTATCCTGATGTGTCGATGTGTCGGAAATATCTGCAAGAGGTCCGACAATTGATGAAAAAGCACTTTGCTGATTCGAAAGCAGCGAAGGAAAGGGCAAAGCAGAAAAAGATCGAAGTAGACCGTCGAGCTGCAAAGCCACCTTCTTATCACTCTAGAGAGTCAGAGGAGGCTTCTGCTCCAGATGATGAGGAGGCACAGATTGAGGCTGCCATTCATGCGAGCTTGGCGGATCAGTACCAGCAGGAGGAGATGGCCCGGTACAGAGCCCGATTCGGACCATCATGCTACGAATCAGGATCTGGATCAGCGACTGGTAGGGAGAATTCGAGTTCAGGAGGACTACCTCAGTCAGAGAGCCTGGTGGTAGAGGGAGCAGACGCAGCATGTCTTCTTTGTTGGGAGCTTTTGGCAGTAGGAGGAGGTCCTCCAGAGATATTCCAACAGGAGCCAGCATTCAGGATTTGGATCCACATGCTTTGTCCAGCAAGGATTCAAAGCAGCAGAGAATTGACAGTATGCTGAAAAAAGATAAGAAGAAGGATATGTGGTGAGCTATTGGATCATGATTTCATTTCAGCCATATTCCAGCAAATGCAGCAGCCAATCCTTACTACCGATCTGCTATTTCAGCCATAGAGGCTGCCGGCCAGGGTGTAGATCCTCCAGGACCTAAGGACATCTATGGTCAGCTTCTTGACAGCAATAAGGAGGATCTGCAAGATGGATTGCTTCTTATAAAAATAAATGGACTACATACGGTTTGACAGTGATGTGTGATGGTTGGACAGGTCCTACTAGCGGAGCATCATTAATTTTTTGACATACTGTGATGGAAAAATATTTTTTTACAAATCAATCGATGCTTCAGATAAGATGCACGATGCCACATATATCCTTGGTCTGATGGAGGAGGTGATTGATTCAGTGGGTGAGCAGCATGTCGTGCAAGTCATCACAGATAACGGACCACAATATAAGACTGCGGAGAGTTGCTGATGGAGCAGCGACCGCAGATATACTGGACCCCATGTGCTGCACATTGCATTGATCTTATATTGATGGATATCGGAAAGATTCGCAGGGTGCAGCAGGTAGTGGAGATTGCCCAGACCATTACTAGATTCATCTACAACCACACGGGTTCTTTCATTATGCGGATGTATACTGGGGGGGAGATCTTACGATCAGATATCACACGATTTGCTACCAACTACATACACTTGATAGTCTTCTTCAGAAGAAAACAGCCCTACGTCAGATGTTTGTCAGTGCCGAGTGACAGGAGAGCAGATATGCGAGGGCCGGCACTGATGGAAGTCATGTGGAAAACTTGGTGACGAGTCAGTCATTTTGGCAGCGGGCTGAGAAGATAGTGAAGGCTATCAAGCCTTTATATGAGGTGCTTCGCACCGTGGACAGCGAGAGATACCCCCAGATGGGCTTCCTATATTACATGATGGAGAGGACAAAGAAACAGATCAGTGAGAATGATGCCAAGCATGCTCAAGAATTCATTAACATTATTGAGCTCGTTGGGACTATCAGATGGGCAGAGATTTGCATCTAGCTGGTAAGTTTGGATTTAAGAATGTTTTAAAATATTTTTTCGAAGCATGAAAATAAAATTGTGCTTAATCAGTCTTGAAATTTATCTGCAGCTTATTACTTGAATCCGAGATTTTAGTATACTATTTGGAGATAGATATGGATAGCGTGCTTCTTGTTGCTCTTCGCAATGTCATATATAAGATGGTGCCCGATCCAGAAATCGCGTCATTGTGTCTGCAAGAGGTATGCTAGTTTAAAACAGATGTAATTATTCAACTGAATTCGATCTGATATATTTATAAATAATAAATATATTTTATTTCAGACGAAACAGTTTAGAGAGGGATCAGACAGTTTTGGAGTCCCATCAGCCGTCGTAAACAAAAAGTAGATGAATCCAGATAAATTACATATCAATAATGAGCAATGTAGATTGATATGTAATTTTGCTTAATAATATCATCAAATTTGATATATAATTTTACTTTTGTAGCTGAATGGTGGATTCATTTTGGAATATCAGCAGAAAATTTGAGACATATGGCTGTCCGTATTTTTTCTCAGACGGTCTTGCTAGTGGCTGTGAGCGTAATTGGTCCACTTTCGCCTTTATCCACAGCAAACAGAGAAATCGTCTGACACAAAAATGCCTCGACGATCTTGTATATGTTCACTACAATCTGAGGTTGAGGCTAAAATATATTCAGGAGGAAGTTCAGTTGAAGTACACTGATCCGATGCTGGATGATTATGCCGACGAGGATGATGATCCGATCATCGGATGGCTTGCAGGTCAGCAACAGGAGTCAGAGCTTGATGAGCCAGGATCCCCTCCACGACTAGCCAGTGTGGGGGCAAGGGAGATCAGGGTGGATCCAGGGCAATGGGCAAAAAAAAATATTCCACATAGGGTTACAGCTGATCAGCCACAGTCTGAAGGGACACAAGGGACTCATTATCACATGACTCGCTATCTGATACATCTTTCCAGAGATTCGAACGAGAGATGTATAGACGTTCCTCCCGACAGCCAGCAAGAAGCATCCATCCTCCCAATCACAGAAAACTAAGTCACAGAGGGGCACAAGGGGGGAAAGGAAAAGACAGTTGCACGTGCACCACTCTCGAGAATACAGGAGCGATCTGATTCAGATACGGACACCAGGAAGAGTGATGATGATACTGGTAGTAGTAACCATAGATCTGATGATCAGGGAGGAACTGGAGGACAGGAGACCACCGTTTATGAGACACAGCCAGAGGGTGATATTCGATTCATCGGTGAGTCTCAGTTTACGCATGTCACATAGGATAAGGATCATGGTGGACGAGTCGGTAGAGATCGTGGGGAGCCGATTTCATATAGACGATGGGCTCCTAGAGATCATCCAGCACATGATGCAGCTGCGGACGATCTTGCACGTGGAGTAGGATCCATGGATGTATCTGGATCATCCTCGCATTATGGATCCTATTATCCACAGCCACCTTATGATCCATATGCATATGGTGCATCCGAGGCATCATCTTCTAGTGGTTACTACCCTATGCGCCTGGAGCAGCTCTAGGATTAGATTTTGCTACTGGCATATTTGGATGGGCTCCTCCACAACCGTACCATCATCTCGAGGATACTTTCAGAGTCAGAATTTTAGCAAGAGTCTGAGATGTCTTACAATCCAGAGAGGATGCCTTATGGGATGATGAATATTCGAGAGTATGGTGCAGCTTGGCTAGAGGATTGACTGATGTCCCTTCAGACTATGTTGATGATCCAGATATCTACGAGCGTCACAGACACTCGACAAGAAATTAAATCAGAGTACATCTTAAGGTTCGTATATCAGTTATTTGGCTTTGTATTTAAATATTTAGATACATTTTAATACGTATTTTATATATTTTTTCTTTAGTTTTAAGATGACATAGTTGAAATATAATGTAAATAAATATATGTTTGAAATTTTGGATCAAAAATCTTTGTACCGCAATCTAACTCCAAATTGAACCCAAATATGTCAATAATATGCAATATAATGCATATTGAGGTTGTATTTATCAATTATTAACTTTAAAAATCAAAAAAAAAATTGAAAATCGAAAAAAATTGTGTACCGGTACCGGACCGGTAGCCGGAGCGTACCGTGTGTCGGTACGGTATGGTACCGATACCGTACCGTACCGGTTCGGCACCGGCATGCCGATCGGTACCGGTACAGCCAACCTTGCTACCAGTTGTTAACATCAAAACTCTCGTACCATTAGAACTCATAGATTCTACCTATTTGGTGTGGAAACAAGTTTTTCTAAATGTCTTAGAGAGTTTTGGTGTTACCTCGCATGTGGATGGGACCAGCATTATCCCTCTTCAAACTATTGAAACTATCGATAAAAAGATAATTATGAATCCAGAGTATCTAGTGTGGAAGAAGATAGACACCACTATACTTTCCTGGATTAATGCTACTCTATCTCTTAGCATACTGCAAATGGTTATATCCAGTTCACCCAAAATAGCCCATGATGCATGGAAAATCATTGAGGCATACTTTCTTGACAAAACCGCCTCTATGGCCTTTTCTCTGAAATCTGAATTACGAAGCATTAAGAAAAGATCAATAGGCTTGAGTGCATATATGCAAAAGGTTAAATCCATAAGGGATGCCCTCCAGGCGATTGATGAAGATGAGTCTGATCACAATTTGGTCATGACTATTCTTCTGAGACTACCAGAGGAATATAGAGAATTTGTAAGTACATTAAACACACACCGGATGAAATAACATTTGAGCAACTTCGACCTCTTCTACTATAAGAAGAGACAGAAGTTCAATGCCATGCCGGATTGATGACACCTACTTCTTCCACCACTAAAGGAGAAGCCCTTTATGCAAATCGCGATCGAGGTCATCATGGTGGACATAAGGGTAGTTTTTGCGGAGGTCGAGGACAACGTGACAGATAATTCAAATCCTGATCATGGATATAATAGAGCATACATACATCCTCAGCCTTTTCCTCATCTTAACCAACCCTATGTTCTATGATCTGGCACACAATACCAGATATGTGGAAAATTTAATCATTCTACTCTTAATGCAGGCAACGTTTCAATCACGCTTTCACCACAAATGATATTCCTCAGACCTTCGCTGCTTTGAGCCTTGAGGAGCCTGATAAGGAAGTTTGGTATCTAGATATTGGAGCATCTAATCACATGACTGCTAATCTTGGTATTCTTTCTTCCTCTAAACCTTATAATGGCAAAAAAAATTCTGGTAGGTAATAAAAATTTACTTAATATTATTCAGATTGGTGAAACATGGTTGAGTACTCCTTTTTACTCCTTTGTTCTCAAAAATGTTCTCATTGTTCCTTCTATTAAAAGAAATTTACTTTATGTTCATCGATTTTGCCACGATAATAAGTCTCATTTTGAATTTGACTCTTCCGATTTTTCTGTAAAGGATTTGGAAACGGGGAAGGAGCTTCTCAAATATCATAGTTCGGGAACTTCACTCTATCCAATTTCTTCTAAAGTTGCAAGTATAGGAAACAAGCAACAATCGGTCTTTGTTGCATCTAGATTTAGTGGAGATATTTGGCATAGATGGTTAGGTCATCTTAGTTTTACTGTTCTTTCTAAATTTCTTAAAGAAAATAAAATTATTTATGATGGTCATTCTAAACTCAAATTATCTGTTTGCAATACATGTCAAATATGTCAAACTTTCTTTTCATGATTCTGAATCAAAATCTACTTTTCCTTTTCAACTTGTGCATTCTGATGTATGGCAGGCACCTGTGCCCTCTATTTCTAGATATAAATATTATGTCATATTTGTGGATGATTACTCCCATTATTCATGGATTTGTCTTTTAAAATGTAAACATAAGGTTTTTGAAAAATTTTAGGATTTCAAGCAATGGTTAAAAATATTTATCATCACAACATTAAAATTCTTCAATCTGACAATAGTAAAAAGTATATAAATGAAAAATTCTCGGCTCTGTGTTCATAGAATGGGATTATTCAGAGATTCTCGTGTCTTCCCACACTACAACAAAATGGTGTTACCAAAAGGAAACATAGACATTTATCCACTATTATTCGAAGTCTTCTTTTTCAAGCTTACATGCCTCCTCATTTTTTGGCGGAGACACTACAAATTGCTGTTTTCCTTGTAAATCGTACACCTTCACTTGTTGTTTTGAATGGAAAATCATCTTACAATGCTTTGCATGGTTGTGTCCCTTTTGACTTGCAACTTGTGAAAATTTTTGGATGCTTGTGTTATCCTAATCTATAGGATATTGCCAAACATAAGCTCTCTCCTCGATCTCTCCCTTATGTATTCTTGGGACTCTCAGATAAACATAAAGGGTTTCGTTGCCTATATCCAAGCACTACAAAAGTTTTAATTTCTAGACATGTTATCTTTGTTAAAACTATTTTTCTATATCCATGTCTCTTCAAATTTTCTACATCTTCCACAATTGGTTCTGCTGTTTTTGATTTTCACATTTTCAAAATTTTTTTTCTAATCCTCCTTTACTGGGTGAGAGTCCTTCCACTATTAATGCACTCTCTCATTTCACTTTCACCCATATTTCTACTATTGATGGTCCTAGCACTTCTTGTACCTACCGATCCGCTTTGTCTATTTCACCAACCTCCGAGTCATTAACTCAATTTACTATCAATTTAAATAATGATGCCATATAGGTTAGAGATAAGAACCATACCACTGCTACTGGTCAGAACAAGCTCTGGGTCTATACAAGATGAACAACCTCCAGGGCTGTTACTCCCACCACTACGATCGATCCTCTTCCTACACCTTTTGAACCTTCCCTTTCCACTCCAACTGCAAACCTACCAGTTTCACCATCTTCTTTATCTACTTCACCTGCTGTTCCTCCACCTTTCCGTACCCACACTATGCTCATCCAGCCCATGACAAAGGATATGACTGCGTCTACCTCCTTCCTCGCTTCTATGAGTTCTTCTCTTCCCACCAAGCCTAACTTCCTTGCCCAAGCCTTTCAAGATGCAGGTTGGCATGAAGCTATGACCGAGGAATTTGATACCTTATTGGTTAACTCTACTTGGGATCTTGTTCCTCCACCATCTATCAATCTCATTGGCTACAAATAAATATATAAGGTTAAGCAGAAGGCTGATGGTTCTTTTGAGCGTCTCAGGGCTCAGCTTGTGGCTCAGGATTATAAATAGCAACAGGATATTGATTTTGTAAAAACTTTTTCATCAGTTGTCAAACTGACTACTATTCGCACTGTTATTTCTATTGCTTTCTCCTCTAAGTAGCCGCTTCGGCAACTTGATGTGAAGAATGCGTTTCTTCATGGTGTTCTCTCTGAAGAAGTCGATATGAAACAACCATCTGGCTTTGTAAACCCTTCTCTTCCTCATCATGTCTGCCACCTATGAAAAGCTATCTATGGACTCAAGCAGGCACCTCGGGCTTTGTTTCAACACTTTACTTCCTTTCTTTCTGAGATTGGTTTATTGGAAGTATTGCAGATCCTTCCATGTTCATTTGTCGCTCCTCTTCTGGCATTCTTGTTCTTCTCCTATATGTCGATGATATCGTTATTAGTAGAAGCTCCTCCTCTCTTTTAGAGGCACTTATAGGCATTTTACAACAAGAGTTTGCCATGAAGGATTTGGGGCCTCTACCTTACTTTTTGGGCATTGAAGTCACTAAATCTCCTTCACTAAATCTCCTTCTGATCTTTATCTGACTCAACAGAAATACGCGCGCCAACTGCTTGAGCGTCATGATTTTCTCATAAGTAAACCGGTTGCTACTCTCTCTCGGTGCTCATCTCTTGGCTCATGAAGGGCGTCTTTTTGCAAATCCCTTTCTCTATCATCAAATTGTTGGTGCTTTGCAATATCTTACTTTCACAAGACCAGATATCTCATATGCTGTTAATACGGTTGCTTAATATCTCCATGCACCTTGTGAGACACATATGTAAGCTATTAAATGTCTTCTCCGATACATTTGCGGGACACTGTCCTATGGCATTTCCATCTTCCACGGTCTGAATCCATCACTAATTGCTTTTTCAGATGCTGATTGAGCTGGCTATTCAGATACACGAAGATCCACTTCAGGGTATTGCATTTTTTTGGCCCTAATCTAATCTCTTGGTCAGCTAAGAAGCAGCCTACTATTTCTCGCTCCAATTCTAAAGCAGAGTATCGATTTATGGCCTACACACTTGTCAAGACCATTTGGATCTATCGTCTTCTTCGTGATCTTGGCATCTCTTTATGGCACTCTAGTCGCATCTATTGTGATAATCTTAGCACAACATACCTACTACAAATCCCGTTTTACATGTCCGTACAAAGCACATTGAACTTGATCATCACTTCTTACAGAAGAAAATTCAATTGGATGATTTGGATGTGGTCCATATCTCTTCTGACAAACGACTTGCTGACATCTTCACAAAATCTTAGACCACTTCTCGATTTTCGATTTTGCGCACCAATCCTCGCCTCCATACCAAGGATGCTCAGCTTGCGAGGAGATGTTAAGATATATTTAGTATTTTAATATTGCATATTCCTCTCCAAGTATAGTAGAGGTTTTTATGGCATTATTGCTAGCCTATGTTGCTTATGGCATTATTGGTGTATTATTGCTGGCTTATGTTGCCATATGTGTACATTCTATACTCTATATATTTTGATAAATGAAACCCCTAAAGGGTAAGCTCTTTTATCCTTCTTTTAGATGAGATAAGCTTACATACCTCCAATTGATAAGTTCTCATTTTTTTTGTTGTTTGCATTATAGATAAGGAAAGAAAATGGATTTTAACGATGAAAAAGGAGAAAGAAAAGTCTTTGACTTCTCTTCCTGATTCTTAACTTCGTTTAACCCCCCCCCCCCCGACCCCAATCGACATTGTAGCACCACTAAAAAACAAAAATAAGGGAACAAGGCCGAACCAATTGGTTCGGCCCTGAACCATACCAAACTGAGCGGTTCAGCCCGATTCAAAGTGGTTCGACCTAGTTAGGGCCCTATTTCAAAAATTAGGGCTGAACCATCCCAATTCCACACTGGTTCGATTTGGTTCGGCAAACCATCTATAAATACTTAGTCACCGAAACTTCAAGTTGTAAGTTTGGAAACAAATCTTTGGCTATGGCTTAAGGTGGTATGTATGACTTGATGTGATATTTCAATTTCGTAGTTTAGTGATTTTGATAATCACTATTTCCTGTATATGAATTATATGATTTTGATGCAACCATTTCCACATTTTGATGGAAATAGAGGAGGAAGACACACGAAACAAAAAGAACTCTCTTCTAGAGTTTTGATTCAATGTCAAAGAAAATAGACTACCAACAATGCTGGTCAAAGGCCTTTAATTATAATAGAAAAAACCCTAACTTAATGCCTAAGCTACTAGAATACTCCAAGTATATTTCGAATTACAAAACAGGTAAAAAAATTAAAACTTCCAACTCGTCTAGGATCTTTCGGGCTCCCATTGACCTATCAAATGAATAATCTGGCCCCAAAATTGGATTGTGACAGCAAAACCGTTAGGCACGTAAAGCAGAAAAAGATCTTTCCAAATTAGAGTCTTATAAGCGATTTTGACTCGGGATGAGAGATTGATGCCCACTTCAATGTGGCAGAGTCAAAACTGGTAGGGTCAGATGCAATCAGCCTGATTTCTTACCCTTTCAGACCCAATCCATCAAATCAAGGTATTTACCAGCTAAAGCATCTATATCAGATTTCCAAGATATATTGATTCATTGACAAGTGAAATGCCTTCAATGTTTATAGGGCCAACCCTATGAGTGTGCGGCGGTCATCAGGCCCTCAAAATTGGATTCTGGCTCAGGGCAATGACATAAAAGTATTTAAAAAGTGATAAAATTTAGCTTAACCAAGCATTTTGGAACCTAAGGTCTTGAAACAGGGTTATTTGGAGCCCAACATGAAAGGAATATGAGCTCAAGAGTCAACAGATCATGAGAATTTCATTAGTCACCAGTTTTTGTTACAAATAAATACCGTTAGAATGTAGCAAGTATCCTGCATAGCATTAATTACAGCAACTGCAGCTATAGAAAGCTGTTTAGCTGCACAAATAACTGGTTCTTGCACATTGGGGTCATGGGACAAGTTATTGCAACTGGAAGAGTTTTGGTAGGTTCGATTACATTGTAGCTAGTAAACTGCACCAATACAAAATAGAGAAACTGGCTCACTTACAGTAACTGGTCTACCAATGCACCTAGTTAAATGTAACTAAACAGGCTCTAAGGGATAGTTTATCTGCCATTCCACCAGTTTGTGTTATGCTACGTACCAGTTTCATAATAATAATCAAATGACCAATCGACTCTTTCACCAAGACACTGAATAGTTCAGTTGCTTATATAATGCATGGCTGGTGGTTGATGCCCAGAAGATTAATTTGTTAACTACTTCCCAGTTAAACCACAATCACTATAAGCACATAATCAGAATTAATGGGACATTTCCAGAGCATTTCAGCCTTTGGATATAACAAGAGAATCAAAAAAAGAAACTAGAAGCAAATATTTCAATAACTGTGGCAGTGGCAGTGCATCAGAAATCTTTATATTCAAAAGAAAGCCCCATCTATAAAGCATTAGCTAAAGTAGTGTCCACAGGGACTAGCAGATCTACTGAAATCAGCAAATAACGATAAAATAACATGCAGTCATTTATTATATCCTCCACTCTTCTATGACCAAATTTTGATAGAAAGCCATTTTCCCTACTAATTCTTTCAGCTCCATTCCGCTAGATAAATTTTGATTGACTTTTTTTTTATTAAAAAAAAAAAACCCTTAAGCTTCATTCTATGCATGCTCACATGGTTGTGTTTTTTATTTTCTTATGGTACAGAAAATACTCCTAAATTTTCTATTACTAACAGTAGCTGAGACACTAGTAGAATGTACTATATAACAATTGCATTGATTTAAAATTTAGCATAGCTGTACAGGCCCATGCATCCTAAAAGCCAAATCTAGAACAACATAAAGAGCACATTCTTCATTTAGAAGTGGACTTCTGCTGGCCTGCAGAGCTTGGAATGTCATACAGTTGCAAGCTCAGAAGTATCAGTAACATGTTACCTTCTTTCTTGGATATTCTACTGTAACATCCTCACCCAAATCCAACTCCTCCATGATATGAATAAACTCCTGAAGGAAAATCTTAAATATAGTGTAATGAATCACTAAAAGACAGTAAAAGTTGAAAAGGAGCACAAGTAAAAATATATCATACTGGATGATACTGGAGAAGGGAGTTGTAAATGAACCATCCAGTTTCTTCTAACACATCATGATCCTCAACTTTGTGCCCTTGAAGTTGTTGATTAATGTGATTCCTAAGGTGTTACATAAACATATTTTTAATATCAATTACAGCATATGATATAAAATGATTGCTGCGTATCCAATCATAAAATGGAAAGGAAAATGCTTTAGTCAGCCAAGTTGTCTCAATGTGATGCACAGAAAGATACATTGCTCTATCTTTTTTTTTGTTTTTTGTTATTTTGGTTTTGTGTGAGGGGGGGGGGATCGTTTGTGTTAAAGAATACACTAACTTCCATCATATTCCCGGTAATATGAAATTGTTAAATGAATGACTAAACAAATCTCGTAGTACTCAAGACATCCTATAATAGAAAATAATAAAGCCATCACCTGCCACTAACAAATTCTTTCAAGATTGGCATGTATCGACATTCTCCAGAATGCATGTTTGTTACCATGAGCTGTGGACACCAAAAATGTTACTGTGGATTCATAGTTCATGCCTTCGGAATGATAATTCAGCTAGGTAACTTCAACGTTTTAACAAGAAGAATGAGAAATCTCACTGCCAGCAGCTTGCCTGAACCTGAGAGTATATTATGGTTGTCCTAGCAGATATGTGGTATTCAATCACCATGCTCGTCCTACACTAGCTAGATCCATATATATAATGAATAATACTGGATAGAACTGATAAGCTCTCATTATTATCTATTGAAACCTTGAGGTGAGTACTGGGCAGCATGAAAGTGGTTGTGGGGGAAGGTTTGTTAATATTCTACAAAAGTGTAGAGGATTCAACTTTCAAGCTGCTCTTTTGTTGGATCTAGGTTAAGAAAGAATCATCTGATTGAAATACAAAATTTGTTCGAATACTGAAATGATTACTCACGGTTGTGCAATTAAAACTTTTGTTTGTAAACTAGAAGCCTCCTCACTTGTCACAGTTCCCTTGATCACATCCCAGCCAAGTCTTCCTAGAGCTTCCAACTGCAGAAACACAAACCCAGAGATATAATCACGCTAGTATGAGTGCATATGTTGTAACTAACAAGGCACTGCAGAGGCGTTATACAGAAAAATTATCTAGCCATCACCCAGTTGACAGGTTGTGCTGAAAAAAATAAGAAAATAAAAAGCTAACAAGTCAAATAAATATGCTCAAGAGAGGGTAGCACCTGTAACTATCCCCAGTCCCCACTGCCAAGGAAGCGCCTTTGCTGGCACTAATAACGACATATCATGGCCTAACATCCACATAAATAATCTGCTCCTAGAAAGATTATTTTTTCCCTTAGGATCAAAATACCACAACCTGCTCTACTGTAATGGATGTATCACCTGACAATAATGAAAGTAAACTGGAAGAAATATTCATCAACTTACAATTTTAAGCGTAGGTATACATGTTTAACCTAGCGGTTCATGTAAAATATTAGCAAACAACACAAAGGATCTCCAAAAATAGTACATGTGAAGATCATAAGAGAATCGAGACAGTCTGCAAAAAACAGATTTTAGTGTAAGGAGCTAAAACTTTTCTTACATGCAATAAAAGGAAAATGGAGAAACCAGTCACTTTACCAGTTCAATCAGTGTCCACAAGTGGTCTCCAAAGCTAAGATGTACGATTGTTAATTCAATATTTGAGTCTCGATCCATCAGAAAAATCAGTACATCAGAATCCATGTCATCTTCCAAGGCCTGCAAAGAAAATGTCAAAGCAGCAATACATACATTTGTACACCATACATATGAACATGATGTATATAATGGGGCTAAAAAAAATACAAGCACGCTTTTGCTGACAGAACTCTTTAAAACAGAATCTTGAAAACTAATTCGCAATGAAATCAAGGGTGAAGATATACCTTGAAAGAAAATTTCATTACATGAGCAGGATGGTAAAAATTCCGAGAACCATTCCTACAACATAGCACATTAAATAAGATTACTAGAGGAACCATTTCTGATTAAGTAAATCTTATTTTCTTGATCTCGATTCTTTTACCATGTTAGAAAGACAGAGCAACAGAGCAGAACAAGATGCAATGCAAAAACACTACCATGATCACTAACACACCCTTCTCCTAATGATAACCACAGTTTGACCATTCCAAAGCCATCAAGAACATTCAATCAGCATCACAAGATGCACAATTCCATCACCTTCAACACATTGCAGGGAAGTGAAAACCAAATAATTAAAGTTAAAAAAGAACCACCATATATCATTCCAAAAGGATACCATATCAATAGTCTCAGCAATTAGATCAAAATCACAGCAAAAGATCACAAAATAAAACCTCCAATCAAACTAATCTTAAGAATAGAAACAATTTCAGATGGAAGACAATTAGACTTCAGTCACAAATACTGGATTCTCATCATGAAGAAAACCGAAGATCGCCTAATTTTGTGAAAGAGTCAAGAAACCAAATCTTATTTCTTCGAGTACCCAAGATCACCCCTTTGAATCAAGATCGAGTTTTCGAGCTTACCCACGAGTCGTTCCGAAGAAACCCCTGCGAGAACAAAGCATTGGATCCATCGACGAACTGGGGGAGTTGGCGATTTCGAGCCGAGAAGGGGGATGGGGAAGAAACCCTAGTTTGGGAACCCTATAGGGTTGGTGGAGAGCGAGATGGAAAGGGAAGAGCAGAGAAGAAGAGGGAAGAAGGCTCGCACGCGCCATCGCCATCGCCCGATGTGTCTTCGTTTTGAGATTTGGAATGGAGAGGGAGCGAAGGCGGGCTATTTATAGGTACCCGCTGGTGAGCAATGGTCTTGGATCTGCTATAACATTCCGAACAGCGAGGAACGCTTTTGTTTCATTCCAACTGTTCAGATGGAATGCTGATCTGATGGACGGGTATGATATCATTGCTGGCTTCCTCGCTGTCTAGCAATTCGTGAGGGTGATCTCCAAGATCGACGGGGCGAGCTAAGCAAGCTGGTGGATTACAATAACGAGCTTAACCGCCAATAACATTGCAAGGACTATGTCCGTCCATATAAAATTGGATGGTCAAGATTAGTCTAAGACTGTTTTCTCTTCACATCATCACAATCTGTTAGAATTTTTTTTTTTTTGAATGAACTTAGAAATCAAATGAACCTTTTTCCAACATGCATTTTTTCTGTTTAAGATTTTCTTTGGAAATGGTCAAAAAAATAAGCCAAGATTAGAAAGAGGAAGTGAATAGAATGAGGGACAAAGCAAGAGAGGGTGGGAGAGAGAGCACGAGAGTCGTGCTACCCAAACTTCCTTCAAAATAAATAAAGATCTTAAAAATTTTATCGCTCACATGAGCAACGATATTTCTGTGCATCGCATGCCAAGTTCATAGATCCAAAAGCAACAAGTGATTATGCTCTTAAATCTAAAATTACTTAGTTTTGGTGGATTTTCATCTCATTAAAACTTTCTTTATTTCAATTAGTACTAGATGGGTTGATGTCTACTCTATCCTACCTTCATTTAATCAATTATATATTTAATTGAATCTAATTAAATCCAATTGCATCAATATGTTCCCAATTTCAACCCTAGTTCATCCATTCTAACCTAGTTTTTCGTATCCAACTTCATTCCGAACTTAATTCACATGCTCTTCCATCTAACTCCACCAATAATTAATCAATTATTATCTCAATTAAGCAAAATTATTACTTATTTCAACAAATTAACTTGAATCAACTAATTCAATTACCCAATCTAGCCTGTCACTAACTTGATATAATTTAGTTCAAATCATTTATCACAAGTCTAACTTGATATAACTTCTTTCCACCCCAATTAGCGACTCACAAGTCTAACTAAATGACTTTATACTCAATTTGACCAAATTCTGCACACGTAAGTCAATTGGACCTGACTTGTTCTAATTTTGATACTAAATTTGACTCTTTTTTTTTTAAATTGGATCAAATGAACTCAAATTAAGCTCAAAATTGAAATATGGCCTTTCTCCTTAGCCTAGATATCCTAATCAAGATTTCTCTATTTCTAGCATGTGTGACTTACCAATTAATGTTCCTCTAAAAATGTCTAAAAATACTACAAAAATGTTAAAAGATAATAATATCAAATATTACAAACATGTTGAAAGAATAACAATATCAAATAGATTTAATATTTTCAAGCTTTAATTTTCTCTCACAAAACAACCGAGAGAAAAAAATTCCTATCCATTAGATCTAGTATTGGTCAACCAACCTGTCAAAGCAAACCCTTAATACATGGCTCTCTCATTAAATCAATGATTGAATGCTATTTAGCATCATGATCCCTCTACAATTTAAAAAATTTCAAACACAGTCATTGGCCATTGCTTCTCTATCTATAAATAAACTATTGGGGGACAAAATTAAAGGATCTCTTAGCTCTTGGATCCACCCTTAGCTCTTTAGTTCTCTTGCTCTAGCTTAAGATCTAGCTCTCCCTCTCCTCCTCTCCTTCTTCTTCTATCTTCCTAGATCTCTTACAATTAGATCTATCTAACCAAGGAGCAAATAATATAAGATCTAACAAAGTCTAGAGCAAAAAAAAAAAAAAGTGTTCGAGTTATGAGAAATTCCCAAGGAGTCTCCTTTGAGGAGGAACAATGTTGGATGATGCCAAGCCACCACTAGATGGGCCTCTTTACCCCCTCTTCTTTGATTTCTTTGATTTGATCTTGTGATCTCAATTGGCAGCAGGCAATTAATTTGTAACCAATGAAAATTTTTGCTCTTTGATAATAAATTAACTTATCTCTTTTTTTTCTTTTGCTTGTTGTTGGCCTAATTTCCATATACTTAATAGAGAGTTTGTAGATCCATTCTTTCTTTTCCTTTAAAACATCTAGATGATTGTATAGAACTCAAAACCTCTTAATCCAACTAACAAGAAGACCTCTAGTACTAACAAAGATCTCAAATCAAGCATACAATCCTTGAACATCATGTGCCTATTTAGTAGGCATATGGTTGAAGTGTCCTAGCACCCTTCCAACATAGAGAAGTATAGGCTTAGGCCTCCAATCTCTAGGGCTATAGGGCATGCTGCATTTTCAACCATTCCCTGATGATACCTTATGTAATAAGCTTGGATTTTGTTGCCTGTCTTTTTTCAACCTTTTGTTTGCTTTTTTGGCTCCTTATTACCTTATAGAGTTGGTGGCAACTTGAAAACTTTTTGGGATTGCATTGCTCTTTATAAGCCTATCAATAGTAAGATTTGGGCTAGGGGCCACCTTGCTCTCACTCTCCCAAGCCTACTCTCCCTATCTTCCATATTAAAATCTCAAACTTATCCCACTAGAAGTTTTCAAATAAACTCTTAACAAAATCCATAAGGAAAAAAGAAGGTGGAATGCAAAGTTACCTACATACTAACCCATACTCAGCTCAACTCAACTAAGCCTTAATTTCAAACTAGTTAGGGTTAGCAATATGAATATTTTTCTTCCATTCCGCTCCATCATAGATTAGACTTTTTAAAAAATATAGCTATCAACTCCTTTCTTCCTACTTTATCTCATATAATTTTCAATCTAACCTTTTTTTGTTGATATGTATTAATTCATTCTTTTCTATTGGTGCATCACTTAGCCTATATTGTATATATATCCAATATTTAAGTTATCATTCTCTTTGTTTATTTTTGATTAGTGCTACTTTTATTATTTTATAAATGATTTTATTTCTAATTCTATCTTTTCTTATGTTATTATATATCTATCTCAAACTATACTTATCTTGTGTATGTGTTATTTTCTAACTACCAACATTCTATATTATATACAATGCATAGCTGGTCCCTATAAATTTTCTGTCAATTTGATAGATATTCTATGATCATATAATATCCCATTTGCACTTTTCTATTTTATCCATCATGCTTCAATCTTATAAACCTTAATCTCCAATTCCTTATGAATAATCAATCATAAAGAGTGAAAATGATGGGTTTTAGAAATTTTATTATCCTCAATTTTTACTTTACCTTCACCTCTACTTTTAATTTTACTAAAACTATATTACATATATACCATCCTTCTTACTTAACCAAAAACCTTTAGATAATTCTAATATATTCCTCTATAATTATAACTGTTGGTGCAAAAATCCGCTTGCCCCGGAGAAGCTGGAGTCGAGGGAGTCGCGGTCGCCGCCGGGACCTGCAAAGGAAGTCTAAACCGGAGGTGGGGTTGCTCCGGCAAGACCCTCCGACGCTCAAGTTAGTTCTCTGCCTCAACAAGAATGGAGTGCTCGAACGGAGAATTTAGCAGAGTTTTTAGGTAAAAAACTAGAGCTTATTCAATAACGTATCTGGGGCCCCCTTTTATAGGCGGAGGGGGCAACAAATCGATGACGACGCCTGTAACCGTCTGGTAGTGGGCCACCCAGAGTCAGGAGGAATTTATTGCGGAGGGTAGTAGAGTGGGATCGTGGCTATTACTGTGGCTCGCCACGTGGAATCAGTTACGGGGAGTGGAGCGGCGTCCGCTGTCGTAACTCGTCAGGGAATGGTAGAATCGCACAGGATCCGCCACAGGGAGTGGAGCAGAATTGTGGCCGTTAATACGGTCTGTCAGGGAGTAATGGAGCTGCGTAGGTTCGCCGCAGGGAGTGAAGCAGTGTTGTCCGTTATTGTGGCCTGCCAGGGGGTCCAGACTGGTCAGCCAAAGTTCAGTTAGAGTCGGTAGCGAGGTCCGGTACCCGTAGGAGTTTGGACGAGGTCTTCCCGCAGTCGAAATAGAAGACAGAGTCTGACTTCCGTAGGAGTCCGGACAAAGTCTACTTGCAGTTAGGGTCGTGGACGGAGTCTGGCTCCCGTAGGAGTCCGGACGAAGTCTGTCTGCAGCTGTTGGAGTCGAGGACGAAGCCCGGATCCCGTAGGAGTCCGGGTGGAGTCTTCCTGCAATTAAAGTCAAAGGCGAAGTCCGGCTCCCTCAGGAGTCCGGACAGGGCTTACCAACAGTTGATGTTGAGGACGGAGCCTGGCTCCCGTAGGAGTCCGGGCGGAGTCTACTTGCGGTTAAAGTCAAAGGCGAAGTCCGGCTCCCGTAGGAGTCCGGACAGGGCTTACCAGTAGTTGATGTTGAGGATGGAGCCCGGCTCCCGTAGGAGTCCGGGCGGAGTCTACTTGCGGTTGAAGTTGTCGGCGGAGTCCGACTCCCGTAGGAGTCCGGACGAAGTCTGTCCGCAGCCATTGGAGTCGAGGACGAATCCGGCTCCCGTAGGAGTCCGGGTGGAGTCTTCCTGCAATTAAAGTCAAAGACGAAGTCCGGCTCCCGTAGGAGTCCGGACAGGGCTTACCAGTAGTTGATGTTGAGGATGGAGCCCGACTCCCGTAGGAGTCCGGGCGGAGTCTACTTGCAGTTGAAGTTGTCGGTGGAGTCCGGCTCCCATAGGAGTCCGGACGAAGTCTGTCCGCAGCCGTTGGAGTCGAGGATGAAGCCCGGCTCCCGTAGGAGTCCGAGTGGAGTCTTCCTGCAATTAAAGTCAAAGGCAAAGTCCGGCTCCCGTAGGAGTCTGGACAGGGCTTACCAGTAGTTGATGTTGAGGATGGAGCCTGCTCCCGTAGGAGTCGGGCGGAGTCTACTTGCGGTTGAAGTTGTCGGCGGAGTCTGGCTCCTGTAGGAGTCCGGACGAAGTCTTCCTTGCGGCAGAAGTCGCGGACGGAGCCTCGCGAGGGTCGACCCTGCCAAGAACTTCGGCCGAGGGTATTTTATGTCCAACACCAGTCCCCCTACTTTCAAGTTCGAATTTCGAATGAAGGAAGTACGGAGAAGTTATCGCGATCGAAGTTCTTCCCCTGACGTCCGGGCGAAATCGTCCTTGGATATGTCGGCATTTAATGCGCGCACGCCAGAGTCCTTTTTCCGATTATGGCGACCCGAAGAGTCTTTTCGAAACTCTCACTGAGACGTGACCCCAAGCATCGCGCCATGAAAATTTGCGAACAGTCAATCCTCGATAGCGACGAGTGGGACACGCGGGACACGTGGTAAGCTCTGGCTGGTCTAGGGACACCCGCCACCATAATTGCGCTAAGATCTGCTGCCTATTTAAACCCCTTACCCCTCCTTCGGAGCCTTACTCTGCCTAAAAGACGGCACCTTTCTTTCTTCTGAGAGCCTAGCTACTCAGCCACCCCCTTGGTGCCCCTGCCGACTCCGAGCGCCCTCCGCGCCGGTCACTGCCGTCTCTCTGCCATCCTCAGCCCCCCGATTCCTCTCTAAGGAGTTTCCCCGCCAGGTCCTCCACCTCAGAGGCATTCTCGAGAGGATGCCAAGGACCTGGAGGAAGGCAAGGAGGAGAACAGCGGTCTGCGAGTTCTCTGATCATCGAGCGGCCGCTGTAGGTCCCTGTCGCTTCAAAGGGGGCTTGGGGAAGAATTCTTCAACAACAGGGGTTTAATAATGGGGACCGCCGGTAAAGGCGTTCTGCCTGAGAATTTTGGAGTAGCAAGACGGTGTGACACCGATCAGGAGGGCAGAACTGTCGTCACAAGCTGTGGCGGGATCCTTGATGTCGTCGGGGCCGAGGGACCAGAAGCTGTCGGCGTCGACGGTGGGGCAGTAAAACTTGTTGCGGGGACGGTGGAAGTAGCGCATGCCGACCTTGCGGAATACTTCGGACGGCGGTTGTCACGGAGCATTTGGTGATGGCGCATATCTCTGGCGCCGCCGCTGCCTCCGGTTCTTCTTGAAACAGGTCTTCATCGCCGCTGCCGTTGCCCCGACTGCCCCTGGAATCTATCCCATCCTTTTCCCCCGGGGGTTGGGACTTCGAAGGTGGAGCGAAACAAGGCGGGGTGAGAGCCGACAGGTCTGCCACACGCATCGAAAAATGCGGCTGGGAAGGACAGGAATGGAAGAGAAGTTTGCAGCCTGAAGCGGCCTCCAGTGCATCCTTTCCAAGCCGTGTTTCGAGCCTTGTAATAATGTATTCCTTTTTGGCCCTCCGGGGCTTGTAACGTATATCTTGTTAGTTGCAAAATGAGAAGGAGATTTTGTTACCTCGTGAATTTTGTCTGCCGAATTTCTTCCCCCTTCTTCTCTCTTTCCCTTTTTTTTTTTTTTTTGATGTCGTCCTAAGGTCGTCGGTGGCCCTTTTATTCGTGTTGAATTGTCATTTGCCGAGCTCCTTATCGACTTTTATGTCATTCGAAGGTGCCTGGTTGTCATCGTATCAACCCATCCTTTCGTCAATGGCCGCAGGTTCGCCTGGGGCCATTCGGTTTGATGTCCCCTCGGGCTTGAGCTCGGAGGTCCGAGCTTTGTCGCCCCGAGGAAGTTGTCATATTTTACGTCGAAAGCTTCCTTGAAGGCTGGAACTCCTGATGGGAGCCTCAATCCTTGCTGTGATGGGGTTCTATGCACCTCGGGCGCTGTTTGTTTTCCAATCGTCGTTGATGTGGTCCATCGCCTTTCTTTTTCTTTTTCGCTTGGAATCTTTCTCCGCTCTCAGCAGGCTATGGGAGTTTGGCTCTCGTAGGCGAAGTCGGGGCGAAGTTCGGCTCCCGTGGGAGTCTGGGTGAAGATCGCCAGCAGTTGAAGTTGATGACGAAGTCCGGCTCCCGTAGGAGTCCGGACGGAATCCCCCTGCGATTGGAGTCGCGGACGGAGCCCGGCTCCCGTAGGAGTCCGAGCGGAGTCTTCCTGCAATCAAAGTAAGGTGCGAAGTCCGGCTCCCGTGGGAGTCTGGACGGGATTTATCAGAAATCGAAGTTGGCGATGGAGCCCGGCTCCCGTAGGGGTCCGGGCTGGGCTTACCACCGGTTAAAGTTGGTGACGGAGCTCGGCTCCCGTAGGAGTCCGGGCCTTCGATTTTGCTTAAGCTAGGGCAAGGTTTTTCTCCTATCCTTAGCAAGGCTGTGGGGGCCATATGGGCATTGGAGGGCCTCTCTCCCCATCCGGTCTAAATGGAACCAGGCCTTCAACTTTGCTAAGTTAGGGCGAGGTTCTCCTCCTATCCCTAACAGGGTTGTGGGGGCGCATATGGACGTTGCAGGTCTCTCCCCCCATCCGGTCTAAATGGAATCGGGCCTTCGACTTTGCTCAAGTTAGGGCGAGGTTCTCCTCCTGTCCCTAACAGGGCTGTGGGGGCGCATATGGGCGTTGCAGGGCCTCTCCCCCATCCGTCTAAATGGAACCGGGCCTTCGACTTTGCTCAAGTTAGGCGAGGTTCTCCTCCTGTCCCTAACAGGGCTGTGGGGGCGCATATGGGCGTTGCAGGCCTCTCCCCCCATCCGGTCTAAATGGAACCGGGCCTTCGACTTTGCTCAAGTTAGGACGAGGTTCTCCTCCTGTCCCTAACAGGGCTGTGGGGGCGCATATGGGCGTTGCAGGGCCTCTCCCCCCATCCGGTCTAAATGGAACCGGGCCTTCACTTTGCTCAAGTTAGGGCGAGGTTCTCCTCCTGTCCCTAACAGGCTGTGGGGGCGCATATGGGCGTTGCAGGGCCTCTCCCCCATCCGGTCAAATGGAACCGGGCCTTCGACTTTGCTCAAGTTAGGGCGAGGTTCTCCTCCTGTCCCTAACAGGGCTGTGGGGGGCATATGGGCGTTGCAGGCCTCTCCCCCCATCCATCTAAATGGAACCGGCCTTCGACTTTGCTCAAGTTAGGACGAGGTTCTCCTCCTGTCCCTAACAGGGCTGTGGGGGCGCATATGGGCGTTGAGGGCCTCTCCCCCCATCCGTCTAAATGGAACCGGGCCTTCGACTTTGCTCAAGTTAGGCGAGGTTCTCCTCCTGTCCCTAACAGGGCTGTGGGGGCGCATATGGGCGTTGCAGGGCCTCTCCCCCCATCCGGTCTAAATGGAACCGGGCCTTCGACTTTGCTCAAGTTAGCCTCCTCCGGGATGGTACACTCTACTATAAATCTGCAGTATTTGGGCCTTCACTGCTGGCCTGGGTCGATAACTGATGTCGAATTCTGTGAGCTCGATCGCCCATTTCGCCATCCTCCGGAGGTGTCTGCCCGGTGCAAGACGCCTTGATAGGTTGGTCGGTGAGTAGTGTCACGGTGTGCCCTTGAAAGTAGGGTCGGAGTCTCCGGGCTGCAATCAACAAGGCGTAAGTTAATTTCTCTAATTTGGTATACCTGGTCTCGGCGTCCCTCAACGCGCGGCTAACGTAGTAGATCGGCCGCTGGACTTTCACCTCTTCTTTGACAAGGACGGCCGCGAGGGCCATGGGAGAGACGTCAGGTATAAAAATAGCTCCTCCCCAGGCTCAGGCTTTGCTAACAGCGGGGGTGATCCAAGGTAGCTTCTTAATTCTTCGAATACTTGTTGGCACTCAGGGGTCCAACAGAAGTTCTTCGGCTGCTTGAGGGTTTGAAAGAAGGGCAAGCACCGTTCGGTCGACCTTGCGACGAAGCGATTAAGGGCCGCTATCCTCCCTGTGAGGCGCTGAACCTCTTTTATCGATTTTGGGACGGCTATCTCCTGGATGGCACGAATTTTCTCTGGATTGGCCTCGATTCCGCGTCCTGATACCATGAAGCCCAGGAACTTTCTTGAGGTTACGCCGAAAGCGCACTTAGTTGGGTTCAGCTTCATTCTATATTTTTGGAGAGCGTCGAAGGTCTCCTTGAGGTCGGCGACATGATCTCTGGAAGATTTGCTTTTTACAAGCATGTCGTCCACGTAGACCTCCATGTTACGATCGATCTGCTCCTTGAAGATTTTGTTCACCAACTGTTGATAGGTTGCGCCCGCATTCTTGAGGTCGAAAGGCATGACCCTGTAACAGTAAAGGCCACGATTAGTGATGAAAGCTGTCTTTTCTTCGTCTTCCGGGCCATTCTAATTTGATTATAGCCGGAGAATGCATCCATGAAGGTGAGGAGCTCATGGCCAGAGGTCGCGTCCACCAGTTGATCAATTCTGGGAAGGGGATAGCTGTCCTTCGGACAGGCTTATTCAGCTTTTGAAGTCTATGCACATCCTCTACTTGCCGTTTGCCTTTTTGACCAGGACGACGTTGGAAATCCAATCAGGATAATTGACTTCCTTAATGAATCCGCCTTAAGGAGCTTATCCACTTCCTCGGCTATCGCCTTCTGCCTCTCCGGAGCATGACTTCGGATTTTCTCTTTCGTCGGTCGATGTTTTGGATCGACGGCCAGATGATGCTCCATGACTTCCGTGTCAATCCCCGGCATGTCTGCGGAACCCAAGGAAAACGTCCGCATTCTTTTGTAGAAAATCAATGAGACGCGCCCGCACCTCCTCCCCTAGGTTGGAGCCAATCATTGCTACATGCTCGAGTTCCCGTCGTTCAAAGGATTGGTACCAGATCTTCAATGGGGGCACCCCTCTCTTCGATGAGGTCATCGCGAGCATCCAGTCCATCGACGGGGCAGGAATCAGATTGATCGCCTCTTTGCAAGGCTATATTGTAACAGTGTCTGGCCAGAGCTTGATCTCCCGGACCTCTCCGGTCCCCTGGTCGGTGGGAAACTTCAACTTCAAATGGTAGGTCGATACGACGGCTCGGAGAGCATTGAGGCCAGGTCGGTCGAGGATTGCGTTGTAGGCGGACGGGCCTTCACCACCAAGAAATTCACCAGGGCCCTGGATTGCCTTGGATATTGACCTGCGGCCACAGTCAAGGTTATTATCCCTTCCGTCGGAACGGCATCGTCGGTAAACCCTACCAAGGGGGAGCTAATCGGCCTCAGATGACCGTCAAGAGTGGTCATTCTTGAAAAGGGTCGTAGAACAAGATGTCGGTCGAACTTTCATTGTCGACAAGAATGCGACGGACGTCATAATTGCTCTATTCAAGAAACTACGACCGCTCGTTATGAGAGAATTGGACTCCTTAAGTGTCTTCTTCGGTAAAAGTTATGGGCTCTTCAGTCTTTTGTCGCTTGGGGGATACAGGCGGTATGTTGGTCGTTTCCCGTCGGGATCCTCCCGAGATGGTGTTGGTGGAATCCGTCGGAGGCCGATTGTCCGGCCACTCCCTGCTGGCGGCCATAGCTGGAGGATGCGGGCCTGGGAAACCACAGGCGTGACCGGGGTCCGGGATACGGCTGCGGAGGCCGTGGGTATTGGTGCGGATGCTTCGCGAGAAGGCATCAGGCGAGGATCCCGTGGGGGAAACAAGGAGTGGGTGCCGGAGGAGGCGATCGGAGGCGGTTCCGTTGAGCGCTCCTTTAAGAACAAGGGTACTGCGAAGGCAACGCCCCTTCCTCTAGCGCCAATCCTGTTGGTGCAAAAATTCGCTTGCGCCGGAGAAGCTGGAGTCGAGGGAGTCGCGGTCGCCGCGGGACCTGCAAAGGAAGTCTAAACCGGAGGTGGGGTTGCTCCGCAAGACCCTCCGACGCTCAAGTCAGTTCTCTGCCTCAACAAGAATGGAGTGCTCGAACGGAGAATTTAGCAGAGTTTTTAGGTAAAAAACTAGAGCTTATTCAATAACGTATCTGGGGCCCCCTTTTATAGGCGGAGGGGGCAACAAATCGATGGCGACGCTGTAACCATCTGGTAGTGGGCCGCCCAGAGTCAGGAGGAATTTATTGCGGAGGGTAGTAGAGTGGGATCGTGGCTATTACCGTGGCTCGCCACGTGAATCAGTTACGGGGAGTGGAGCGCGTCCACTGTCGTGACTCGTCAGGGAATGGTGGAATCACACAGATCGCCACAGGGAGTGGAGCAGAATCGTGGCCGTTAATACGGCCTGTCAGGGAGTAATGGAGCTGCGTAGGGTTCGCCGCAGGGAGTGGAGCAGTATTGTCCGTTATTGTGGCCTGCCAGGGGGTCCAGACTGATCGGCCAAAGTTCGATTAGAGTCGGTAGCGAGGTTCCGTACCCGTAGGAGTTTGGCGAGGTCTTCCCGCAGTCGGAATAGAAGACGGAGTCTGGCTTCCGTAGGAGTCCGGACGAAATCTACTTGCAGTTGGGGTCGTGGACGGAGTCCGGCTCCCGTAGGAGTCCGGACGAAGTCTGTCTGCAGCCGTTGGAGTCGAAGACGAAGCCCGGCTCTCGTAGGAGTCTGGGTGGAGTCTTCCTGCAATTAAAGTCAAAGCGAAGTCCGGCTCCGCAGGAGTCCGGACAGGGCTTACCAGTAGTTGATGTTGAGGACGGAGCCCGGCTCCCGTAGGAGTCCGGCGGAGTCTACTTGCGGTTAAAGTCAAAGGCGAAGTCCGGCTCCCATAGGAGTCCGGACAGGGCTTACCAGTAGTTGATGTTGAGGACGGAGCCCGGCTCCCGTAGGAGTCCGGACGGAGTCTACTTGCAGTTGAAGTTGTCGGGGAGTCTGGCTCCCGTAGGAGTCCGGACGAAGTTGTCCGCAGCCGTTGGAGTAAGGACGAAGCCCGGCTCCCATAGGAGTCGGGTGGAGTCTTCCTGCAATAAAGTCAAAGGCAAAGTCCGGCTCCGTAGGAGTCCGGACAGGGCTTACCAGTAGTTGATGTTGAGGACGGAGCCCGGCTCCCGTAGGAGTCCGGGCGGAGTTACTTGCGGTTGAAGTTGTCGGTGGAGTCTGGCTCCGTAGGAGTCTGGACGAAGTCTGTCCGCAGCCGTTGGAGTCGAGGACGAAGCCCGGCTCCCGTAGGAGTCCGGGTGGAGTCTTCCTGCAATTAAAGTCAAAGGCGAAGTCTGGCTCCCGTAGGAGTCCGGACAGGGCTTATCAGTAGTTGATGTTGAGGACGGAGCCCGCTCCCGTAGGAGTTCGGGCGGAGTCTACTTGCGTTGAAGTTGTCGGTGGAGTCCGACTCCCGTAGGAGTCCGGACGAAGTCTTCCTTGCGGCAGAAGTCGCGGACGGAGCCTCGCGAGGGTCGACCCTGCCAAGAACTTCGGCCGAGGGTATTTTATGCCCAACAATAACCTACAATCAACTCCAATCTTAGTTTCATCTACAAAGACCATATCATCTGTAAATAGTATGCATTAAGTAATATCATCCTGAATATGATCGATAAGCTCATCTATAACTAATATAAAATGATACGAACTTAGAGTAAATCCTTAGTGTAAACATATTGTGATCGGAAACTTATTAGTATTATCGCCACTAGTTCTTAGACTACTAACTACTCTATTACATATGTCTTTGATCTTATTAATATAACTAATAGAAACTTCTTTCTTTTCTAGCACCTATCGTAATATTTATCTAAAAACTTTATCATATACTTTCTTTAAAAACTATATAAAGATATTATTTGTTTGCTCTGTATTTCTCCATTAACTTTTAAAAGAGAAAAATAGCTTCCATAATTAATTTTCTTCGTATAAAACTAAATTAATTCTTTGATATATTTGTATCACACCTTAATATGAGCTTAATTAATCTCTCCTAAAGTTTCACAGTATGGCTTATAAGTTTAATACCATGATAATTAAATTTTTTTTGAATATTATCTTTGTGCTTATAAATCGATATTATAGCACTCTTCCTTCATTTATTAGGCATCATCTTAGTTTTTAAATTAAATAAGTTAGTCAATCAAGTCACTTCTACATAACCTAAGTACTTTCAAACCTTAATAGATATTCCATCAAGTCCAACAATATTTCCTATTTTATGTGCATACTTGACATTTTTATCATTAATGTAACTAGTAAAGCATCCTAAATCCTTTACATGTCATTGAACAGCTTATCAAAATAACTCATCCATCTCATTCTCCTTGAATAAAATATCTTGATTTTCATCTTTAATGCATTTCACTTGAATCAAATCATCAATTTTAATTTCTCTTGGACTTGCAATCTTATAAATATCTTTCTCCCTATCCTTAGTTTCCAATTTGTGATACGACTCTTCATATGCTTTGAATCTAGCCTCTTCTATTGTCATCTTAACTTTCTTGTTAAAGAATAAAGGGAGCTTTGAACTAATCCCTAACCCATGAAAAGCATAAAGAAAAGAAAAAGAAAGGAGCTTTGTGACGTTCCTTGGCAACTTATGTTACGCTATATCAAATGTATAATCTTTCCCTTGGGTTTTCGATTTTTCTCCATTTTTTGTGGAGTCTAGGACATAGGCTTAAAAAAATAAAAAAGCCTACAATTTTCTAAACCTAACCCCCTAGCATTTACTTGCAACTGAAGCATTAGGTTTAGAAAAAAGTTGAGTCTAAATACATAGATTGGAGATAGAAAAACCCAAGTTAGTGAGCCAATCCGTAAAAGCATTCCCTCATAGAAAATATAGCACATCTAGGAGGGAGTGTAAAGAGGATGTACGCTATAGGAAAAAGTAGCTATAATTATTGGCATGTATCATCACAAGATGCATTGGGGCACACCATGTAGGATATAATTTCTATAAATCTAGATCATATTTCTTGTACAAAATATTTATCTCTCTACCAACAACTTACCACTGTGGACATGCTAAGTGGGTGCTTTTGATATAGGTCTCTTTTATGATATGAGAATTGCTTTCTAACGCACATGGGAAGCAAGCCTGGTCTATATTGCTAGAGTTATGTTTACTTCACCCCCCACGTACTTCTCTATTCTTATATTTTCATTCCGTCTCTAAGCTTCCCCTTTAGTCCCTACTGAGACTTATTTCATCTCGACTATAGTTGAATGGAAGTTTCATTTCCAAAGTCTCAAATAAATTCTTTTATTGTCACGAATGTAAGTCTTTCCTCTTGAATGCTGGTGCCTTGGCTGGTAGACAAGGGTCACGCAAATTATGATAGGGTTGTATCAAGATAGAGAATGCTATAGGATCCCACCTCTCCTCATTGTCTCTTCATGTTGCTAACATGAGATTGACTCATCAATATAGAATGTAACCTGTTGATGTAGTCACACACTTTATTTTTTTTCTACCTAGCATTAATATTTTGATTTTTTTAGAGAGAGAGAAGGAAGGGAGTTATTGTTGGTGCAGAAATCCACCGACGTCGGAAAGCTGGAGTCGAGGGGATCGCGGCCGCCGTCGGGACCTGCAAGGAAAGTCTAAATCGGAGTTGGGGGTACTCCGACAAGACCCTCCGACGCTCAAGTCAGTACTCTGCCTCAACAGAAATGGAGCACTCGAATGGATTTTAGCAGAGTTTCAAGATAGAGTTTAGAGCTTAGAGAAGAATGTATCTGGGATGGTCTCTTTTATAGATGGAGGAGGTAACCACTTGACAGCGATGTCCATAACTGCCTGGTAGTGGGCCGTTCAGGGCCACGTAAGTTTGTTACGGAGAGTGGAGTGGTGTCCATTGTCGCGACTTGCCAGAGAGTGCTGGGGCTACGTGGAATCTGTTACCAAGAGTGGAGTGGTGTCCATTGTCGCGACTGGCCAGAGAGTGGTGGGGCCACGTGGATTTTGTTACAGAGAGTGGAGTAGTGTCCGTTGTCGCGACTTACCAGAGAGTTTGGCCGGATGGCTAAAGCTCGGTTGGGACATCTGATGGAGCGAATAGCTCTCTGTCTCAGTAATCTGAGAGAAGCTCGAATATTTTTGAGATCACTGACGGACTATTGTTGGGTGCCTTAGGCATTGATGCTGTAGATCGAAGTCATCTGCTGTAGAAGCTCGGACGAGAACTTTCTGTTGGAGAAGTCCGACAGGAGTCTGATTGCTAGAGAAGTCCGTCTGAAATTTATCTGATGTAGAAGCTCGTCTGAAGATTGTCGCTGGAGAGGTCAGTTTCACGAGGAATCCAGCAGAAGGTCGACGATAGTGGAGTTCGAAAGGCATTGTGGAAGTTCGTCCACTGGAGGAGTCTTGAGGAACTGTGGAAGGTTGATCGCTGGAGGAGTTTGAAATTCAATTCTATTATAGAAGCTCGGACGGAGTCGATTCTTGTAGGAGTCCGAAAGGAGGCCACTTACTATAGAAGCTCGGACGAAGATCGATTACCGTAGAAGCTCGGATGAGACTTCTTATTGTAGAAGCTCGGATGAATCTGCTTGCGATAGAGATTCAGAGTAGAGATCCGGCTGGTGGAGCCTGTCCATTGTAGAAGTTCATCTGGGATCCATCCGCTGAAGAAGTTCGAACGGAGTCTGACTCTTGTAGGAGCTCAGATGAATTTGGAAGGCGGTCGACCATCGTAAAATTTGGATGGAGTCTGGTTACTGTAGAAGTCCTACTGCTGGAGAAGCTCGGTCATTGACGAAGTCCAGAAGAAGTTCGGAGTAAAGTCGATCATGGCTGAAAGAAGTCTGGAAGAGATTCGGAGAGTAGTCGATCACTATAGAAAATTGACTGATAGTAAAGCCCAGAGAGCATTTGGAGCAGTTTGGTAGATGAACAGAGGAGCTCATTATTGGAGAAGTCCGGATGGCATGATAGGATTCGTCCGTTGGAGGAACCTGGAGGACACTGTGGAAGGTCGATTGCTGGGGGAGTCCGAATGGTATTATGAAAGCTCGGACAGTCGAGGGAGTTCAAAAAGATGCCGCACAAGGTCAGAAGCCAGAAGAGCCCTGAGAGGGTCGGCCTCTTACGAACTTCGACTGGGGTATTTTATACCCAACACCAGTCCCCCTACTTTCGAGTTCGGGTTTCGAATGAAGGAAGTACAAAAAAAATTTTACAGTCAAAGTTGCCTCCTTCGATTTTCGTACTCGATTGTGTCCAGATATTTTGGTGTTTAGCGCCCGGTGCTGGAGTCTTTTCAAATCAAGGTGATCCAAAAGATTTTTTCGGAACTTCCGCTGGAGCGTTGCTCTAGGTACGATGCAATAATGATTCTGTCAGTGGTCAGCCGTCTGCCATGATGAGTGGGACATGCGGCGGTGGTAAATCGATCAGAGAAGATCTGCAATCATTATTGCACCAGACCCCGTTGCCTATTTAAACCCACCCCCCTCCTTCAGGGGTTTCACTTTGCTTGAGAATTCTGTTGGAGCCCTTCGTCTTCTCCGAGAACTTCATCTTCCTCCAGCGTGTCCCTCTCAGTTTTAGGTGCTCTTCGGGTCGACCCCCATCACCCTTGCTGCCTTCCTGCATTTTTCGGACCAGTCTAGGTTATTTCTGGAACCCCTCTCTTTCTTGTTCTTCTTTCGTTTTTTATCCTTCGCATTACGCCCATTCGTTTCTCCACGAGCCCTTGTTTCTTATTTTTCCTAATTTTTTCGAGATTTTTTAGGGTTTTCTCTTGATTCAAAATATCCTCCAACACTCCCTCCTGTAGCAGTTCTAGGAGTTCATCCTTTTAGCCCCCCAAAATCTTAGTTCCATATATAGCCTCGTCCGATCTTTGTACCAGATATCATTTCTAGCACTCTGACTTCGGACGAACTCTCGCTGATCAAGATTCAGTATGGAGTTCCTCTGGAGTACGAGTTTGAGCTTTCCGGGCCAACTGATCGAGCTAGCGCCCCTCCTCTTGGCCGCTTCTGCTTATATCAGGAAGCTTTCGCGTCGGGTTTCGACTTCCACTTCTCCTTTTGTCGTCGCTTTTTTTATTTTTTAAATATTTCTCTAATTTCTATAGCATCGAACTCCTTTAGGTTTCTAATAGGATTTCTTTCCCTCTATCGCTTAGCCGAAGTTCGGCCAACCCTTTTCTTGTTTAGGAATTTCTATACCTTTAAGCGTCACCCTTCGGCGAAGGACTGTGGTACTTCTCCCCCCAGTTCGGTAAAAAGGGGTTGCTGAAAGGTGCCCCCTCTTCTATCCACAATGGAAGGAGAGGTATTTCTATGTCCGATGCCCGACCTTGGAGTTGGGGTTGCCCCCTTGGGGCTCCCGAGGGACTCCATTCGTCGGGCTTCTAGCCTGAAAAGGGACGACATTGAAGCCTCCAACAAACTCGAGGCTTATCCAGCTCCTCTCCTCTCTGACCTCCTGAAGGAGCAACTTTTGTTTAACGTCGGCCTAAGCCCTCTCAACCCTGCCGGTATTTTTTTTTTTTTTGTCATTCGCTGATTCCCCTTTCTTCTTGTATTTTTTCTAAGCTGTGTCGATCTTTCTTCATTGCAGATATGGACGCAGACACAACTCGAATGCTAGCCAAGGGTCTCAAGACCCACAAAAGGAAAGGTGCGCATCCTCGGGGGTGGCAAAGAGGGCAAGGGTAGAAGAGACGAGCTCAGCTGCGCCTGCCCAGGCGGCCATTGCCATCGATGCCCCCTCCGACGTCGAGGCTGCAGTCCCTGAGCCTCTTCAAGAAGCCCCCCAACTGAGGTTCCCGCTCCAGAGGCTCGCCCTGAGGAGGCGTCGGGGGCAGAAAGGAGGAGGAGGAAGAAGATGTTGGCCCGCAAGAGCCGCAGCAGCAAGGCTGCCATCGAGGGGCCGACGGCTCCGAAGAAGACCAGGGGGAGAATCCCTTCAACAATAGGATTTAATAAAGAGATTGTTCGACAGGTGCATCCTGCCCGAGGTCGTCTACAGGATTGTCCACGTCGATCCTGAGCAGCGGGTCTGGGACTCTTTGGGATCCTTTCTCGAGGTAGATCAATTTACTTCTTTCTTCTTCTCACTTCTTTACTTAGCTTATTCTTTAACTTTTATATTGACTCCCTGGCTACTCTTGCAGATTGGGCACCAGCTTATCGCCAACATTGAGGCGATGAATAATGCCAAGAAGGAGGCAGCCCAGGCGGAGGAAGGTCACCTGACCGAGGCCGCCGCCTCAAGGAGAAGATCGCCGAGGTTGCGAGTCTCCAAAAGGCACTGCAGAAGGAGGGACAAACCTCGACAGATCTGAGGGCCACCTTGGAGGAGGAAAGAAAGAAGGCTGAGGCCGAGGTCTCCGAGTTGAAGGCGCAGATCCTGACTTTGGTCTCGGAGGCAATGGTCCAGATAGTGGAGGAGTTCAAAACCTCCTCCGAGATGAGGGATCTGAAGGTCCAGTTCAGCCAGGCCCCTTCATCAAGGACTTCGAGCTCTGTCAGGAGAAGGTGGTCGGAAAGTTTCTCGAACTGGACCTCAGCTTCCTGGATGAGGCGTCCGACGATGAAGCTGGACCTTCTGAAGCCGCTGTCGGTCTTCCTCCAGTCGGGACTTTCTCGACCACCGCGGCTGTCATGACCGACCTTTCGGGGGCACCGAGCTCCTCCACCTCTACCCCAGAGGTCCGAAACCTCGAATTTTGTATTTTTTCTCTCTGTTGTGATTTTTTCTCATTCTCTTGTACTTAAGAACTATTTAATCAATGAAATCGGATTCTTCTTTACAGAGAGCTCTTTTTTCTTACTCTGCATCCTTTTTTTTTTTTTTTATTTTCTTGCACTGATTTGTGTTATGACGCTCTTGTCTCCCAACAACAGTACCCTGCCGAAGCTCTTCCCCTGCCACAAGGGATCCCTTTGAAGTCGATGATCTGAGATCTGAGAAGGAAATTCATCATCTAATGAAGAAATCAAAGAAGTTAGATGACAAACTTCATCGACTGAGGAAGAGCCATTCGGAAGCCACTACGGAGGCTACTCGCTTTCGGGACCTCCATAAAAAGGGCTTCATGGACTACACTCGGAGGAAGGCTGACTTTGTGAAGGAGCTTGAGGAACTCCAAAAATGCACCAGCGATCGATCTTGGACTCAGGCTTCCAAGATCAGCTTCCTTGAGGTCGAGCTGGTGGCTGCATGGGAGAAGATCGGCCAGTTGGAGGGGAGCTCGTCCTGGCTCACAACTCAGGCCGACCACGATCGGGACTGGTCGAAGAAATTCTCCGACTTTCAGAAGTGCTGCAGGACACCGAGGCGAACTACAACGCCTATCGAGCCGGCTGGTGCGGGCAAGTAGACGACTACCGAAGGAGGCTCAAAATGGTGACCGATGAGGTTGCCCGCCTTCAAAGGCAGTTGTCTGAGAGAGTCCAGGCCATTTTGGTACAAGGCTCCAACGAGCTCTATCCTTGAGGGGGACCATGGAAGAACTGTCCATGGCCCTTAGGCAGGAGAAGGCCGAACTGCAGTGGCTGAAGATTCAGCTGGTCTATGAGCAGCAGGCGATCAAGGATGCCGAGGCGGAGTCTGAAGTTCTGAGGAAGAGGCTTCGGGAGTCAGAAGGCGAGAGTCGGCGGTTCCACCAAATATATCGGGAGATGCTGTTAAGAAAGAAAGAACTAGAAGAAGAAGTTGAGAACTTAAAGCAATCCCTGATGATGGCTGGAACCGAGAGTTTGAAGTTAGAAGAAATCGAGCTTCCCTAGAGCCTCTTTTACCTTTCGTTCTTCCATGTATTCTTTTCTTTTCTTATCGTTTGTTTTTGACCTTCGAAGGCTTTGTAACGTGCACTTTACTAATAAAATGAAAAGAAAATTTTTCATTACCTTGTCCATTCTTGCATTAAATTATCATTTACCGAGCTTCTTTTATCTTCTGTCTTATTCGATGTTGACGTTGTTTGAAGATTCCTGATCATCGCCGTGTTGATTCGCTCTTTTTGTTCATGATCGAAGGTCTTTTCGAGGCCATTCGAGTTTGACGCTCTCTCCTGATGTTCGAGCTTGGGGCCTGAAGTTTTCGTTACTTTGAGAAAGTCTATTTTCTCCTACCAGTGTTGGGTTCCCCCTTAGGACTGAGGGTTTTTGATAAGAGTCTCCTTCCTCATTGAGACGAGGTCCCTTATGTCTTTGATGTAGTTCATTTTTTTCCTTATCTCTGGCATAGCCCGTCGCTTTTTCTTTTTCTCTCTCCTTTTTTTATATTTGGATGAGGGTTTTCCTCTACTCCTAACGGGGTTGTAAGGGTGTAGAGGAGCTACTGAGGGATTTTCTCCTCATTCGATCTCAAACGATCAGATCTTCGTTTGTGTCAGGACGAGATTCTCCTCCTATTCCCAACTCAATCAATTTCAGCTCATGTTAGGACGAGGTCTTCCTCCTGTTCCTAACAGGGCTGCGAGGGCACATAAGGGCGTTGCAAGGACCTCTCCCTCATCTGATCTCTGAATAATCGGGCCTTCGATCTTGCTCATGTTAGGATGAGGTTCTCCTCTGTTCCTAACATGACTGTAGGGGTGCATAAAGGCGTTGCAGGGGCCTCTCCCTCCATCCGGTCTCTAAATAACTGGACCTTCGATCTTGCTCATGTTAGGATGATGTTCTTCTCCTATTCCTAACATGGCTGTGGGGGTGCATAAGGGCCGTTGCAAGGGCCTCTCTCCCCATCCGGTCTCTAAATAATCAGACCTTCGACTTTACTCATGTTGGATGAGGTTCTCCTCCTATTCCTAACATGGTTGTGGGAGCAATTAGGGCCGTTGCAAGGGCCTCTCCCTCCATCCGATCTCTAAATAATCAGGCCTTCGACTTTGCTCATGTTAGGATAAGGTTCTCCTCCTATTTCTAACATGGCTGTGGGGGTGCATAAGGACCGTTGCAAGGGCCTCTCCCCCATCCGGTCTCTAAATAATCGGGCCTTCGTTTGTGTCAGGATGAGGTTCTCCTCTTGTTCCTGACATGCTTAATTTCGATTGTCTGAAGGAGCTACTCCTTGTCGTTATAAGCTTATGCCAAAAGAAAAGATATGCGAATATGAAACTTTTATTTAAGACAAAGTTATCGGTAATACATTCATAGATTTTTCAAATTCATGATCGCGGAAGGTCTGCTCCTCCGAGCTCTTTTAGATAATATATTCCAGGCCGGACTACCTTCTTGACTTCATACGAGCCTTCCCAATTTGGGACGAGTTTCCCTTGGTTCTGAGGTTGTGAAACAGCGGCTCGTCGAAGTACTAAGTCCCCGCTCTGAAGGCTTTGCTCTTGACCTGGGAGTTGTAGTAGCAGACTGCTTTCTGCTTATAAGCTACCATCCGAACTTGAGCTGTCTCCCACTTTTCTTCTAACAAGTCGAGGTTGGCCTTGAGATCCTGTGAGTTGCGCTACTCGTTGAATGCCACGACTCGCACCGACAGAAGCTTGTGTTCGATCTGGATCATGGCTTCCATTCTGAAAGCTAAGACAAAGGGGTCTCCCCCGTGGGCAGTTTTGGGTAGTTCGGTATGCCCATAACATATGATAAAGCTCATCTGTCCAAGTTTCTTTTATTTTTTCAAGTCTCGCCTTGATTCCTTGCAACAGAGTCCTGTTAGTAACCTCGGCTTTGCCGTTTGCCTGCGGATGGGCTACTGACGTGAAGTTATGGGAGATGTTTAAGTCCTTACAAAATTCAGCAAACTTGCTCCAGCAAATTATCGCCCATTATCAGTAATGAGAGTTCTGGGTAAGCCGAACCTATAGACGATTGACTTCCAGATGAAATTCTGTACTTTAGCTTCTATGATTTTCGTCAAAGGTTCAGCTTCGACCCACTTGATGAAGTAGTCAATTGCCACCAGAAGGAACTTTCGCTGCCTAGATGCCATGAAAAAAGGTTCGAGGATATCCATCCCCCATTGTGCAAACGACCATGGGGCACTCAAGGGTGTAAGTTTGGAGGTGGGCTGTCTTTGGATATTCGCATATCTCTGACATCGATCATACTTTTTGACATATTCGATGGAGTCATGGTACATTATAAGCCAGTAATAACCTTGTCGGAGCAGTTTGTGGGATAAACATCTGGCCCCCAGGTGACTTCCGCAGACTCCTTCATGTACCTCCCACAAGGCAAAGTCGGCTTTAGAAGGTCGGAGACATTTCAGGAGGGGTAAAGAGTACGATCTCTTATACAGCTTGCCTTCGTAGAGGATATATCGGGAGGCTTGGTTCTTAAGCTTCCGAGCTTCTTTTGCATCATGAGGAAGAATCCCGTCTTTGAGGTATGCAACCAGCGAGTCAATCCAGCTGGGTTCATGGCTGATCTCCATTACAAGCTGCGGTTCTTCCATACTTGGATACTTCAGAACTTCAAAGAAGACTTCCTTGGACAGTTCAACCGGAGCCAGTGTAGCCAACTTGGAGAGAAGGTCAGCCCTGGTATTTTCTGCTCTTGGAATCTGCTTGATGTCAAAGCTGCCGAAGGCAGGGATGATCTCTTTTATCTTTTCGAGATACTTGGCCATACTGTCCTCCCGAGCTTCATAGTTTTCGCTGACTTGTCCCAATTGGGAGTCACTGTAGACTTGGAGCCAATCTACTTCTAACTCTTTAGCGATCCTCAGTCTTGCAATCAGAGCTTCATATTCTGCTCCATTATTTGTCACAGAAAATTTGAAGCGTAGCGCGTACTCCACGATAATTCTTTTCAGATTGATCAAGATCAGGCCCACGCCCATGCCTGACATGTTGGAGGAACCATCAATGTAGAGGGCCCAAAAATCATCAGGGAGATCTGTTCTTTCTTTAGGGGAGTTCGACTGAAGCCCTGGGTTGTCAGTTTCACCTTGCTCAAGTTCGGCTTCTTCTAGGATAGTGCATTCTACTATGAAGTCTACTAATATCCGGGCTTTTATCACCGACCAAGGTCGATAGTTGACGTCAATTCTGTGAGCTCGACTACCCATTTCGTTATCCTTCAGAAGCATCTGCTCGATGCAGAGCTGCCTTAATCAGCTGGTCGGTGAGTAGTGTTATGGTATGCCCTTGAAAATAAAGTCGGAGCCTTTGAGCTGCAATCAACAAGGCATAAGTTAGTTTCTCTAACTTAGTATACCTGATTTCGGCGTCTTTCATACTCGACTTATGTAGTAGATCGGCCATTGAATTTTTTCTTCTTCCTTAACCAGAACTGCTGCGAGAGCCACAGGGGAGACCGCCAGGTACAAGAATAGCTCCTCTCCGGATTCGGGCTTCGCCAATAGCGGAGGTGAGCCGAGGTAGTTCTTCAATTCTTCAAATGCCTGCTGACATCCAGTGGTCCAACAGAAGTTCTTCGACTGCTTGAGAGTCTGGAAGAAAGGTAGGTACCGTTCGACCGACTTTGAGATGAAGCGATTCAGAGCTGCTACTCTTCCAGTAAGGCGCTGAACTTCCTTTATTATCTTTGGAGCGGTCATTTCCTGGATGGCCCGAATCTTTTTTGGATTTGCTTCGATCCCGCACCCTGATACCATAAAGCCCAAGAATTTCTCTTAGGTTACTCCAAAAGCGCACTTGGCTGGGTTTAGCTTCATCTTGTATTTTGAAGGGCGCTGAAGGTCTCCTCAAGGTCGGCGACGTGGTTCATTGAGGATTTATTTTTTACGAGCATGTCGTCCACATAGACCTCCACGTTGCGGCCGATCTGCTCTTTGAAGATCTTGTTTACTAGCCGTTGATAGGTCGCCCCTGTATTTTTGAGGCCAAAAGGCATGATCCTGTAACAATAAAGACCACGGTTAGTAATAAAAGCAGTTTTTTCTTCATCCTCTGGTGCCATCCTGATTTGGTTGTAGCCAAAAAATGCATCCATGAAAGTGAGAAGCTCGTGGCCCGAGGTTGCATCCACTAATTGATCAATTCTGGCAGAGGGTAACTATCCTTCGGACAGGCTTTGTTCAACTTTTTGAAGTCTATACACATCCTCCACTTGCCGTTCGCCTTCTTGACGAGAACCACGTTGGAGACCCAGTTCGGGTAGTTGACTTCTCTGATGAACCTGACTTTCAAGAGTTTATCAACTTCCTCAGCTATTGCTTTCTGCCTTTCCGGTGCATGACCTCGAATTTTTTCCTTCATCGGTCGATGTTTGGGATAAACAGCTATACGGTATTCCATGACTTCCGCATCAATCCCCGGCATGTCCATCGGAACCAAAGCGAAAATATCCACATTCTTTTGTAAAAAATTGATGAGCTGTGTCCGTACCTCTTCTCCCAGATTGGAGCCGATCTTCACCACATACTCCTCATTCCCATCGTTCAAAGAAATTGAGACAAAATCTTCAATCGGCTCACCCCGTTCTTCAGTAAGGTCGTCGCGGGTGTCTAGTCCATCAACCGGACAGGGGTCAGACTGACCATTTCTTTGTAGGGCTATGTTATACAGTATCTCCCAGGACTTGATCTCCTCTGACCTCTCCAACTCCTTGGCTAGTAGGAAATTTTAATTTCAAATGGTAGATCGAACCACAGTTCGGAGGGTGTTGAGGTCAGGTCAGTCGAGTATTGGTTGAAGCAAACGGAGCCCTTACCACAGAAAATTCACTTACGCCTGAGATTATTTCGGGTACTGACCTGCAACTACAGTTAAAGTTATTACTCCTTCCACCAACACAGCATCGCCAGTGAACCCAACCAACGGAGAGCTTATCGGCCCTAATCGACCATCCAGAATAGATATTTTTGAGAATGCATCGTAAAACAAAATACGACAGAGCTTCCACTATCAATAAGAATGCGGTGTACATCATAGTCAGTAATATTTAAAAAAACTACAACCACATCATTATGGGAGAATTGAATCTCCTTGGCATCTTCTTCAATAAAGGTTATAGATTCTTCAGTCCTCTGCCGCTTGGGCGGTCCGACCGATCCACTGGCTGCTTCCCATCGAGGTCCTCCAGAGATGGTGTTGATGATCCCGATTGGAGGTCGATCTTCTGGTTGTTCTTCCCTCCTTGGTGGCTCTGGATGCGGTAGGACCCTCGATCGATCCTCCCTACCTTCAGACCGGCATCGGATGAATCTGTCGAGCCGATCTCGTCTGATGAGCTCCTCGATCTCATCTCAGAGCTGAATACACTCCTCCGTGTCATCATCATGGTCACGATGATAGAGGCAAAACTTGTTAGGGTTATACTTTTTGGGGTGTGTGCACATCCTTTCCGACCTTGGCAGCTGCTCTCTGACCTCCATCAGCACTTGGGCTTTTGGAGCATTGAGAGGGGCATAGCTGTGGAATCTTTCTGGGGGAGAGCTCCATCGAACTCTGCAGTCCGAGCTCCTCTGCCTATGAGCCTGGGGATGAGTTCGGACATGCTTGTGTCTGGGGAGAGTTCGAGAATGTGGTCGAGCTTCACTCAACTCTTTTTCAGTTATGGATTTGCTGGAGTCACCCACCTGCCGCTCCTTCGTGGCCTGCTCATCCTTCATCTTGAAGGCTTCCTCTGCTCGGGCTACCCTTCGACCCGAGCCAGCAAATCAACAAAGTCCCTAAGATACTTTTTTTCCAGAAAAAATAGAAGATCGTTCTTTTGAAGACCGCTCTTCAGGGCGGCCATTGCAACTGATTGGTCCAAGTTTCGGACCTCCAATGCGGCGGCGTTAAAATGGTTGACGTAAGTTCGGATGGATTCTTTCTCCTTTTGCTTGATATTGATGAGGGACTCCAAACCTCTCTGGAGATGCCGGCTGCTGACGAAATGAGTAGCAAACTGGTGGCTCATCTGATCAAAGGAGAAGATAGTACCCAGCTTCAGTGTTGAATACCAGTTTCTTGCTGCTTCCTTCAAGGTAGATGGGAAGGCTCAGCATAGGATGGCATCTGGCGCGCCATGAAGCAGCATCATTATCCAAAAGACCTCCAAGTGGTCAACCGAATCCGAGGTCCCATCGTAGCTCTCAAATTGGGGGAGCTTGAAATTCGACGGGATCGGTTCCTGCGTAATCATTTGAGAGAAAGGAGGGTCAGTACAGATATCCTCACCGTAAGCAGGAGGAGCATGGCGGAGCTCTTCGATCCGTCAGTTCATCTCTTGGAACCTTTGATCCAGGAGGTCCTCTTGACTGCGAGTCTCGAGGGTCTTCTGACAGAACGGAGGTAGGACCCTCCGAGGGTGGAATCGTGATCAGACAGAGAGCTCTCCACCCTCTGCTTCTCCTTTTCGGGGAAGACAGGGCGACTGGCCAAGTGGGCCACCCGATCATCGAATTTTGAAACTCCGGTGATGCTCTTTTCAGCCACACAGATGCCTGCGGCTGCTGCTGCTGCTGCATGGCCTGCATTGCTTCGGTGAGGCCCCTGACCTATTGAACCAGTAGGTCGAACTGCTCCATGCCGACTACCGTAGCCGAAGGAGGAAGAGCTTGAAAAATTGGAGACGAGGTTGGAGCTTGTGGATCTTGCTGAGATCTGGCCACGGAGGTCGTAGATCGTCTGGTGGATACCTTTCAGGGAGGCATCAGGTGGGGATCTGACAGGAGAAGAGGAAGAAGATGTCGAAGAAGATGATCGAAGATAGTCTCATTGAGTACTTCTTTAAGAATAAGGGTCCTGCGAAGACACAGTGCCCTTCTTCTAGTGCCAATTCTGTTGGTGCAGAATTCTGCTGACGTCGGAGAAGCTGGAGTCGAGGAGATTGCGACCGCCATCGGGACCTGCAAGAAAGTCTAAACCAGAGTTGGGGGTGCTCCGGTAAGATCTTCCGATGCTCAAGTCAGTACTCTACCTCAACAGAAATGGAGCACTCGAATGAAATTTTAACAGAGTTTCGAGATAGAGTTTAGAGCTTTGAGAAGAACGTATCTGGAAGGGTCTCTTTTATAGATGGGGGAGCGTAACTGCTTGACAGCGACATCTATAACTGCCTGGTAGTGGGCCGTTCAGGGCCACGTGAAGTTTGTTACGGAGAGTGGAGTGGTGTCCATTGTCGCGACTTGCCAGAGAGTGGTGGGGCCACGTGGAATCTGTTATCAAGATGGAGTGGTGTCTATTGTTGGACTTGCCAGAGAGTGGTGGGGCCACATGGAATTTGTTACAGAGAGTGGAGTAGTGTCCGTTATCACGACTTGCTAGAGAGTTCGAGCCGGATGGCTAAAGCTCAGTTGGGACATCTGGTGGAGTGGAATAACTCTCTGTCTCAGTAATCTGAGAGAAGCTCGGATATTTTCGAGGTCCTGATGGACTATTGTTGGGTGCCTTAGGCGTTGATGCTATAGACTGAAGTTATCTACTGTAGAAGCTCGGATGGAAACTTTCTGTTGGAGAAGTCCAGCAGGAGTCCGATTGCTAGAGAAGTCCGTCTGAAATTTGTCTGATATAGAAGCTCGTTTGAAGACTGTCACTGGAGAGATCCGATTTCATGAGGAATCCAGCAGAAGGTCATCGATAGTGAAGTTCGGAAGGCGTTGTGGAAGTTCGTCCGTTGGAGGAGTCTTGAGGACACTGTGGAAGGTTGACCGCTGGAGGAGTCTGGAATTCAATTCTATTGTAGAAGCTCGGACGGAGTCCGATTCTTATAGGAGTCCGGAAGGAGGCCGCTTATTGTAGAAGCTCGGACGAAGATCGGTTGCTGTGGAAGCTCGGATGGAGACTTCTTATTGTAGAAGCTCGGATGAAGTCCGCTTGCGATAGAGGTTGGAGTAGAGATCCGGCTGGTGGAGCCCGTCATTGTAGAAATTCATCTAGGATTCATCCGCTGTAGAAGTTCGGACGGAGTCCAGCTCTTGTAGGAGCTAGGATGAAATTCGGAAGGTGGTCGACCATCGTAGAAACTTGGATGGAGTCTGGTTACTGTAGAAGTCCTACTACTGGAGAAGCTTGATCATTGACGAAGTCTGAAAGAAGTTTGGAGTAAAGTCGATCGTGGCTGGAAGAAATCTGGAAGAGATTTGGAGAGTAGTCGATCACTGTAGAAAATCGATTGATAGTGAAGCCCAGAGAGCATTTGGAGCAGTCCGGTAGATGAACAGAGGAGCTCATTATTAGAGAAGTCCAAATGGCATGATAGGAGTTCGTCCATTGGAGGAACCTGGAGGACACTGTGAAAGGTCGACTGCTGGGAGAGTCCGGATGGTATTATGGAAGCTTGGACAGCCGAAGGAGTTCAGAAAGATGCCGCACAAGGTCAGAAGTCGGAAGAGCCCTGGGAGGACCGGCCTCTTACGAACTTCGGCTGGAGTTATTTTATACCCAACAGTTATCATATCCACCCAGCCAATCCACATTATTAGATACCATCATTTGATAACATTGCCAACTTGATATATTAGCATCCGTAATTTAATCCTCTTTCCCAGTCCCATTAGCAAACATAAGTCATGTTGCTTCAAATTTTTCACTTTAAATGATAAAAATGTCTAGCTAATTTACTTGATGATCTGAGGAGAGTTGAAGGCTAGCAACTTGCATTCGATTCAAATTGTTTATGCTTCCATCACAAAGAGATAGATAGTTAATTATTTTGAAAATTAATCTCACACACATGTCTTCTTTTTATAAATGCAATAAAAACACTACCTTTTTTTTTGATGAACATAGAAATGCCATCTTTAATATTTTAGTCTAAAATATTGATTTTCCTAATGGTCAATTGACATGATACACCTTCTTCTGTTCAAATTGATGATTCAACTTTCCAAATAGATAGAAATTTTTTTAGGTTGTCAATACATAGTGCCACACCAAACAACCAACATATGAACAAGCTTGCAAGAGTGACATTCAGGACTTGTTAGTTTATAGAAAAAACTTTTCTTTCCTAGAATGTTATTTTTGAAAAGTTCATTCATGAAAATATGATGTTTGAAAAAAATAGTTTCGGCATGTCTGATTGACTGTAGGAAAGTGGCTTATTCCAAAGTGGCTTATATTTAGTTAAGCATTCACTTTCCTAAGAAAACTACGTAAAATATCTATTATACTCTTAATAGATATAAGACTATATCTTTTTACTCCCACACTTTATATAAATATTAATATAATATTTATATTAATATAAATATAATATTATATAATATTAATATAATATAATATAACATTAGATCATAATAATTTATTATATTAATATAATACTAATATATATTAATATTATATTATATAGATATAAATATAATATTATACTAATATTAATATTAATAAAAAAATAGCACTAAAAGGATATTTTTGGAAGAAAAAAAAATCTTCAATTTATATCTTATGAGAATTTCAAAAATCCATCTCCCCTATAGATTTTTTTCTATGAAACATGGAAATTGTATTCCCATTAAAAAGCCTTTGTTCAATCTCTCTCATTTGAAAGTTTCAACCAAGTAAGAGGGATCTTTCTACTTCCCAGGAATCACACCCCCCCCTCCAATTATCATGAACCAAATAAGTTCTCAAAAGAAATGAATGAAGCTGATTTATTTCCAATGAACTAGAACTATAGTAGGACTGGGAATCAATCAAGTGATGGGCAAATTTGTGATAATCAACAATCTCATACTTGAGTTGATAGGATTGTCATGATCATTTTTCTGAACAAAAGATGTTAAAGATTCTTTTTTTTTTTATAACAAAGGGAGGCTAAAAGGAGCCACCTAGCTTTTATCACAAAAGATGAAGAATTTACATGTTAGAAGAGAGAACACGATTAGTTGGAGAGAAAGAGAGGTTAAAGATTGGAAATCTTACATGCTTCACATGTGACAAACACTACCTCTAATTTGACACTAAGAATGATCCAAATTCTTATGAAGCAAGCCTCTCTCAATATGTACCACACCAATTCTTATTGACATATTTGATAAACAAGTAAGAAAAA